>NC_083097.1:85048703-85383164 GCF_949774975.1 Lagenorhynchus albirostris | reverse complement strand
ATCAAATTTTATTCCTTGTTATACCTTCACCTGTATTGCCAAATGTCTGACTGTAGGGAGACACCTTAATAAGTGAGCCTCCAAGACTCAGCTAATCATCACCTTTGTTATTACTGCTGTTCTTCCACTACTCTCACTCTATATGGGCAATTGAGTGGAGTAGAATACGTTTTTTGTTGTTGTTGTTGTTTTTTAAGCATATGACATGCATTAAGTCTTCAATATGTTTTGGATGAATAACCAGAGAAAGCATTATTTGTCATATACAGTAGACATAAAATTTACTTCGGTTGGTAAGGCAAGAATTTCAAATGTGATAGTTTTCCATTTCTTTGTAGCTGAAGAAAAAAATGCAAATAATGGCAAAAGTTTGCATTAGCAATTTGAAAAAAACTACAGTCCCTCAGTGGTCAAAAGTTTGTTTAGAAATGATGGCACAAGGACCATTCCAACTTTATAATATTTTGACATTTAACTTGGAATTACTACATGTGATCAATATACAGTATTGTTTTCCATTTATATTCAATAATGAAATGAATTTATTATAATAATGTAACAGTTGCAAGTAACTACTAGTTAACAGCATCTAAATACTGGACTCTTTTAAAAAATATTATTTAAATAAATTGCAACAGACATTAGAAGAGGACATTATAAAATATCATATATAATCATGATATTAAGTCATTGCGTATCCATTAAAGATATATTAAAATGTTTATAGAAAGCCTATGAGATAATGAACATATACTTGAAAAGAGATGTGTTCCCTCTTCTCTTTCAGCCTTCTGTGAAGCAGCAGATCTAGTGCACACTTTCCCATATTACCTTGTCATGATTAAGCATCTATATCCTAAATCACAGCAAGACATTTTTTTTACTGTAAGGAATCTCCTTATTATGGAGAGTAACTTTATATTTCCAGTCATTCTATCATTACTAAACAATCTAAAGTTTAGTATGAAAATCATATAGTTTCTTTTTCTAAGTTCATAGCTTGCAAACTTGATATATGCATTTATTATATATTAGATTATATGTATGCTTTTGTATATTATAAAATAATAAATGTATAGTAAAATATGTAAAATTTACTTTGAATTTTTCTTAGGCTTTGGTTATTAATACTTCAGCTTCTTTAAGAGTATGTTTTTATAAGATATGAAAGAGCAACATTTTAAGATTTATTGTAATTCTTGCATTCCCCAGGGATCAACTATTTACTGCAAGAAAAAACATGTTCGGTTTTGCTATCAATACTTAGAAAACATGAGTTATCTTATCTTACTAACCCAAACAAGTAAGCTCATATTTTCTTTCTAAGTACCCTAAAAGTATATAAACTTATCTATATGGTTGCACAATTTTCTTTGGTGTTTCAGTTTACAAATTCAAGTCCCAAATTAGGAGTTGTCAAATGCTGACACAGCAGCTAAGAGAAATGACTTTCCATGGAAGGTGTTCACATTTTGAAAGGAAAGTAAAACCAAGGTTTCTTACTCTATGGTCCTTGGAGAATATCCAGATAAAACTCTCATGGCATTTTTTAAAAACAATGAGAATAACCCCATCTTTATGTGAACTGTGGTAATTTTTCTTATTCCAACAGTTCAAAATTCTAATGGTTTATGTGAAATATATATAACTATATATTAGCTATACTATTAGCCCAGTAAATTGTGAACTGTAAGCTATTCAGTCCCCAATTTATAATATAGCCTCAATGTTCTTACAATACATATTTAACCTAATTTTTTAAATCCTTGCAGTTGAAAATCTTTCCAAAATGCACTAGTTTACTATTCTGCCTTGGATAGAAACAAAGAATTTCAAATTATTGGAGTTTTCTCTTAGTAGTTTTGGTATCTAGAGTGTTGAGTAATACCATTACCAGTGCGAGAAACCCTTGTGTATATATAGGTGATGTAGAGAATTGGATTAAATGTATATCATGGAAGTTCCATTTTAAATTAGGTCCTTAATTATTTGTGTGTGTGAATTTGTCACTTACTTTTCGCTTATAAAAAGAGAGGTTAGAAAATTTTATTAATGAAATAGTGTAATTAGATAGTCCTCAGTCAGTTGATGATTTATTCTATTGAGAAGTATACTCTTTATTACTTTTATAGAGTAAAGTAAAAGTAATTCATGAAATAAATTCTGGCTAAAAAAGAAAATGTCCTTTGTCCCATCCTTCAGGAAATACTGGAAAAGATCCATTTAATCAGCATTTCAAGATACACAAAAGTGTCCATGTATTGTTCCAGGTTCTCAATGGAAATTCCAAAGGTGGTTAACATTTTTATAAGAAAAAGGTAGATATAAGTATGGAAAGAGCATGGAATTTGGAATCTGAGAGTCCCGAATTTGAATTCTGGTTGCTCAAGTGACAAGCTCCTTGGCCTTGCCAAGTTTAACTACTCACTAAAACTAAGTTACCTCTTCTGCTAAATAGAGATGATAACATTAGAATTGTTAAGACTAACTAACATAAACTTCTTAAAAACAATATGTACTCAAGAAATACAAATTCCCTAATCTTGCCCATATATAATAGCTTTTCCATGACTAGGTCTGTGGCTAAAATTGTCCAGATAAAGGTAATATGTGTAATAGCATATTGTAATATTTAGATATGAATAAAAACAATTTTCCTCTAAAATAGATATTAAGCTTTAGTACAGATTCTGTTAAAAATATACATTTTTATATTCTAATACTAGAGATTCTTATTAATTTACTTTGATGTGAGAATCTGAGAAATAACATTTTTAGTCTTGATTGTGATGCTGGTTTCCTGGGAAATCAGATTTTGATAAGCACTACTAAGAGATGATCAGTTCACAATAGGAAATACCTGTATACTTATGACAGCAAAATAAAATGAAGAAATAAGGAATTTTCCACTATTAATTAGTTATATTGAACAATTTTAACTAAATAGTTATATTGTCCCAAATACCAATCAATGAAAATGTATTTAATAAACTTGGCATATGATAGTTTTGAGTGAAAATAACCAGATAATATAAAATTCATGTCTAAATAAGGGGAAAAAGAACATAAATTCTTCTGGAGTTGAGCCAGGAAGACTTATTCAGTAAGTGACATTCCGGAGGAGTTTATGTTGTGAGAAAGTTTCACTGTGCATAACCCTTTTACAGACCTTAGATTCTAGGGTGCTGAATCTCCTATATAATTGAGCAAATGACACATTATTGAGAATGAAATGGAGTGGAGATAATCCCTTTTCCTTTTCTGGATAACATGGGGGAAAAGTACAATACTGATATTAGTAATGAAGTTTGTTATTGCCACATATTTATACTGTTGACACAATTTATTGAATTGAGCATTTATATTTAAGTGTATTTCTACTTTTACTGTCGAGAATGACTTCTTTTTCAAATTACGCTTACTACCATTACCTTCTTTTCCTGGAGGAGCATATAATATATTTTAATGTCATTGGACAACAAATTAGGATGAGACATGAATGACTTTTAAGTTCAAACTTTTATGTTTGGAGAAGCAACAATTGAAATAAACCAGTGTAGCTTTGCACATATATGAAGTTGTTCACTTTCTTTCTAAAGGTTGTTTGCTGTCTCTAATAGTATAGTCGACTGTTGCATAATTACCCTAACGCTATTTTATGAAATGAATAATGAAGATGAAAGGAGTGTATATAGAATTATCTTTCTGTTAGTCTTTTATGGTTTTTAGAATGCAAAATGAAGGTAATATTAGTAGTAACTGACACTCCATGTAGCTTGTTTATGCTATTAACAATTACTTTGAACTCCCCTGTATAAGTAATAAACACATTTACCAAAATTTTTTAAATTAAAAACTAGGGTGTCATTTGCTAACTAAATATAAATTTAGGAATTCTTTTCACACCACATATTCTTGATTATAATCAGGTCAGTTTTATTCCTTACTTTCTTAATATTTACTTGAGTATTTATCAAAAGATAATTTTTCCATCACCATAAATAGGTAAATATCTAAGAAGGGATTTCATCACAATCAGAGATTCCTCTCAGAAATGTTGTAAATTAATGTGTCTGAGAGGCATATGGTAAAAATAATGCTTCAAAATCAGTGGATAACAAAGTATTTCTGGTAAAGAAAAATTGATATAAAGAATGACTTGACTCTTAAGTGTATTAAAAATTATTGGTTCTATTTTCCATGCATGTTTTAACTTGTATAAAAAATAAAATGCATGCTTAAAATACACTTATTAACAATGGTCCATATTATATTTTATAATCCCCAAAAGAGATGTAAAATTTTAAAGCACAGACAAAAGTTAAACTCTCAACAAATTGATACAATATTTTAAATGAATTTAAAATAAGAAATATTTCTAAGTCTACAAAATAACTACAGGGAGTTCTGTTTTTAAATAAATAAAGGTGATTTTTGCCTTCAGGAGATAAGTGTGGACATTTGAGGATTAAAAAGAAAATACCCAACTTGCAAACTGTTCTATTCATAGCAAGTTTCCTTTTTTTTTATTTTTACTTTTATTATACACTGAGCTGTTGTCCTAAAAATTTTAGCCTCAAGCTTAATAGATAATAAATATGTAAATGAATAATGATATTAGATGAAGAGGATGGATGTAATTTATAAAATGACCTGTGTAGTTCAAAAGCCTGTTAACACACAATGAACTGAATTCCTGAGTTTCTAGAGGAATAACAATAAAAGAAGATTTTTTTAATATTATTTTTAAATTATATAAATTGGATTTATGTTTTATCATCTTTGTATAAAAATAAAGAATAGCACAATCATATTTCTTTTTTAAATTTAACTATAGTTGATTTAAAATATTGTGTTAGTTTCAGGTGTATACCAAAGTGATATATTTATATATATATATTTATATATATGTATATACTCTTTTTCAGATTCTTTCATATTTCTTTTTGACAACTCTCTATATAAGTGGAACTTTGCAAAGTCTCCCAATCTTTAAAATAAATGCTATCAGGAAAAGAGTAATGATAATTTATACCAACCTTTTATTAAATGTTAACTAAGTGGAAGGCTATTTATTAAAAATTTTATAGATATATATCACTTGCTCCTCATAACATATTTATCATATTTATGTCATTTTGTAGACAGAGCCAAGTTTCAAAGAGGTTAATTAACTTGCTCAAAGTCATGAATTTGGCTGAGTACTTTTATGATGACTTCAAAGTTGTTTAATCACATTCTACTAGCTTGAAATACACTCTACTAGCTTCCACATGCTGATGTTTCTTTAAATAAATTCAGGTGTATCATTAAAAATATTAATAGTCCCTTTCTTTACTTGATTAGAAAGTTTCATCAGTAAATTTACCTGTTGTTACCTCTCATCTGACAATGCTGTATTTTAAGTGCAAAATGCCTTAGTGCTTTCTAATTCTACTATGTGAATAATTTGGTCTACCACCTTTATTTAAAGTTTAACCTTATAGGGTACACTCAGCTGGAATTCCAGTGCTAGGATTAGAATAGTCCTTCAGTGAACATGTTATTATAGGTTTGTGTTCATAAAGTTAAATTAGCTCACTAGAGGAGATTCTCTACAGGTGCATTGAGCAAGGTCTAGTTTTTCAGTAGCTACTTGGAGGTAGTTGCTTAGAAAATCAAATCAGATTCACAGGTTATGAAACAGTCTCACGCAACTGGTTTTGTTTGGGATTATCCAGCTCTTTGCTTCCCATGAAGATAGCAAGTAATTTTTTCAATGTATTATTTTTAGCAGTTCTATTGAAGTATACTTTACATACAATACATTGCAAATATTTAAAGTATATAAGTTGATAGGTTTTAGTATATGTTTACAACTGTGAAACCATCACCACAATCAAGATAATGAACATATCCATAATTTCTCCAAGTTTCCTCATGCTTTTTGTAATCCCTCCCTCCCTGCTACTTTATACCCCAACTCTCCACATTCACAGGCATCTGCTGATCCGCTTTCTGTACTTTAAGATAGTTTGTATTTTCTAGTGTTTTATATAAATGGAATAATACAGTGTATATTCTTTTGTCTGGCTTCTTTAACTCAACAGAATGATTTTGAGGTTAATCCATACTGTGTATATTAGTATTGCCCAGTAGTTTGCCACTGTATGGATATACCAGAATTTGCTACCTATATGTTCACCTATTGATGAACATTTGGATTGTTTCCAGTTTGGAACCATTATTAATAAAGCTGTTATGCACACATGTTGTGTGTATGTCTTTCCATGGATGTATTCTTTCTGTTCTTTTGGAAAATACATAAAAGTCAAGTGGCTGATCATATGGTAGGTGTATATTTAACTTTTTAGAGAAATTACCAATCTTCTTCAAATTGTGCCATTTTGCATTTCCAGTAGCAGTGATACATTCAGATTTTAAATTTTGGCTATTTTTATCATTGTGTAGTAGTGTCTTATTTTGCTTTTAATTTGCATACCCCTAATAACTAATGAAGTTGAGTGTTATTTCCTATGAGTTTATGCTATCTGTATATCTAATTTGGTGAAGTGTTGGTTCAAATATTTGCCCACTTTAATTAGGTTGTTTTCTTATTCAGAATTTTGAGTTCTTTATACATTCTAGATAACAACTTCTTTAATGAGATATATGCATTGTACATATTTTATCCCACTGTATGACTTTTCTTTTCATTCTCTAATAGTGTGTTTCAAACAGCCGAATGTTTTGATCTTTATTATGTCTAATACTTTTTTTAAAAGGATTGTGCTTTTGGTGTCGTATCTAAGTTTTTCCCTAACCTAAGTTCCCAAATATATCTCCTATCTTTTCTTCTTGAAGTTTTATAGTTTAGGTTTAGATCTATGACATTTTTTGAGGTGTATATGTATAGTATATGAAATATGGATCAAAGTCCATTATTTTCCATATGAATATCCAGTTGTTTCAGTACAGATATATTTAAAAAGACTATCCTTTTTTCCATTGAAGTGCTTTTCATTTTTGTCAAAAATTAGTTGTCCACATATGTGTGTGTCTATTTCTGGACTCTGTTCTACTCTATTGATCTCTTTGTCTGTTTTGATGTCCATAACACACTGACTTGAGTAATGCACTTTCATGTGTGTGTGTGTGTGTGTGTGTGTGTGTGTGTGTATACACACACACACACATTGTTTTTTAATTCAGGTGTTAGCCTTCCAACTTTTTTCTTTTTTTAGGTTGTTGTGAGTCTTGTATTTCCTTTTCATTTTCATACTAGTTTTAGAATCAGCTTGACAATTACTATAAACAGTTGGCTGTTTTTTTGTTGTATTTGCATTGAATTCATAGACCAATTGGGGGAAAATTAACAATTTAAAATTATTAAGTCTTCCAGCTTCTTAACAAGGCAAATGGCTCCATTTATTTCTATCACTTCTAATTTATCTCAGCAGAGTTGTGTGGTTTTTACTGTACAGGTCTTACATAAATCTTTTATCAAATTTACTCCTAATGGTTTCACATATTTGATTGTTATAAATTATATTTTAAATTTCCAATTGCTTATTCCTAGTTCATAGGAATATAGTTGATACTTGTATGGCTGTTATCTCACAACTTTGGTAAGCATACTTATTGGTAGTAGCTTTTGTGTAGATTCCATTAGATTTTCTACATAGATGATGATGTCATCTGTGAATAAAGGCAGTTTTACTTTCTGTGCAATTTGATGCCTTTAATTTATTTTTGACCATATTGCACTGGCTGGAACCTCCCATACAGTGTTTAATAGAAGTATTAAGAGTTAATAGCCATTTGCTTTTGGTAGTGTTGTTCTTGAACTTTAAGGCTAAAACATTCAATCTTTCTCTTGAATAGTATGTTAGTTGTAGCGTTTTTGTAGATGGACTTATTTAGGTTGAGGAATTTTCCTTCTATTTCTAGTTTGCTGAGAGTTTTGTTTGTCCATTTTCTTAGATGTTCGATTTTGTCACTTGCTCTTTTTCTGTCTATTGAGATCATCATATGGTTTTTATTCTTTTGTGTGTTCATATGATGGATTTAATTAATATTTTTCTAATGTTTAGCCCACCTTTATTCCTGGAATAAACTCCATATTTTATCTTTTAAATGTTTTGTTTCATATTTATTTGGCTTAGTATGAGGCAGCTGATGTCTCTAAAGAATTGTTGGGGAGTAATATTTTCCTCCTCTTCAATTTCTGGATAAATTTTAGGATGTAATAGTTCTCCATATATGTTTGGTATAATTCACCAGTGTAGCAATATGGGCTTAAAGTTCTCTTTGAAGGAAAGTTTATAAAAAGCATTTCCCTTAGTAAAAATCAACTCTTCAGTGTATTATTTCTTCATGAGCAATCTTTGGTAATTCATGTCTTTCAAGGAATTAGTCGTTTCCTTATAAATCATCAAATTTAGTGGTAGAACGCTGTTTTAATATTACCTTCTTAGTACTTTGATATCATCTTTTCTATTCATGTAATTAACAGTTTCTCTTATCTATTTTTTCCTCATCAGTCTTGCTACAAGTGTATCATTTTATTGATCTTCTTAAAGAACCTGATATTGACTTTACTTATTTTCTCTTTTCCATGTCTATTTTAATGACTTGTGCTATCGTTTTTATTTCCTTCCACTTATTTTGGGCTTAATTTGCCCTTCCTTTTCTAGTTTCTAAGATTGAAGCAAAGGTTGTTAATCTGAGATCTTTCTTCTTTACTAGAATGGATTTTTAACGTGATAAATATCCTCTTAAGTGTTGCTTTAGTGGCATCCTGTAAATTTTGATATCTTTTATGTTCATTCAGTTAAAAAAACTTTGTAATATCCTTTATCTTTTTTGAACCATGGTTTATTTTAAAGTGTGCTGTATAGTTTTTAGATGCTCGGTGATTTTTATATAGCTCTCTGTTATTGATTACTACTTGAATTACACTGAAGTTACAGAAAATCTTTGAGTATTTTAAATCATTTTGAAACTATTGAGTATTTTTATGCCTGTAGTATTTTCTACCTTGGAAAATGTTTTGTGTGCACTTAGAATATCTTCTATAGTAGTTTAGTGGTGTATTCTAAGATGTCAATTATATCATTTTGCTTCATAGTGTTTTTCAGCTCTTTTATCCTTGCTGATTTTCTATCTGTCTTACCAATTGATAGAGGGGTATTGACATCATCAACAAAATTGTGTATTTATCTATTTTTCTTCGAGTTCTATCAGTTTTTGATTTTGAATCTGTTATGAGGTTCATGAGTTTTAGGGTTTATATATCCTCTTGAAGAATTGACGTTTTTTGTCATTATAAAATAAACTTTTGTATCCCTGGAAATAATCTTTGCTCTGAAATCAACTTTACCTAATTTATAATATAACCACTCCAGCTTTCCAGCTTCCTTTACTATTGTTAGCAACAAATATCTTTTCTCAACATTTTACTTTTAACCTATTTGTTTCTTTATATTGAAGTTTGTTTTTCATGAGAAACGTATGATTAGGTCTTGTTTTCTAATCCAAACTGACAATATTTGACTCTTAATTGATATTTTTAGTTCATTTAAATTAATGTGATCATTGATATGATCAGGTTTAAGTTTATCATCTTGCTCTTTTTGAAAACATATATCCCACCGGTTCTCTTTTATTCCTGCCATCTTTTGTGTTTTTATGATTCAGTTTTGGCTCCTTTGTTGACTTATTAGCTATAATTGTTTTGTTATGTTAGTTCTACTTTAGGACTTACAATATATATTTTTAACTATTCACAATTTGTTTTCAAGTCATATTATCCTGTTTCACCTTTAGTATAGGCATCTTACAGTATTATATTCGTGATTCCATTTCTCTCTTCCAACCAATGTAATAATGTTTTCATGTATTTTACTTACTCATATGTTATAAACCCCACAGTAAATTATTACCTTTTTAAAGGAAGTTATTTTTAAAAGCCAATTAAATAAAACATTTATTTATTCACGTATTTACTATTTCTGGTACTCTTCATTCTTCTGAGTTGATCCATGTTTCTATCTGCTGTCATTTTTCTTTCTGCCTGAAAGATTTTGTTCAACACTTCTTGAAGTATGAATTTGATGGTAATGAATTTTTCAACTTTTGTATGTCTGAAAAAGGTTTTATTTTCGTCTTCATTTTTGGAAGATTTCATTGGGCATAGGGTTCATGATTGACATTGTTTTTCTTTTTTTCTGTTCTTTAATGATGTTGCACTGCAGTCTTCTGGCTTACATAGTTTCCAATGTAAGGATTCTGTGGCATCCTTACCTTTGGTTTTCTTGAATATACTATGCTTTTTTTCTTTGGATGCTCTTATAATGTTATGTTTGTCATGTTTTAGGTGATTTGGTTATAATGCACACTGGTGTAGTTTTCATCATGTTGCTCGCACTCTAATTTTGCTGCATTTCTTTGATCTATAGGTTTATAGTTTCCATCAATTGGTAATAATTTTGGCCATATATTTTTTCAATTTTTTTTTCTGTGACCCTCTTTCTCTCCTTTAGGTTCTCCAGTTACAAATATATTAGACCCCTAAGTCATTTAATGTTTTTCCATGGCCCATTAATGATTTTTAATTTTACTCCTTTTCTGTCTTCATTTGTAAAATTTGTAGTGCCCTATCTTTAAGTTCAATAAGTTTTTCTTCTAGAATGTCGAATCTACTGTTAATCACATCTAGTATATTTTTCATCAAAGACATTATAATTTTAATCTTTGGATGTTTAACTTAGACCTTTTAAAACATTTTTCCATGTCTTTATACAAAGTTTTTGAATATATAGAATGAATTTTAATAACTATTTTAATGTCCTTATCTGTTGAACATCTGGTTAAATTCTGGGTGAGTTTCACTTGGTTAATTTTCCTTCTCAATAATGGTCAATTTTTTTTTTAATTCTTTGCTTCCCTGGCAATCTTTTATCAGATGTTGTACTTTGTGAATTTACCTTTTTCTTTCCTGGATTTTTTTTCTCTATAGATTTTCATGGGTTTTGTTCTGTTCTGAGATGTAGTTAAATTTCCTGAAAACTTTTTAATGTTTTTGATTCTTGCTTTGGGGGACAGTACCAAAGTAGTGTTTAACCTAGCATTTTGGCACAAGCTCCTTTTGTGTACTTCGTTCACTGTGCCATGAATTATGAGGCTTTCTAGTCTTTCTAATGGGAACAGGCCATATTCTCAGTCCTGTTAAGCACTGGACACTCTTACCTTTAATACTCTCAAACATTTAATTACCTGTCCTTGGGTACTTTTCTCTCATATATTCAACAATCAGTACTCTGTCAAATAGTTGAGAGAAGTCCTTTATATTTATCTAGATTTCTCTATCTGCACAGAACTTTATTCTCCTCTACTTTGTTCTGCAAACTCTTTGCTTTCACTAGAATCTCCACTCCATGTTTCATCTCAGAGATTCTTCCCAGGTTCATATGAGTTTCCTGTTTCTATATCTGGAAATTCTCTCAGAGCAGTTGGTTGGAGAGATCATAGTACTCACCTCATTTCCTTTTCACCTCTCAATGATCATTCTCCTTTTTTGTCTTAAATTTTTGGCTGTTTCCAATGGGATGGTGAATCCTGTACCACTTACTGCATTTTGGCTGGAAGCAAAACTACTCAGTGAGTTACTGAGAAACTGATTTGGTTATAAGAGCTATAATTATTAAAAATATTCCTCTTTGGTAAAACATACTGAAATATTGACACAGTGATATTATTTTAGAATGTTTCTAAAAGCCCCCAAAATATTGTGTTGTGGTCCTTAGTTTGGATGTAGTCACAGTCTTTTTTATACAGCATTGCTAACATTCTGATCTGCTTCTCACAACTTTGTACAGTATTTATGAGAGGTAAAATTTTGGCTTATAAACTTCAACTATTTGGAACTATTTTTCTATGAAACCCACCATCACTCATATATCAGAAAAGAAACCCAGAACTCTGGCATGATAAACACGTGTGAAAAGTCCTGACACTTTACAAATCATATGATTTCTCTGAGTTTGTATTCTCATATAAAAAATAAGTATAAGATCTAAAATACTATGACTACTAGAATAGACTCTTGTACAAAAGCACTGTTACAAAAACTTTATGAGTGAGATATACTGAGAAAGAGAGAGAACTGGAATAGTACAATATTTAAGGATGAAGGATGATAGGACTCATATTAACACTGAGGGTTCACCTTGAAGCTCAGCTACTTTCAATACACAAAAATCATCTCAGTCTTGAAACACATAGAAATATTCAAAAAATGAGAACAACAATAAAAAGAAAATAAATCTTGAAAAAGTTAGTTGTATATGTACAACTTTTGTTTTAAATTTAATCATTACCATAAGGACTGAACATATTATATAATAATACACTTAAAAAATATTTTCATATGTTGTGGGTGTGTCAATATAAGAACAAGATACTTGTGAACTACCTTAAGTTTCTACCTTAAGTACTATATTTAATTTTGGTTTTATTGATAAGTAAACAAAGAGGGAAGTACATATTTATTTTATTTAAATAAAATCAAGTTTATATAAGAGATATTTATTCCCTGATACTAAAAATTGATAGGAATTTATTTACATGAAAATATGTGTGTTATATATATATATAATTTGAAATAATTGATGTAATATATATAATTCAAAACTTAATAGACAATAGAATTAACTTTGCAATCTCAACAAAAAGAATGGCTTTCATTCATCCTTTATTTATTTTTTAAAGTGCAATGTTCCTTGGTATCCTCTTTCATTTTTTTTGACTTTCAAGTTACAGAAGAATTTTCTTTATCAAATTAATAAAAACTGTGACAGATAATCACAGCTTCCATTGTTAGAGGGGTAGAAAAATTAAGTAAGGATAAATTGATAAAATATATTTCAAAGGACTCTCCATTTCATTATCTTTTAATGAAATTAGTCATTTAAAATCCTTCCAGAATTCTAGATGTTCGTTCTGAAATATGGTAGGTACTGAAGAAATTTTAGCCTAATTTTGTTCCTTCACTCTGCTCTTTGAGCCTGGAGATCTAAACTTTCTACAAAGGCATTTTGGGGCTTAGGCAGCTACAGCTGGGGCAGCCAATTGGCAAAACTGTGATCTCAGTTAGAAGAGTATGAGGGTCTCGGGGGCAAATTCTAATGATCTGTGTTCATGTTTCCTTTCCCTATGGTTAAAAAACTCAGAATTTTTTAGTCTAAAATTTAATACATTGTGATAACTATTTAATTTGTATTTATAGGAATTTTCGATGTTAAGCTCAATATCAAAGTTCTTAGAATGTATTTTGTTTTGAATTTAGGAGATATCCTTATTATGTAATCATAACATTTTTTAAATTTAATTTTATTTTTTTATACAGCAGGTCCTTATTAGTCATCCATTTTATACAAATCAGTGTATACATTTCAAACCCAGTCTCCCAATTCATCATACCCCCCCCACCCCCGATGCTTTCCCCCCTTGGTGTCCATACATTTGTTCTCTACATCTGTGTCTCAGTTTCTGCCCTGCAAACCAGTTCATCTGGTTCCATTTTTCTATGTTCCACACATATGCGTTATTATATTTGTTTTTCTCTTTTTGACTTACTTCACTCTGTATGACACTCTCTAGATCCATCCACGTCTCCACAAATGACCCAGTTTCATTCCTTTTTATGGCTGAGTAATATTCCATTGTATATATGTACTACATCTTCTTTATCCATTTATCTGTCAATGGGCATTTAGGTTTCTTCCATGACCTGGCTATTATAAATAGTGTGGCAGTGAACATTGGGGTGCATGTGTCTTTTTGAATTATGGTTATCTCTGGGTATATGCCCAGTAGTGGGATTGCTGGGTCGTATGGCAGTTCTATTTTTACTTTTTTAAGGAACCTCCATACTGTTCTCCATAGTGGCTGTATCAATTTACATTCCCACCAACAGTGCAATAGGGTTCCTTTTTCTCCACACCCTCTCCAGCATTTGTTGTTCGTAGATTTTCTGATGATGCCCTATCTAATTTGTGTGAGGTGATACCTCACTGTAGTTTTGATTTGCATTTCTCTAGTAATTAGTGATGTTGAGCAGCTTTTCATGTACTTCTTGGCCATCTGTATGTCTTCTTTAGAGAAATGTCTATTTAGGTCTTCTGCCCATTTTTGGATTGGGTTGTTTGTTTTTTTAATATTGAGCTGCATGAGCTGTTTATATACTTTGGAGATTAATCCTTTGTCAGTTGATTCATTTGCAAATATTTTCTCCCATTCTGAGGGCTGTCTTTTCATCTTGTTTATGGTTTCTTTTGCTGTGCAAAAGTTTTTAAGTTTCATTAGGTCCCATTTGTTTGTTTTTATTTCCATTACTCTAGGAGGTGGATCAAAAAAGATCTTGCTGTGATTTATGTCAAAGAGTGTTCCTCCTATGTTTTCCTCTAAGAGTTTTACAGTGTCCAGTCTTACATTTAGGTCTCTAATCCATTTTGAGTTTATTTTTGTGTATGGTGTTAGGGAGTTTTCTAATTTCATTCTTTTATATGTAGCTGTCCAGTTTTCCCAGCACCACTTATTGAAGAGGCTGTTTTTTCTCCATTGTATATCCTTGTCTCCTTAATCATAGATTAGTTAACCATAGGTGCATGGTTTTATCTCTGGGCTTTCTATCTTGATCCACTGATCTATATTTCTGTTTTTGTGCCAGTACCATATTGTCTTGATTACTGTAGCTTTGTAGTATAGTCTGAAGTCAGGGAGTCTGATTCCTCCAGCTCCACTTTTTTCCCTCAAGACTGCTTTGGCTATTTGGGGTCTTTTGTGTCTCCATACAAATTTTAAGACTTTTTGTTCTACTTCCATAAAAAATGCCATTGGTAATTTGATAGGGATTGCATTGAATCTGTAGATTGCTTTGGGTAGTATAGTCATTTTCACAATATTGATTCTTCCAATCCACGAACATGGTATATCTTCCCATCTGTTGGTATCATATTTAATTTCTTTCATCAGTGTCTTATAGTTTTCTGCATACAGGTCTTTTGTCTCCCTAGGTAGGTTTATTCCTAGGTGTTTTATCCTTTTTGTTGCAGTGGTAAATGGGAGTGTTTCCTTAATTTCTCTTTTAGATTTTTCATCATTATTATATAGGATGCAAGAGATTACTGTGCATTAATTTTGTATCCTGCAACTTTATCAGATTCATTGATTAGCTGTAGTAGTTTTCTGGTGGCATCTTTAGGATTCTCTATGTATAGTATCATGTCATCTGCAAATAGTGACAGTTTTACTTCTTCTTTTCCAATTTATATTCCTTTTATTTCTTTTTCTTCTCTGATTGCCATGGCTAGAACTTCCAAAACTATGTTGATTCATAGTGGTGACAGTGGACATCCTTGTCTTGTTCGTGATCTTAGAGGAAATGCTTTCAGTTTTTTGCCATTAAGAATGATGTTTGCTGTGGGTTTGTTGTATATGTCCTTTATCATGTTGAGGTAGGTTCCCTTTATGCCCACTTTCTGGAGAGTTTTTATCATAAATCGGTGTTGAATTTTGTCAAAAGCTTTTCCTGCATCTGTTGAGATGATCATATGTTTTTTCTTCTTCAATTTGTTAATATGGTGTATCACATTGATTGATTTGCATATATTGAAGAATCCTTGCAACACTGGGATAAATCCTACTTGATCATGGTGTATGATCCTTTTAATGTGTTGTTGGATTCTGTTTGCTAGTATTTTGTTGAGGATTTTTGCATCTATATTCACAGTGATATTGGTCTGTAATTTTCTTTTTTTGTAGTATCTTTGGTTTTGGTATCAGGGTGATGTTGGCCTCATAGTATGAGTTTGGGAGTGTTTCTTCCTCTGCAGTTTTTTGGAAGAGTTTGAGAAGGATGGGTGTTAGCTCTTCTCTAAATGTTTGATAGAATTTACCTGCAAGGCCATATCATCATGGGCTTTTGTTTTTTGGAAGATTTTTAATCACAGTTTCAATTTCATTACATGTGATTGGTTTGTTCATATTTTCTATTTCTTCCTGGTTCTGTATTGGAAGGTTATATACCTCTGTAAGAATTTGTCCATTTCTTCCAGGTTGTCCATTTTATTGGTATAGTGTTCCTTGCAGTAGTCTCTTAGGATGCTTTGTATTTCTGTGGTGTCTGTTGTAATTTCTCCTTTTTTATTTCTAAGTTTATTGTTTTGAGTCCTCTCCCTCTTTTTCCTTTTCTGTTTTTTTTGTTATTTTTGTTTTTTTGTGGTACGCAGTCCTCTCACTGTTGTGGCCTCTCCCACTGTGGAGCACAGGCTCTGGATGCGCAGGCTCAGCGGCCGTGGCTCACGGGCCTAGCCGCTCCACGGCATGTGGGATCTTCCCGGACTGGGGCACGAACCCATGTCCCCTGAATCGGCAGGCAGACTCTCAATAACTGCGCCACCAGGGAAGCTCGTCCCTCTTTTTCTTGATGAGTCTGGCTAATGGTTTATCAATTTTGTTTATGTTCTGAAAGAACTAGTTTTTAGTTTTATTGATCTTTGCTATTGTTTTCTTTGTTTCTATTTCATTTATTTCTGCTCTGATCTCTATGCTTTCTTTCCTTCTACTAACTTTGGGTTTTGTTTGTTCTTTCTCTAGTTCCTTTAGGTGTAAGGTTAGACTGTTTGAGATTTTTCTTGTTTCTTGAGGTAGACTTGTATTGCTATAAACCTCCCTCTTAGAACTGCTTCTGCTGCATCCCATAGGTTTTGGACTGTCGTGTTTTCATCGTCATTTGTCTCTAGGTAATTTTTGATTTCCTCTTTGATTTCTTCAGTGATCTCTTGGTTGTTTAGTAATGTATTGTTTACCCTCCATGTGTTTTTCTTTTTTACATTTTTTTCCCAGTAATTGATTACTAATCTCATAGTGTTGTGGTCAGAAAAGATGCTTGATATGATTTCAATTTTCTTATATTTACTGAGGCTTGATTTGTGACCCAAAATGTGATCTATCCTAGAGAATGTTCTGTGAACACTTGAGAAGAAATTGTAATATGCTGTTTTTGGATGGAATGTCCTATAAATATCCATTAAATCTATCTGGTCTATTGTGTCAGTTAAAGCTTATGTTTCCCTTATTAATTTTCTGTTTGGATGATCTGTCCATTAGTGTAATTGCGGTGTTAAAGTCTCCCCACTATTATCGTGTTATGTCTATTTCCTCTTTTATAGCTCTTAGCAGTTGTGTTATGTATTGAGGTACTCCTATGTTGGGTGCATATATATTTATAATTGTTATATCTTCTTCTTGGATCAATTCCTTGATCATTAGGTCATGTCTTTCCTTGACTCTTGTAACATTCTTTATTTTAAAGTCTATTTTATCTGATATGAGTATTGCTACTCCAACTTTCTCTTGATTTCCATTTGCATGGAATATCTTTTTCCATCCCCTCACTTTCACTCTGGAAGTGTCCCTAGGTCTGAAATGGATTTCTTGTAGAGAGCATATATATGGGTCTTGTTTTTGTATCCATTCAGCAAGCCTGTGTCTTTTGGTTGGTGCATTTAATCCATTCACGTTTATGGTGATTATTGATTTGTATGTTCCTATGACTATTTTCTTAATTGTTATGTGTTTGTTTTTGTAGGTCCTTTTCTTCACTTGTGTTTCTCACTTAGAGAAGTTCCTTTAGCATTTGTTGTAGAGCTGGTTTGGTGGTGCTGAATTCTCTTAGCTTCTACTTGTCTGTAAACTTTTGATTTCTCTGTCGAATCTGAATGAGATCCTTGTGGATAGAGTAATCATGGTTGTAGGTTCTTCCCTTTCATCATTTTAAGTATATCATGTCACTCCCTTCTGGTCTGGTAGAGTTTCTGCTGGTAAAGTTTCTGCTGAGAAATCAGCTATTAACATTATGGGAGTTCCCTTGTATGTTATTTGTCATTTTTCCCTTGTTGTTTTCAATAATTTTTTTTTGTCTTTATTTTTTCAGTTTGATTACTATGTGTCTCAGTGTGTTTCTCCTTGGATTTATCCTGTATGGGACTCTCTGTACTTCCTGGACTTGGGTGGCTATTTCCTTTCCCATGTTAGGGAAGTTTTTGACTATAGTGTCTTCAAATACTTTCTCTGGTCCTTTCTCTCTCTCTTCTCCTTCTGGGACCCCTATAATTTGAATGTTGTTGTGTTTAATGTTGTCCCAGAGGTCTCTTAGTCTGTCTTCATTTCTTTTCATTCTTTTTTCTTTATTCTGTTCTGCAGCAGTGAATTCCACCATTCTGTCTTCCAGGTCACTTATCCGTTCTTCTGCCTCAGTTATTCTGCTATTGATTCCTTCTAGTGTATTTTTCATTTCAGTTATTGTATTGGTCATCTCTGTTTGTTTGTTCTTTAATTCTTCTAGGTCTTTGTTCAACATTTCTTCCATCTTTTCGATCTTTGCCTCCATTCTATTTCCAAAGTCCTGGATCATCTTCACTATCATTATGCTGAACTCTTTTTCTGGAAGGTTGCCTATCTCCACTTTATTTAGTTGTTTTTCTTGGGTTTCATCTTGTTCCTTCATCTGGTACAAAGCCCTCTGCCTTTTCATCTTGTCTATCTTTCTGTGAATGTGTTTTTTTTTTTTCCCCACAGGCTGCCAGATTGCAGTTTTTCTTCCTTCTGCTGTCTACCCTCTCAACAATTTTTTTATATATCCCTATGGTACAGATGAGTTTATATGAATATAAGATTGATTTAAGCTTTACTTGAAGTTCAAATTTGAGTTTAATTTTAAAAAAGGAATTGATAGTAGTGGCAGTAGTTTTAGTTTTTTTAAAACTAAAACTACGTTTTTTAATTCTTTGACGTGGTCTTAATAGTGTGTTATGCAACTTACAACTGTGTCATTAAAGCTTTAAAACTTTGTCACTAAAATAAAACGTCTTGTTAAAGTTTAGTTCATCCTGGAAAAAGTAAGGATGGGGTCAAGCTTGTAAAAGACGGTGCACCAAAGTTGGTAGAAAATTATTTTCTCTGTTTTGTAGTTGAAGAAAAATAGCCAGTATGGCAAGTATTAGTTTGTATCCCTCTCTTAAGTTATTTCAGTATATGTCTTTTGGTTGGAAAATAATCAACTTTTTATTTTCTCTGAACATCTACCGGTTGATAAAACAAGCTATATGTGGAAAAATTCCAACTACTCTAGACTACTCAAAACATCCATGTGTGACAGTACTGCATTTTGTAGCAGTGTGGTTTATTTTGTACAAAAAATACTGACATTTTAAGTGAGGAAACATCAAGGAATGGGATGAGAAATACTAGAAACTCTTGAGGTTGGATCTCATCTACAATTTCAAAACATCTTTATTTCAGCCATATCCATTTTCTCACATCTTTAAAATATACAAAACTACAGAGAGCAAAGGATAAAAGTTAAGTCGTGCAGACCCTGATTCTGGGATACCTAGTAAGTAGCAATGCTATAACAAAAAAATAAAGTTTCAGTACCTTTTTCCCCAGGGTGCCTAGGGTCTCTGGAGAAGGTGAAGGTCACCACTTAGCTGGCATCTGAATTTATTTTCTCCTTTCTATGCTTTAGCACAACTTACTAGTTGTACTTAAATCTAGCAGATTCTATTGTCCTTGAAAGATAAACAAATATTGTAATTTTTTTCACATGCATACAAAAAGGTATATGCAGTATTTATTGGTTAAATAAATATGTGGTATTTGAAATTCATATGGGGTCTTCTAATCTGAGGTTTGTTTAATAATTCAAAGTAAACCATGATAAAGAGAGCAATGCATTGGGTGAATTGCTTATTAATTTTGTTAATAGAATTTAATGAAGGGATTTGGTTGTCTAATATATAACGTGTTTTTTAATGAAAGTGGTTTTATCTGAGTAAAATTTGAGTTAACTATCACAATATGATGGATTATTTATCTTCAGATTGTGTACCAAATTATAAATCCTGTTTCTATGCTTTGAACAACTAAATTAGAAATATGGTATGGCTCTAGGGAAGTAAAAATGAGAAATTGGTGCAAATAGAAAATAATTGATACAGATCTCAGTCCTCAGTGACCCTGGGAGCTTCATTACCACCATACTGAAAGTGATGAGTCAGAAATGTGTCTATCCCTACCATTTCTATAGCCATTGGTAGACTTGGGATTTTTAAGTTAGAAATATTATTTTACATATTTTGGCAATTAGGTACAATTTTCCTCTTGAACACGTTTCTTCAAATATTAAATAATTTTTTTGTTTTATGGAAAAAGAGAGCCTTTAAAATTTAACATCTAAAATTTTTCCTGCTGAAAATTTCAGTTCTTGAAGGTAATAGTATCTGCAGTTAGAACATATAGCCATCAATTGCACTGCTGATGATCAGTGTTGCTTATTTTCTTAATTGGTAAAGTAATAGATTCAGTTATGTGATAAGTGATTTAGTTATGAAAATAATCAAGAAATGAAGTGGTTAATATGCATCATACGTATATTGGAGATGAGTCAAATCTGCTCTGATAATTGTTCCACCCATTTTACAGTTACTTTGGTCCTCGTTTTTCTAGATAAAAAATGTCCTAGTGCTTTCATATGCAAAGGATCCCAGCTGACCCAAGGGAGCTTTTGCTTCCTTGATTCAGGTGGCCACAAGCTATGCTGTAGGTCAAAGCTTCTCAATATGTGTTGAATGACCAGTTCATATTTTATTTTTTTTAATATCCAATTCATTGGGAACTGAAAGGAGATTTTTAGTGTAATTTAATAAAGTACAGAATATTCACTTCAATTTTTGTTCAAAAATAACTCAGTGCTGTTACACGTTTCATGCCTATCTTCAATCTTTCTGCAGTCACTAAACTTTATAGTTAAATTCTCTTTCAGTGAAATAATTTTGATATTGTATTATTTTTACCTTTTTGTTTTGTTTTTTTACATATGGCAAACTTACCTTAAAGCATCAGTGTTGTAAAATGTTCCTAGCACATAATTTTGTCCACTTGTGACATTGACAGCCCACTAACTGGACTATAACTTGTTCAATAAGACAAGCTCACTGATCCCATTTTAGGTTGTTGCATCAATGTCAAATTGCTATAAAAGTTTCTAAATACTTACTTTCAATTTCTGTACTTAAGTCATCATGGACCAAAAACAAACAATTCATGATCACTAGCAACAATCCTGAATGACACTTTGTATAGAACCATTCTAGGTAACAACAGCTTGTAAAATATTTGTATAAACTTCAGGGGAACCCAAGTTTTAAAGTCATATCACTCTTCTGTGATCAATACAGATAGGTTCTTATGATCTTAGAATGCTTCAACAAAATTAATTGATGTATATCTCTTTTTATGTGGATATTTAAAATAATTAATATGCTTGTTAATTTATCTAATCTAGGTTGAATTCACACCAGTGCTGCTCTCACAAGATGCTACTCTAAGTATGTCTGAGTTTAGTAACTCCATTTGCTAAGGTAAAAATAAATAATAATAGGGTTTGAGAGACAAATATTATTTGTCTCTCAGTCTTTATCATCCCTCTTCAGCAAGGAGGGAGGACAGGCATTAAGAAAGAAATCAATTAAAATTATTAAGTTTATATTAATTAAAATAATACATCAAAATAATGGGTATCAAAAGAACGAACTCTGACTTTACCATGTTTGAGTTCCCTTTTATATGAAGACAACAAGTAGGATAGTTGAGAAGATGAAATAAGGATTCATGGATGCTTGTTTTGGTAATGCTGGTTGCAAGAATCTCAGGAGGTTGACAGACATGTGAAGCACACGAGATACTGTCAGTTATGCAAGATGAGCACACATCTTTTACTTAACATGCCCATCCTAATGAAATCTTGTTCCTTAATCTCTAAAAAAAATTAATCTTCACCCCAGAAGCTTTTCAAGGTGAAGTACTTTTTTGCCCCAGTTACTTCCCTGGATGTGGCTCTGTTCAGTTACATCCCATTAGCGAGAGGTGGAGGCTGGTGATTTACTATGAGTTAGCCTCTAAAACTGCCCCTGCCACACTTTGTTTTTAGGTTGCAAATATGTAAAATATTTAAAATTCTTAATTATGTGTCTGAATGCACATTATCAAAGTATTATATTTTATTTTCACTAAAAAACACATATACTCATGACAGAAAGTGTAAGTATATATTACATATGTAAACACATATCTTTATATCTATATCTAGATATATATAGATATACACATGGACACAGTTGTAGATATAGATAAAAGTAAATATAGATGGATAGATAAAAATACTGATAAATACGAATGTAGATATTTAACCTGATAAATTTCTCCACCCTAGTAAAATAAACTATCATTTTGATTAATAATGTATATCACAACCAACTGGGAAGTATGTCATGTATGATAAGTGAGAAAACACAAAGAATTAAATTTTGAAATCAGACTCACTCAAGTAAATGATTTTATCATGTATCAAGGATATAAGTAACTACAAATCATTAGTGAAGCAGGGAGAAAACAAGGACCACCAACCATAGCTCTTCAGGTCCTTCTTACCTACATTTAAATGTATTATGGCAAAAATTTGTGTGTTAGTTCTCTGACATATGAATCTACCTTACTTAAGATGAAAGAGCTATTTTGATCATGCAACATCTGTATTTTATAAGCATATAGTCACATAGCTTTTAGGACATTTTCCAGAGAACCATGCTCTATAAATCTTCACATTCCAGGTTACCATAAGCAATCTTAGGCAAATTAGGTACATCCTACTAAAAACATTCCACAGAATAATCTCTCCTACTAGTAAATAGCATTAGTGTGTTTTTCAGTAGACCTATCATCTTGTACAGATCTGTAAGCATGTTATGTCATCGTCTTTCTTTCCCAGATGGAAATCCCCAGTAATGGAAAAGAAGGGTTTATAGACTTCTCGTGTGACTATTTCCTTCTCATTGAGAAAGAAAGAAAAAAATTGAACAGGTTATATGAACTTTAGAAGATATTCAGTGAATGTCACTTAAATCTATTTGGAAGAGGTATGGAAATGACTGAATTGACTAACTGAACAACTTTCATTTCTGTTGCTCATAGAAAGAATTTATTCTCACACACACACAACATCCCACTATACCATTTTCAAATCATCTAAGATGAACACATGAGAATCTCAAAGGATGTAAAATCAATCTAATAAAGGTCTTTCAGGATGCAGGTGAATAAATTAGTGAACTAATATAAAAATTGAATATCTTGATTTTAACTGATGAAAGGTGAAATTTTAAATGTAACTAAATAATCTTGAATTAGTAGAGAATAATAGGAAATTTACACATGAGTACTTAATTTGAAAGAAGTTTTAAAATAAATTTTTATTAAAATATTTGTAATTTTAATGAGTATATACTACATATTGAGAAATATCAAAAGGTTATGGCATTACATATATACTATTCTTTATACTTGATTTAAATTCTGTAGAGAGCTGATGAATGTTTAATGTTTCTTAAAATCATTTGCTGTAAAACTCTTTTCCTTAAGATCTGATTAGAAATTCATCTGCTTCACAGTTACCTGGGGTCAAGTTATAGATGCATATATAGATGCAATAGTTCCAGATATATCAAATTAAATGTCTCTTGTTGGACTTAGAAAACCTGCATTTTAGCAAGCTTCAAATGTACTTTTATTTTTTGCAGTACAAAGCATGAGGATCATAGACTCTAATAATGGGCATAATATCATGATATTAAAAGCTAATAATAGTCCAGTCCTGAGAATTGAATGAGGTAATCTATGTAAGTTGCTTATCGTAGAACCTGGCCATTAGACAGTACTCAAAAAAATATGTTCCTATATAGTGTTCTTAAAAGTCTTAAAATTATCCTTAAAAAATTTTAAGATAAAAATAAGCAATTTAACTGAAGAGTCAGGCATAAAGCGTATGTTTTATCCAAGTAAAATTAATAGAATAATCATATAATTCTTTAATTGTGGAGATGGGCAAGCTTAAACTGCAAACCCATTTTAAAAAAATGCTTCAAAATGTAGAGCTGAAAGATTAAGTATAACAGAAGGCATTAGTAGGAAACATTTTTTAAGTAAAAATAAATATAATCCTTGTTCAAGCATTTGATTAGCCTAAAACTTGTTACTAGAACATTTTAAGAACTAGGAAACAACAGGAAAAGGTACACAAAGAAACAAAAGTGATGAAGATAACGGTTTCAAATGACAAAAATCTCACAAGATTAAGACCATACAGCCAGGAAAGATGAAAAACTAAGTGGGCATATAGTTTAAGATGTACTGTTTAGGCAAAAGAGCCTTATTACCAAGAAATAACCAGAATAGTGAAAAAGAGCATTATTTGTTGAAGTGGAAACACAACTTTAGAACAAACAAAATAAGCCCAGCAGGGATAAATATATAAAATACATATTTTCTATGTTAAAATGTCAAAATATAAAATCATTTGAATGGAATTTTGTTAAATTAGTGGATTGTAGAATGTAGGGAGGAATTTAAAGATATTTACTATATGTCAAATTCTGAATAGGTCAGTATAACATAGGATGAAGGGAGGGATGGAGGGATGGACAGATGGATGGATGGATGAATAGATAAGAAAATAAAGTGACTTTAAATGGCACACTGTTATCCTAAAAGGGAAATATCAGTGAACTGGCAATAGCGTAAGTTTGAAGGAATCTATATTGTCATGTTACCTTAAAAATATGTGTTTGAATCAAAACTCTAAGCCCTTATTTTCTTTAACTTAATAAGCTATAGTTTTGTAATCAAATAAGAATTTTCCAGTCAATTATTGATATTTTTCCATATGGTTAGTGACCAAGAGGGTCTGGTCTTAGCATTCCCTTCAACTGGGCTAAATGTTAGGCAGGTTTCTTCTTGACTCCAGACCCCTGACCTTTCTTTTCTTTGAGCATTTACTTTAGGGAATTTGCAATTGTAAATTCTTTCTCTGCCCCTTTGACATGTAAATCTCCAGTCTCTTGCCAGTTTTATAACTCAAGAATGTCTTTCTCAAAGACCTGGGATCCACCTCTTTGAAATATAATCATCAGGAAAGACAGCCTCTGTTTCCTAGTCTCTGTGGGAGGGTAAGGCCCTAATTCAATAGAAGTCTATTAGAAAATACAGATCTCTTGATCACAGTGACGAACCTCCCCACAATGTCCTCTAGTCCTCTCCACTAAAGCACTTAAAAACTCTCCTATCTCTTATTTCACTGGAGTTGAGTTCAGTCTCTCTCTCCTATGGATTAGATAAATAAACTGACATTGGATATTAGCATAACAATTAGATATGTTATTATTTGATTGTTTGGCATCAGGTAAACCAAGTACTAGTTAAACTATCTAGTTAATCCTAAACTAATAAAAAAGGTTCTCTAAAAAATAAAAAAAAGAAATATGGCCAATGTCATTTATATATTGCCTATGTTTACAAGAGTTTGTATTAAACTGTGTAATGTTGTCAAATGAGTGCAAAATTATCTTGTTTATTTTAAATGCTCACTAGTTAGGAGTATGTTACCTTTATCTGTCAGTAGGAATAATCTAACATTCGGACTCAATTACTATTTTTATCCTCCAGCAGAAAGATATATAATCTTGAGTTCTGTGTAATTAGTATCAGAGGACCCCCAAATTATTTCAGGTGAAGGAAAGGAAAAAATTGCAGCTTTGTACTTGATTTTTTTACTTTTGGAAAACTTTGAAATGTTCTAAAATCTGTAGTGTAGCACATATCATCCTCTGATACCTGGAGCTATTAGATAAAATGATTAAACTCCCATCAATCACTCCCTGTGGCAGCAATAACAATGTTAGTGGAACAGAGCATTGTTACAAGATTAGTGCCTCCTGCTTTGAGAGTAAGCATCTCAGCTTTACCTCATTTATTTTTCATAACTTCCTTGCCTTTGACTCAGCACTTAGGAAGCAGTAGGAGACTATTTTTTCTGATGATGTTCAATGTCATTTAAGTATTATATTTAGGGGTAATAAAAGTGCATAGTAATTGAGAGTCATATTTAAGATGCTAAAATACTAAAGTATGTAAAGAGCTTAACCAATTAGAAACAGTTTGGGACATTATGAAATGGATTTTGATTAATCACTGTTATTTATGCATTTGATGATTACTCTTAAATCCATAGAAGTCCTTTTAATCATAAAATATGTCCAGATTTAGTTTACTTCCTGGTGTCAGCTCCTGGGGAATATCCAACAATCTCCATGTTATCTCATATATTTTAACATAGAGCCGTGGCACTCTGGGCAATATATAAGGAAGTAAAGACACAAAGATCATGTAAGACTTTTTAAAGGTGAATCTGCTGGCAAATATTATTGAATATTCTGTATTAGTCAGGACTACTCAGAAAACAAATTTCCCAAGTACATCTACCAGAAAACAATTGAACCTAGGGATTTGGATACTTATCTAATCTTTGGAAGGGATAGATAAATACAAGTTAGTACATTGCTATTAGGTCTTTGGATTTTAGACCTCGACACTACTAGTGCCAAAGAGCCGGAGAAGGTCAGGTTTGCACATGCCACACTCATAACTGGTGACCGGCAATAGATGTGCAGCCCAGTTCTGGCTATCACTCACTTCCCTCAGAGAATTTCTGTCTTCCTTTAGCATCTGAAAATGCTATCGGCCATCCCATGGTCTGATTTTCACACAAGTGCATCTAATTGGTAAATCTTAATTTACATGCAGTATCTTAGCTACAAATTAAGGTGGAATTTTTTTTAAAACCCTATTGTCTTTGAATAGAAGGAGAGTAGAATGAAGCTGGGGAAGGCAATCCAAGTACTTTGCACACAAACCTACTAAGGCATGCAGAAAGCTTTCCTGTCTGTTGTAAGAATGCAGAGGTGGAGAAAATGAACATTTCATTCCAGTGTTTTCTTGCCTCAAGACAACTTTTCACGATCTCAGCTTCCTGATTGGGATTGTTTGCTCTATTTCCATTAAAAGAAGATCTTCCACAGAATCAGAAGCTCTGAAAATTAGGGCAATAGTATCAAAACTAATAACCTCATGAAATATTGATGGAAAACACAGGATTCAAAACTAGAAGGCTTAGGTTTCATCTGGACTTTGCATTAACTTGTTTGAGTTAGGCAGGTAAGTCAGCCTCTTTAGACCAAAATTTCCCTTAATTGAACTCATATTACTGTCACCTACTAGGTTCTATTAAGACCTGGAAGAGTGTGGAGAGGTTAAAACCTTGTATGATTCTCCACTCTTAAAGACATTTTTATCTAGGGGGCAACACAGAATATGTAATCAATGATTATATCAATGGAAATATAAGCTGGTAAGCATGACAAATGCAGGCTGAGATTTTGGGAATGCTTTAAAATGGGGGTTGCATTTTGTATATGGTCACAAAGACATTTGAGAGAGAACTCACTGTATAGGCAGGTAAGAAAGCCAGTAAAATACAACAGCATGAAAAGTTCCTTCTCTTTTTGAACAGTTTCCTCCTATTCCCTAAGCACCAAATATGGGAAAATTTTATTTATTATTTAATTTTCATGATAAGAATATTTCTACAGTGAGGCTTTCCTTGATGTCCAAAACTAGTTTACATTTCCATGTTAAAAGTTTTGGAACATCGTGTTCTTCCTTTCCTTTTTTCAAACTCATATTTATGTATGTTTTAGTGTCTGATTTATTTATTAGATCTTAAGCTCTTTGAAGGCATGGATGTGGTTTAATCTTACTGGATCCCCAGCCCCCAAACAGCATGGCATGCTTCATACTCTGCACTTAAGAAATACTTAATTAAATATATGAAGAGGTAAATGAATTTTTTCTGGATGGCAAGAGAATAGAGAACAGACTGGTAAGGTGGTAGCAGGAAATATAAAAAAATAGATGGGTTACAGAAATGGTATAAAGCAACTTGTGAAATTAGTTAAGGACTTTAGACTTTATTTAATAGGCAAAGGAGGACTTGTATGACTTTTAAGCAGTAGGAAGTGATTCTATATGATATATATTATAACTAGGTAGCTGGTGAGAAATATATTGATTTATTAACTTCTATGTTCAAATTGAGGGAAATGACCTTTATGGATTGTTGGCAGTTTCAGCATCTGGAGGAAGAGAATAAATTACTTCTGGAAGGGAATTCCTGGGTTTTGGAAAAAAAAATTACCATGGTGGGCCTTTTTTTAGACTAATTTAAAGCAAGTGCCTGCCTATTATTCTTGGAGAAAACTGAGATGTCACTATAAATCTGAATTCAGAAGCTGAAGATTGAGAGATATGACTGTGTTTTGTTGAGAAACATATATTAAATTTGTCTTAAGCAGTCTGTGCCCTTGAAGAATTAGAGATGCAGTTTTCATAACTATGCATTAGATCAGATATTACTTAAAATGTAACTGAATCTATTTAATATGTAAAAATCTAGACTTTGGGAATTGCACTGTTGATTACTCTGATTATTTTGTTCTGGTCTCTTGAAGTCAACCACCTTTTGGGTGTGGGATATTTCCTCTGGAGAACACAAGTGTCCTCACTTGAGGCCCTTCTGCTATAGAATCTGAACACTTTATGTGAGAAAGAGAGGATGCTTTTGCTTTTGAGGTCTGAATAATTTGGAAGCTAGGTCTCTGAAAGTAAAGATATAGAAATTGTTATTGGCTTCCTGTTATATAGGAATCTAACTTGATTTAGGAAGAAGCCCTGAGGTTCACTTATTAGGACTTGTTAACACAAGGGGTCCCTGAACACAGTGTTAGCTGCAGTTCATTATTGACTACAGTCTTGGTCTCCGCTGGGCCTTCGGGAAATAAAGGAAGTGGCTTGGGTCCACACTTGGACAAGAAACAAAGTCCAGTGACTTGATGAGATGGGCTGAGGTTGTCAGAAGTAATAGTGATATAAGTTTGGGTCTGCAAATAATGGAAACATATCAGAGGAACTACCAGAAATTAATTATGAAAGGAGAGGAGCCTCAAAGAACAAATGCATCTTCTGCCAATAAAGGCACATAGGCAGAAGGTTTATGGCTTCATCATGCTTATCTCCAACCACTTCCCACCTGTTGCTTTGTCTTTAATCCCTACTAACAAATGTGTATAGCCATGCATCTAATAATCCATCAGTATAGTTGTACTTTTATTTGAGATTCAGGAATGGTGGGTGTTCTAATCAAGCTACTTGGCAATGATGGAATTCAATCCCCCACTCGATACATAAACACTGGAGATAGAGACATGAACAGGGAGATAATTGTGTAATCTTCAACAAGCCTTCTTTACAATGAAATGCAGAAAATGAAGAAAACACAACACAATTTCAAGTGGTGGTAAAGTCTATGAATTAGAATGAAACAGAATGAAGGCCATAAAATGGAGAGAGGTCTTCAATACAGAAAATTCAGGAACACTCTTCTTCTGAGGAGGAGCCATAAGAAGAAGTTTGGGTTGTATTTTAAATGTGAAGACAGTATTTCACATGGATTTGAAACAAGAGAATGAAGTAACATTTATCAAAAGTTCATTCAGGCTGTTGTGTGATAAATACATTGTAGAATACAGGTGGAAATTCAGAGTCAGTTTGGACACTGCTGCAGTAGATTAGGTAAGAATTGTTGACTCCTGCAGAATGTTAGCCATAATGGTAGTGAAGGATGGTAGAATTTGAGAATTATTTTGAAATTAGGATCTGTATTCACACAAATATACATTTTGAGCCAAAGTGGTTGAATTCATATATTATTTACCTTTCCTTTTTAAACCACAAGCACTTGGATGGCAATCAATTAATTCATGCATCTTTATTAAACTCATATAATTCAGGAGGCATTCTTTTTAGCTTTTAATATTTTTTCCTCTTTATAACTTCTTTGCAAGCTATTCTTCTTTATTTATTAAATGCCTATGTTACTTATGGTTTTGTTTTCACCCCACATCCTCTTCTAACTGGAAGTAATCTTGAAAAGCCTTATATAGATCAATAAATTCAATAACCACCAAGTGCCTAAAGCTTCTAAAACCTACGTGTTCTGCCCAGTTTTCTTTTCTGCATTCTATATGCCTATATCCAAATACCTATTAATATTTTGCATTTTGTACTGGCAATTCTCTATTTGTCACTACAAATCCAGTCCCCATTCTTTTCCATCATATCTGTGACCTGGGAAGCTGTACTCTGTGGAGTACTGGGCTCCCTTGCCTCCTGACTTTCTGATGGATTTGGCCAATGAGAGGCATTGTGAGAGATTGAAAAAGACAGGAGAGAGAGATCAGGGTATCATTTCTGCAAACTTGTCAGGTTATTTATTACTCCCTGCTGTGAAGAGGTTTGCAGTAGCTGAATTCATTAATTTCATGGCTCCTGTGAAGCAGCATCACTTCTGGGACTGTATCTCCAACTGAATGCCAATAAAGTCTTCTTTCCTTTGGCCTTTAGGTCCATGAGATAATAACGACTTCTTGTGCTTCCTAATCCCTGGGTGATTTACTTTCACTCCTAGTCCCATTAATCTTGCCCATTTCTTTCTTAAAAATCCCTTAATTAAATATTTTAATTACTCCTTAGAGAAAGCGTCAACAAACTTTCTTTAAAGGGCCAGATAGCAAATATTTCAGACTTTGCAAGCCAAGAGTCAAAATTGGGTATATTTTTGTATCAAAACTACACTTTATTTTTGACTGTTCAAAATATAATAATTGAATATATTTTTATAATAATTGTCTAGTAATGAGAAGAGTGGGATTAGTTTTTGGGGGGCAGGGGATAACATATTTCTTAACTGGATTTTATGGTTAGTGTTCCCTATCATCAAATTAAATAGAAATGTTCATCTATAAAAACCACTCTTAACTCATGGTTTATAAAAAATAGACAGCAGGCCTGATTTGGCAACTGGGCCATAGTTTCCTAACCCCTTCCTTAGAGTGTGCCATAGTTTACTGCTTGGGACCTGAGTAATAAACATCAGGATGCCCAACAGATACCTCAAACTTGTACATCCTTTCATAGCCCTTCTCTTGATAACCAATAACAACATTTACACCATTCCAGCCAAAATGTTTTCTTCATATGTCTCCTTTCTCCAGTATATTCTATCTAAAATACAAATTGTGTCCTCACTCTAGTCCTTTAATTTCCTCTCAGCTGCTCACAGTGTTCAGAAAGAAAAGCTTCTCCAGCTTATGCCTTCATTGCTCTTCAACATGCACCCTATGCTCTAGTTATATGGATCATTTGCAATTCCTTGATGTGACCGCCTTCCTTCTTTTACCAAACTCCTGAATCATCTGTTGGCCCTTTCATTCTTCCTTTCCTGGCTAATACTTCATGAAGCTTTTTGAAGTTACTTCTTCCATAGGCTGAATTTGATAACATTAAAAAAGTCTCTTTATACATGTGTATACCTCCATCATAGGATAATAGGACTGTATTGCAAATGGTGACCAATGTGTAATAGGTTCCCCAACAACTAGGACAACTCCAGACACATAGTGGGGCCATAATACATGTTTATAGAATTAATAAGTGAATGAATAAAATCAATGATTTGCTAGGCTAGATCTCAACAATCCACAAAGGCAATGCTGTAATTTAAAAACATATAAAATATTTGTACTCTATCTCAGAATTCAATCTACCATGTTAATATAGATTGACTGATTTCCTACAAACCCAGAACAAATTACTGCACACACAAAGAAAAATGATGCAATAAGGGTAAGAGATTATCTAAAAGACCATATTTTCAGCCGTTTAAAAGAGAAAGGTCAGTCAGACATGTAAGTTTGGAATTATCCCTTCTGTGAAAGCTACTTTGATCCTAAATAACTTTTGCTGATCATTCAACATAACAGTGGTTCAGAGCCTGTCCTTAGGAGTTAGAAGTGTCCTGGTCCCATCCCATCTGATCCTTATCTGCTCTGTGACCCTGAGCAAATTTCTCAGTCTTCCACTCTCCTCTCTTCTTTCAACTATGGAATGAGAATAAAAATAAATCTTGCTTAACAGGATAAGACCCTTAGCACTTTCACTGGTACAACTTAATCCCCAAATATATTCATTTTTAATTATTGTATCAGTATTCCTGGCATTAATATAACCAAACACCTACTGAGTAAGAGGAACTAAGCTCTGGAAATATAGAAATAACACTCACTTCAGTGTGTTAGAAAAGAAATCTAAATAAATAAATAAGAGCAAATCAGGGTGAAAGCTATAAAATAAGCAGATAAAAGGGGGCACAACAGAAAAATTGTCAATGTGAAATAGAGTTTTGAAAAGGATCTTGAAAGAAGAATATGAGTTCAGATGGAAACAATATTTCAGGCAATAGCATGATATGTAAAAAGGCCATACATTTATAAAAGCCTGGTAAAGAAAAGTAAAAGTTAAGAAATAAAAAGTGATCGAAGGTTAGAGTACAAAAGTAAAATTCTACTTGGACATCAAGTGGGGTTTACTTTATCTAGGATGTCTCCTCTTACTGTGAGACTGGCTTAGGCCCCCAAGCACTACCTTATGTTTATCTTTACTGTCAAACATTTCATACCATATTGAAATTACCAATGAACTCAAGAACAGGAACCTGGGTTCTTTTCAGTGCTATATCCTCAAAACCCAGCACATAATAGGTGATCAATAAACACTGAAATTGGTGCCAGGCAACTCAAAAGAAGAGTTGCTGTAAAAGACCTAGTAAGAAATAACATTCAGGTAGGGAGAAAGATCTTCATATGTAACTCTTTTTTTTTTTTTTTTTTTTTTTTTTTCTGTATGTGGGCCTCTCACTGTTGTGGCCTCTCCTGTTGCAGAGCACAGGCTCTGGATGCACGGGCCCAGCGGCCATGGCTCACAGGCCCAGCCGCTCCACGGCATGTGGGATCCTCCCAGATCGGAGCACAAACCCTCATCCCCTGCATTGGCAGGCGGACTCTTAACCACTGCGCCACCAGGGAAGCCCTGTAACTCATTTTTGAAGCAGATTCCAACAGCATTATTATATTGTATGAGTTGGACTAAAAGGAGGAATTAATGATTACTTTAATGCAGGGGTTAAAATAAATGACTACAAGAGCCTTGGAGGTAATGTGCCTTAAAGTAAGATACTGAATTTTTTTGGTTTCTGTCAATCTGAAAATGACTATGGGTGAATATATGCCAAGTAGTTAGTCTGGAGGTGGGAAAGTGTTCAAATTTGGATGTTATTTACTTAATAGGATAAATCATATTAGAATTCATGATATTTCCCAGAAAGTATATAATGAGAATTTTTAAAATGCTGGATCCTCTGAGAATACAGATATTTAAAGAATGGGTTGCAGAAGGAATGTGGGGAAAGGGCTAAAGTTGTTGAAAATCTTTTTTATTCCACTGATACTGAAATAATTAAGCTATATCATCAGATAACAAAATTCTACATATTATTGTAAAGATGATGAAATTCAGAGTTAGAAAAGGTTAAATAACTTACCCCAAGGGGATGGCTCATCCCTGAGTCAAAAGATAGACTCTATGAACCTGAAACTATGTTTTTCACTCTACCGTGCTGCCATGGGTTTCTCCTGCTATGAAATGAAGAAGTTGTTATCAGACACTTTCTAGGGGCACTACATAACATTTTATAATTGCAGGTGAAGAACCTCTTATTTATATATTTATTACTGTGTCAAATAATGTTCTAAAAGGTTTGTATATATTAATCCTTATTTAATTCTCACAACAAGCCTATAAGATAATTGATACTGTAAGATAATTTTTTCCACTTAAAATTTGCCAGAACTGAGGCATGAATATATTTGGTGACTTGACCAAGGCCACATAGGCAGGAGCAAGCAGTGCAGCTGTAGAGCCTGTGCTCTTAACTGATAAACTTTATTGCTGCTCTGCTTTGGCAACACTTACTGCAGAATTGTTCAAATTCTTCATCTTACAAATTCATGAATACAGTAGGAAGTAAATCTTGGAAGAGAAAATTTCTAGGCCTTTGAAAAAATAGAAAGAAAATAAGAGCTGAAAAGTGTGAGATGTGACTTAAAAGCCCTATAGATGTCCCTAGATTTGTCGTCATCAAAAGGGAGGCTGTCAATACATTGCCATGCTCTCAGATTGTAGTTATTATATATATATTATATGTATATGTTATATATAATATATATATAGGCAATTCAAAAGCCTTATTTTCTGGTACTTTGTGTGTTTATGTTCTTCACAAGTATTTTGAAATAGTTTATCTCAATTGAATAATAATTCAGAAAAATTTTGTGTATGGAATCATTAAAGAAGTTCTGACTGTTCTTAATAACATAGGTACTTTAATGAAGCTAAAAGGGCAAATGAGCAAAGTGGCCTTGAAGGTTGATAACCATGTGTGCATTATATGAAGTACATTGTGTAATGGATAAGAAGATTTTTACTTTGAGCAATTACTATCAGTGTGAGAATTCTATATATGAGCAAATATTTCAATCAAATTTTTCATAACCATAATAATCTAAATACAGTTTTTTGTGACAAATATATAGTTTACCACAGTTAGTAATTTATTACAGTGTAGCAAAATTTGAAGATTATTTACAGCTTTTACAAGTTAATTATGAAGTATTTGATATGTAAATTATAGAAACAATACAATAGGAAATGATGACTCTATCTTTTGAATTAAAAATACACAATATCAAAAAGAATCCTATAAATTTTTTCTACCTGAAATATAAATAACTGTTATACATTCATCAAATTTCTGAGGAAGACTTGTATTTTTATATTGGAAAAAAATGAACTCTACCTCACTGAAACCTGAGTATATAGGCATATAAGTTGAGAATATCAAGTACTGTGAAGTAAGGTGCACATCTAGGAAACAGGTACTTATGAGTCACTTTTTCTGTTACCATGAGATTAGATGCATGAGATGGAAGAAGACTATCCAAACTGCCACTTGGAACTATGCTGACCTACTTTTTCTTAGAAGCAACATCAAATATGGAAGAACAGCATAAAGAACAGTATTTATAACATTTGTTAAAATATCTTCAATAGAATATCTACTTTTAGATAATGTCTTATATGTGGGATATAAATAAATATGGCAAAGGTATATCCCCTATACTCTAAGATTTTCTTATAAGGGAGAGAGACTTGGAAGAGTAGAAGGATTTATGCATGAGTGAAAGGAAACTTTCCTACTGAAAGGAAGGATTGAAAAGCTTAATTTGGGGGATGGGGGGAGCGTATAAGTTTTCGATTACTAAATAACAATTTACCACAAATTTAGCAGCTTAAACAATACCCAATATCCATTTATTTATGTCACAGTTCTGTAAGTCTAAAGTCTTGTTGGAGTTGGCTGGTTTCTTTGCTTAGGGTCTCTAAAGACCAGAATCAAGATGTTGGCCTAGATGCGTTCTTATTTGGAGGTCCTTGGGAGAAATTCTCTTCCAGACTTATCCATGTTGTAGGCAGAATTTTTCTTTGCAGCTGTAGGACGGAGAATTCTGTTTCCTTGCTGGCTGTTAGCCAGGGACCTCTCAGCAAATAGAGCCTGCCCACCTTCCTTAGCATGTGGCCCTTTCATTTTTATGTCTAGAAACTGTGGCTGAGATGCTTCTCTTGTCTCAAATCCTTCTGATTTCCTCTTCTTTGTACTAACTGGAGAAAATTCAGTGCTTTCAAAGGGGCTTGTGTGATTAGATCAGTCTCACTTAGATAACATCCCTATGTTAAGGTCAACTACATTATAAAAACATGGTATTAAGGGAGTGATATATCATTTATTCACATGTATCTGAGATTACGGTGTGGAATCCTAAGAGGACCTTTTTTTTCCTGAAGAATTCTGCCAACCGCAGGACCTGTTGGAAGAGTCCTCAAATGATGTAATGTATTAGCTGACCAAAGAAGGAAGACAGGCCTTCAAGAGGTCATTGTATGGAAAAGTATTTTGGATTAAGGAAAAAGCTCAGAAATGCCTAGATCTGAGAATGTACAAAGTGTATTTAGAAAATAAGTATTGCAATGTGACATAGAACATACATATTGTAGCAAGAAACAGGATGAGGGGATAAAAGGTTATAAGGGATCAGGGTTTTGAGTGCTTCTGTGAACTTCCAAAACTTTGTTCACTATTTGGTATGAAATAAGATAAAATATGTCAATATTTGCAGATACTTGTTTTTATCTGGGGTAATAGAATGAATGAATATATTTCCTTCCATGAACTGCTTAGTATTTCTCTTTTTTTCTTGAATTAAACCCTAAGTTTAGATATTAGCACATGAGGGCAAAATGTCACATATACCTATTAAAAAACAAGAAGCAAGAGTCTCTTAAATATTTTGCTTGGAACTTCTAGATTAACAGACTTAATGATAACATTAGCCTATACCATTCACTAATAGTGAAAAAAGATATGATACTTCAAAAATAATTTCCTTTATTTCAACTTCCTTTCCTACATCACAGATGTTGCCTTTTCTCAAAAGATATTTTAAACTAGACAATTCAATTTCTTCAGGGATTGATTTATAGAAAACTAATCTCTCTGCTTCTGCTCTATGACACAAACTGAAAACAAAAAGAGAAATGAGGAGCTTTTTGATGAAAAAGAAATGTTATATAGTGCTACTATGATATATATAAAGATATGCTACCAGAAGAGAGGGGAACACCTGAACAGGCTGAACCAAAAGTACTGAAACAGGAATGGCAGGAAGAACAGGTGAAGGAGACACATGAAGAACACACACAAAAACTTTGGTTAAAGAAGAGATGAAAATTATCTTCAAAATTTTCCCCAAGAATTTAGAGGAATTGTTGGAAAAATCAGTAAAAAATTACAAAAAAAATTATTAAATGAGCTATCGGTGGTGCTCAAAATGAATGGGAGGGGCTTCTCTGGTGGTGCAGTGGTTGAGAGTCCGCCTGCCGATTCAGGGGACACAGATTCGTGCCCCGGTCCGGGAAGATCCCACATGCGGCAGAGCGGCTGGGCCCGTGAGCCATGGCCGCTGAGCCTGGGCGTCCGGAGCCTGTGCTCCACAATGAGAGAGGCCACAAGAGTGAGAGGCCCACATACCGCAAAAAGAAAAAAAAAAACAAAAAAAAACACAGTATTAAGAAACTAAAATATATAATTCAAGAAAATTTATTGAAAGAAAATGAGTGATCCCATCTATTGAATCATATAATTCTAGAAATATGAATGCAATTAATCAAAGTGATGGCCTTGTGGATTTGCATCATTTTTTTTCAACAAAATGAATCAGTTATATATATACATATGTTCCCATATCTCTTCCCTCTTGCGTCTCCCTCCCTCCCTCCCACCCTCCCTATCCCACCCCTCCAGGCGTTCACAAAGCACGGAGCTGATCTCCCTGTGCTATGCAGCTGCTTCCCACTAGCTATCTACCTTACGTTTGGTAGTGTATATATGTCCATGCCTCTCTCTCGCTTTGTCACAGTTTACCCTTCCCCTCCCCATATCCTCAAGTCCATTCTCTAGTAGGTCTGTGTCTTTATTCCTGTCTTACCCCTAGGTTCTTCATGACATTTTTTTTTCTTAAATTCTATATATATGTGTTAGCATACGGTATTTGTCTCTCTCTTTCTGACTTACTTCACTCTGTATGACAGACTCTACGTCTATCCATCTCATTACAAATAGCTCAATTTCATTTCTTTTTATGGCTAATATTCCATTGTATATATGTGCCACATCTTCTTTATCCATTCATCCGATGATGGACACTTAGGTTGTTTCCATCTCTGGGCTATTGTAAATAGAGCTACAATGAACATTTTGGTACATGACTCTTTTTGAATTATGGTTTTCTCAGGGTATATGCCCAGTAGTGGGATTGCTGTGTCATATGGCAGTTCTATTTGTAGTTTTTTAAGGAACCTCCATACTGTTCCCCACAGTGGCTGTACCAATTTACATTCCCACCAACAGTGCAAGAGGGTTCCCTTTTCTCTACACCCTCTCCAGCATTTATTGTTTCTAGACTTTTTGATGATGGCCATTTTGACTGGTGTGAGATGATATCTCATTGTAGTTTTGATTTGCATTTCTCTAATGATTAGTGATGTTGAGCATTCTTTCATGTGTTTGTTGGCAGTCTGTATATCTTCTTTGGAGAACTGTCTATTTAGGTCTTCTGCCCATTTTTGAATTGGGTTGCATCATTTTAAAGGTAAAGAATATATTCTGCAATTAAGTAAAATACAAAATTAAGAACAAAGGAAAAACAGACTAGTTATAAAACTTTTCCTCGTTGAGATATAAATATAAAAATATGACTAATTTTCATCAGTAACTGGTAAAGTAAAGTGAGGAACTTAGAGACAGAGAAAATTACATGTATATGCTACTAGTTATATGTATATGCTAGTATATACATATATGTATGTATATAGCATATATGTATATGCTACTAGTTAATTATTAACTAGTTAATTATTAACTAGTTAATTAATCAAAACCAAACACTAATAAGAGACAAATATTGCAATGAAAGTTAAAGGCTTCAGGAGTGGTAAATGATAGATAGATAGATAGATGATAGAGAGAAAAATGTACATTATTAGAGTCAGTAAAAATTGTTGGCATTTATTGAATATTTAAATGTCATAGTCAATTTTCAGTGCTTACATGTGTGTGACTGTGTGTGTGTGTACATAATATCATTTAATTTTTACATCTCTCAAGAGGTAGTTATTATCACCTTTTGAATATGATGAGAATGAGACAAATATACTTAGGAAACCTACCCAGTACTCCACAGCTTGTAAGTGGTGGCTCTAGAGATGAGGTACCAGGCAGCCGAGCTCTGTGAACTGGTGCTCTGAACCATTACAAACTGGTGGTCCTAACAAGTGTAAACTGGTTCTTAATGGGTGCAAACTTCATCTGAGGAAAGATAGTTAAAATTACAATTTTAATAGCTGGTTATTGGCCACAGTCAAATCTCTGAAACATAACAGATAGTCTTAAAAGAACTTTATACATGGGAATACCTTAATATATGACATCCAATAATAACTAAGGAATAAATTAATGATCTTCAACTTCTAACCACTGCCAAACCCACATTCACAAATCTCAGAGGTTCACAGATTAGATTATAACAATTTGTAAATATTTAAATAGTCTTATGACCAGAGAGAGTTTTCAAAGTATTCAAATGAAAAGGCAAACAATTTTACAAAGAAAAGATCAAGAGAATAAATTCTTCAAAATTTAAAAACATTTTTGCCAAACACCATAAAAAGGTACAGTATCAATTTAAAAAAAGTCTAAGTGAATATTGAATATCCATAATCTGTGAAGAGCTCTTAAAATTAAAAAAGACAAGTTGCAATAATTGTAATTTTTCTTAGGAAATAATCAGAATTGAAGGCAGTTTTAAAAATATATGATGTTTATTTTTGAAACTACACATTCACAAATATGGTCAAATAAATGATGATGTGTGTCCAATGGCATATTGTGCTGTCCTAAAAACCATTATTCAAGTAATTTTCCATGAAAGGGTAAAATTCATTGTTTCCTGGTTAAAATGAAAAATTTATGATATATAACTGTATATATGAGTCCAGGCTTTAAAGTAATATTTATGTAGTAGATTCATGCCAGATATATGCACATATTGATATATTGCCAGCGGCTTCATGATTTTGCCACTTTGACAGTGAAGGATCTTAAAACCTAGGGCCCAGAGACTTTGTAAGGGCCGTTTCATTTTACACATGACTGGGCTCTTCCTTCTCTAATTCTGAGAAATATTGTTGAGGATTTTTCCTTCCAGATATACTTGTTTCTGTTGTTATTCTATGCCTTACTGGACAACCAACAGGAGGTAACACTGAGTTTACTTCTTTTGGGGGGATCATAGCTGACTACATAATATGTGAGGCCCAGTACAAAATAAAAATGTGGGTTCCATTACTCAAAAAACAGGAAAGCTGTGTCAGTAAAGATACTAATAAATAGAGAGAGAGAGAGCGTGAGCATGTGTGTGTGTGTTTGTGTGTGTGTGTGTGTGTGTGTGTGAGAGAGAGAGAGAGAGAGAGAGAGAGAGTTCAGACACATAAGTTAAATGATGCTTTTTATATTTTATCTGTAATTTCTAGGTGTTTGTAGGAGGATATTTTCCCACAGAATACTTCCAACTACCATACTATTCTTGACAAAAAAATACTTAGTCGATCTAAGAAAGATATGGAAAACTTTATTTGAGCCAAATTGAGGATTATAACCTGGGAACAGCTTCTCAGAAAGCTCTGAGAACTGTTCCGCCCATTAGAGGTCAAAGCACAGTTACCTAAGTCTTTGAGACAGAGGGTGTACATTAAATGACATATCATTGACAGTTTACACAATCCAGAGCTACATGTACAAAGTGAGTAGTGGGTCATGGGTCATCGTGGCCCCTTACAAGATTAAGAAGAAAGGTTATCTCTTAAGTTATCTTGTTGAGGCTAGGAGAATGTTGCTCTTTATAGTTGAGCAGGAATTTCTGCCCATGGGGAGGTTTGGTCGATGCATAATGCAGATACACAATGCACAGTAGAGGAGAGAGGGAAAAAATGTTAATGTCCAAATTTTCTTTGACTTGCCTTAGAATACAAGTTTTTATTTCATCACTATTCTAATATTTTTTTAAAAGCTATTTGATTTTGTTGATCTTTTCTCCTACTTACTTTATGTTTACTTTATTTATGGCATAGTTTCTTGAGTGGAATCCTTAGATCTTTTATCTTCAGTTATTTTATGTATTGTTTTAAAAAATGAATTCCTACCTTGTATGAGGAGACATGAGCCCTTTGTTTCCTATGGCCTGCATTGTCCTGTGACCGCCTTGAGTGTGTTAACTCAGCAGGCTGAGCTGTTCAGGAGGAACCACCAGCTTTCTGATCTCCAGCAGAAACAGGTAGTAGTAGGCTACTTCTTCTACATGACCGACTTGATTGCCTGGTGTTCTTCTGGTTGTTAAAGTATCCTCCCCCTCAGCCAGTTTCTGATGCAATCATTACAAGTTCTCATGGTTACATAGTAAGTTAGGCACAGTTGTCCACCTCCTAACTTCACTGAAATTATGTAAAATGTTACTTGGGTGGGTTCCCTCTCTTGAGCACTTATGTTTGCTTCTGAGTTTTGTCTCCACCATCTGGAATAATAGAGTAAAAACTTTGCTATAATTGTCACTTCAGTTTTATCCCTAAATTTTGATATGTGATACTTCTATTGTTTTGTCATCCCTATATTTCATAATGATTTTCTCTATAACACATTGTTTGTTTAGACTTATGTATTCACTTGTAAATATCTAAAATAATCTCCCTTTCTATTTTCATTTTTACTTTCTAATTTCATTTTATTTTGTTTAATCCATTCATTTTTATTTTTGTTATGTTTTGAAATATTTCTAATATGTGTTTTTTCTGTGCATCATTTTTTAATCTTTGCTTCTCCCACTTTCTACTTTCATGACTTCCTGATTTATTTGTATTTGTTCATTTGTGTATGCATTTTTATTGATTCTTTAATTGTGCTTTAGAATTTTGACAGGCTTATGGTAGAAGGAGAGTAATCGATCATTAAATCACACATCGTTGAAAAGAATATGAAATAATTAGGCATATAATGGTTTTTACATACAGTAAATGTAGAATATGCAAAATATAACTAAATTTGGAAGAAAATATTCGACAGAACACTAAAATTAATTAACATAAAAATTGGGTGAAAATGTCTTCTTTGGAGATAGATTCTAGTCTTTTGTGGTTTACTCTATTTTAACTTGTGGTCTTCTAGCTTCAACTGCTTTTGATAAAAAAGTTACTATGGTAATTATTTGAAATAAGATCAAGTCATATAATAAACATATTGTGAATTAAATAGAGGTTAATCAGTTGTAAACATTCATAGCACAATATATTGAGGGAGGAAAAAGAGCAGAATTATAATTAAATTTGAGTGAGACTGTTTCATTTTTATTTTAACAGTCATTTCAATTAGGTTCCCACTAAAGTGGTTGTTTTGATAATTCATTTTTAAAAATCTCATTTTAAATAATTTTTAAAATCCTATTTGGCCATAAAGAAATTACCAGGGATGCATTTACTTGATTGCATTATTGCAGAGATTGCATTATTTGAGGGACTTAACATAGCTTTTGAAAGAAAATGTAAAAATTGACATTTCTCTAAATGTTCAGTTATAATGTTACAAATATAGTAGGGCTGAAATTTAATAATTTTTAAAGAAAATGATCACACCAAAACTTAACATGCAGGTACAAGTGACAATAAAGAAAGAAAAATCCTATTTTTAAATCATATTAGACAATAATACAGTTTGACATAATTTGCAGTTGAATAAAATTAATGTATTCACTAACCAGTTGTTATCAGCAGCACATTAAATGTAGTATAAAGCATGTAAAAATTCAGCAAATCCAAAAAGTAAAATTTCTATAGAGCTTTCATTGATAAAATGGAAATTCAATGAATATTTTATTATCTATTTTCTACAAAGTATATTTAGTACTTCTCTGTGGGAAATATAACAATGAATAAGGTATAATTACTGTCCATCAGTAATTTAAAGTTAAATGTGACAGAAAACTTAATTATAAAATATCACAATTTTAAATTAATATTATATATGTTACAGAGCATATGCTGTATAATATTTGTGTTATGTGCTTTATATATATAATGTATAATACTTGTTTTAAATTTGTGATAATTTTATAGTCAAGTTTTTCTGTCTCAGATTCTAAATTATTGGGGTTAGTGCCTGGAGGTGCATATGTGGGGAGCTTCAGATGTGGTGTTAATATTCAGTTTGGTTAATTTCTTGATCAGCTTAATGGGTAGATGGATGTATTCAGGTAGTAAAAATTCATTAAGCTGTGCATTCCTGATTTGTGCACTTTTATGAGTGTATATTTTATTTCAAAAATACTTTACTTTAAAAAATACATTTATATTACTGAAAGAGATTCAAAAGTTCGAATGTTCCACTAAAACTTGTTTGAAACAGTCCCAAATACCAGCTGGACAGGTAGAGGAAAAGCTTTATTTCTGTGGGTTTGTTGCCTAGTATAGCAATTTATGATATTCCTGGCCAAAGACTGGGGTCATCAGAGAAACTTGTATATTGTAGTCCATTAAAAGTAAAGTGAAACATTTAATTTTTCACCTTGAAACCAGAAGTTCTCACATAGTATTTTTGATTTTTAAGTATTTGGATGGGTGACATAATTAAAAAGATATATTGTTTCTTCATGGTTTTAGTTGCATGCTCTCTAATTGTGTCCACATTATGTGCCCAACTTTACCCTCTTATAAAATTATGTTGTGGACCATCCAGAAATAAAATTCAGGCATAATCTAAACATAGACATTTTCTTCATTGGGTAGAGTGATTGTTTGCTACTAACATAAATCTAAGTGAGAAAAGCTTGACTCATCCATTATAAAGGAAAATCGCAGCACAATATCTTTCATTATCTTTTTCCAGATCTTTCTATTTACTTATATTTTGCTGTTTCTTAATCTATCCTTTGAGGTTAGAGGAATTCCAGTAATGACAGAAGTCAGTTCTCTTCTATCACTGTTTTCTCTCAGGGTCTTTGAACAATGAAACACTCCCTTGTCACATGTGAATCAGCAAATATCAGATGAATTAAATGATAAATAGGTCATGTAGAAATTCTAAAAAGTGATGTGTTAGTATAAACTCATCCACCAGGGATGGAATTGGGCCTATTAGGGTGGTTAGGATTTTGGTAGACAGAGAAAAATAGAAGATGCTTTCAAGGGAACTGTCAACTTTAGCAGAGGCTGAAAATTTCAAAATATCACCAGTATTCCTAGTTTCACAAAATCTGGGGACCATTGTCATCATCTCCCATATCTGAGATTTTTGATTAACTACATTAATTTCCTCTTTTATAATTTTGAAACAGGCAGAGACAACATGGAAAGTGAGGCCCATAGGCTGTGGGAAACTACTTCAGCTACCTTTATTGGCTGGCCAAAAAGTTCATTCGGGTTTTTCCATTAAGATATTAACACTTTGGCCAACCCAATATTTATTATAGTGAAAAATTGTATATTTTAAAAGATGCATTATTTATGTTCATATACACCACACTACCCACTTATACCACACATATTCATTAAATGAATAAACTGACTGAATCTTGTAATATCTTATAAATTCCCAAGTAATGTTAATAGACCTTAACTCAGCATTTAGGATTTGGGGGTATTTTCTGTTTTTTTTTTTTCTTTTTTTAAAATTTTATTTATTTTTGGCTACGTTGGGTCTTTGTTGCTGCCTCGGGGTTTCTCTAGTTGCAGCGAGCGGGGGCTACTTTTCGTTGTGGTGTGCAGGCTTCTCATCTCAGTGGCACCTCTTGCGGAGCACGGGCTCTAGGTGTGCGGGCTTCAGTAGTTGCCGCAGGCTCAGTAGTCGTGGCGCATAGGCTTAGTTGCTCTGCGGCATGTGGGATCTTCCCGGACCAGGGCTCGAACCCATGTCCCCTGCATTGGCAGGTGGATTTTTCAACCACTGCACCACCAGGGAAGTCCTAGGATTTGTTTTAACTTGATGGTAATTGATGAATTGTAGTGCAAAAGCAAGAAATGTATCTTGAAGTAGAGCAGACTTGGATTTAAAGAGCAGCTAATAGCTATTTTTCTAATTTGTAGAGTAAAATTGTGTAGATATTTAGGTTAGAAGCTTTACATTTAACAACAAATTACTTTGTTGCTTTGGCACTCACTGCATAAGCTATTGCATAAGGAATTTCAGAAAAGGGGGTGTCTTAATTATACCAAAAAAAAGTATGTATAAATATAATCATAAAACTTTTTCCATTAGTCTGTTTGAAGAGCTAATCTGCCTGAAGAAGCAATTAAAATGCTTTCATTTTAAGCGTATATTAAATAAATCAAATATGATGTTGTAAACATTCATTATAGATTTATTTTGATATTTGTTCTGCATAAATTACAGATATATGCATAATTTTATCTTTAAACATCTAATAACATTTGATAATCAGGGCACACAACCATGCACTGTAAGTGTTGATGTTTAGCTAATAAAATGACTGTTTCATTGCCTGATTTTTAAACAAACCAAAGAGATCCATTAGCAAAGCTATTCTTTTTTTTTTTTTTTTTTTTTTTTTTTTTTGCGGTACGCGGACCTAATGGAGATAGATAGAGGCCACTGTTGTGGCCTCTCCCGTTGCGGAGCACAGGCTCCAGACCCTCAGGCTCAGCGGCCATGACTCACAGGCCCAGCTGCTCCGCGGCATGTGGGATCTTCCCGGACTGGGGCACGAACCCGTGTCCCCTGCATCGGCAGACGAACTCTCAACCACTGCGCCACCAGGGAAGCCCAGCAAAGATATTCTTTAACTTCTTTTGCCTGCAAATATCTTTTTTTAGCTTTATTACATTTAGAATTTATATTACTGATTTGTTGATAATTCCCATCAGTATCACAATTTTTCCATCCATCAGTATGATCGTATTTTTAGATATTTGGATTGCATGAGAGACTAATTTATTTTACTTTTCTTAATTTTGGCCATCTTTATTCAAACTGCCAAAGAGATATTCTCTAGGTGTTCCAACTCAAAGCCAGGGGTTACTTGGGCACTCAGTCTTAGTATGTGATCTAATTTCAAAACGGAGGGTATGTGCAGTATATCTTATTGGCACTTTTCTGGCCAATAAGATAGGTAGGAAAGTCTGCTGAGGTGGTGCAGTGTAAAGATGATACCTCACACTGGGAAAGACTTTAAACCCTGCCTCTTTATTACTACATGTGCTAGAATAAGGATGTGGTATTTGGACCCAAAGTGGCAATATTGTAACCATCAGGGGGAAAAAGGTGATTAAAAAAATTGTAGATGTAATTGCAATGACATGATATTATTGAGTTATTAAAACAACCTGGAACGCCTAACTCTAGCTTTTCTTATAGAAAATACATAATCATTTCATTGCTTAGGCCAGTGCTAGTGAGATGATTCTGTGATCTGCAGCTGGATGCATCCTAATTGCTGTAAACTTTTTGGTAATCTACACATAACTACCCACATCAGTTTTTATTTTCTCCTTTAATAATTAACTTTTGGGAAGATTTTTATAAAATTTTACATAGATAAGAAGTTATTGTTTGACATGAAAGCACCAATAAGTGTACCATTGAGTTTTCTGTAATAGCTTGATAATTCTTTCTGCCCCCATTAAGCAGCAGAAATACTATTTTCCTCCTGATAACCAGGATAAGTAACACTTGTGAGCATAGTAACTCCTTTCTTTGACTCCTGGACTACTGGTATGAGGAGCACAAGATGGGAGATGGCATTACGTTTAAGTTTAGCGAAACCCTCTACCATGGCTTCTGATAGAAGCATTATTCCTCTCTGGGAACTAGGAACTCTAGTTCATCCGAGATAAAAATTATGGGGAAGGGAAGCTTACATTTCTCAGGTGAATCACAGGGAAGAATGATGAGCAGGTAATCTTCTCCATCCACTCCTTTGTTGAAGACACAGCATTACACTGATCAGGGATATAACACCAATTCATTAGTTTAAAATATATACCATGTCTAGAAGGATAGCACTCCAATCCCACAGTGCTTCCAGTGGAACCATCCACAGTGTCATCCTCTCAAAGAACAAGCTGTTGTACTTTCCAACTCCTACCACCAAGAAAGAGGCACATGATTTGGCAGGTCAGCTTGAGTTTTGGAGATGGTGTCTACCACAAAGGGAAATATTACTTAAGCTTATTCACTGGGTAATTTGGAAGGCTATCAGACTTGAGCAACATCCAGATCAAAAGATGGCATTTAAAAATGTATATGCTCTGATATAACGTAGCATGCTACTTAGGCCATATGATTGAAACAAATCTGTGGTTTTAGAGGACCCAATGGTAGAAAATGTGCTGTGTGGAGTTTCTGCCAAGTTCTTTACACTAATAATATTTACATTATCTCTGATAGTTAAGTGCAGTCAACAGGTCTCTGCTATTCCAGAACTCTGTCTTTGCCACTGACACCATCAAGTCAAGTTCCACAGCAGATATCCCTATAATTAGCCCTGGCCTACAGAGGAACACCACTGTTGAGCTTCTTAGTGATAATAATGCTCCCTTCACTAGTGTGTTTCTTATTGTTTTGGTGAAACACACACAATGAGTTGTGTTTTCTAGTCTTACATAATAAATCTGTCCTAGTGTACTTGTATCTCAGAGTATGTTCCTCAATACTTTGTCAAGGCAATGGCAGAATCTCCACTTTATTAACTATGGACCATCATTGTACCCACATGTTCCTACCAGGACTTTAAATACTGAAGAAGGAGAAAGGCCTCCACTGTCACTAAATTCTTGCTTATCCAGCCTTATATTCCATCCTTGTGGTCCTCTACATTCAAAATCATTTTCCCATGAATGTTACTCTAGTACCTTCCAGTACTTACTAGTCGTTATTTCAGTTCCTTTCATGATTAAGCTCTTATTTCCTGGATCAGACATAATACTTCTCCAGTTATTCCATGTTGAAATTTGGCCCTAGTTATTTATCTAGAAACAATTAGGGGTAGTGATTTCAGACTTTGAATAGAGTGAGTATTACCTTGCAAGACATCATGTAAAGTCTTTGCATGGTCATAGTCAAGGGCAGGCCTCTTGATGACTTTTGTAAGCTCAGAGGTTCCAGGGAAATCTGGTGGCTCAAAGTTCTCAAGTATTTCAGTGTAGGTATCCTTACTTCAGATATCAGGGTCCTATTCCATCCATATCCTTGTCCTTAATTTAGTCTCAGAGGCTTGCCAGTGCTCTATATTCAGCCTTATTTGTAGCATTTTTCTTCTTATAATCAGGGCTTAAGCATGAATTTGAACACAGACTTGCCTTTTGATGCCAGAAATCAGGGTCCCTTTACAATGTGATAGAGGCTCTTCTGTAACTTTTGCACCAAGCTGACTGACCTGAGCTTGTTTTCTTCCATCCTTGCTTCAGTGATACTTAATAACAAATAACCAACTCCACATTCCTTATAATTACCGCTACCTCCGTATCTCTCCATTGTTAGAGATATTACATAAGTCACAGATCTCCTTCCACATCTGTTATATCCCAATTCATCACATGTGAGAGTTGCAGTAATTGTGATGATTCAGCTCACCAAGAGTTATCACCACCCACTTAGCACCAGCAATGTAATCCTTGTTGCTATTTGGACAACAAAAATTCAATTTCCAAATTATATCCTGAAAAACTGCTTCAAAAATTCATGGCTGTTAATACCTGTCTTAGTTTGGATTTTGCTAGAAGCAGACACTTGGACAAGTAGGATTTAATGAAAGCAGTTTTAATGGGATATCATTCTAAAAAAGTGTTATGGGAAGGAGGAAGGAAAACAGGAAAGGAAAGGCAGGTGATAAAGTGTATCTTATCCAACTGTCATCATGGGCAACGTTAACTTAAAACAGTGAAGAACTCAGAGTTAATAAAAAAACATGAGCTTCAGGGTAAACTCAGTAGAGGGGCAAGAAAGCTAGGATAAAATCCTATCAAGCATGGATCAAAGTCTGCTCTTCAGGGCTTATATTTTTATCGCACATCCAGTGTACCATGTGCACAGGCAAGGAGGTCTCCAGAAGCTGATAAAAAGCTTTCAGGAAAAGAGAGATGCTGGTAGTGAAAGTGTGGCTAATGCACTGAAATGATAAGACACAAGAGGAGTGGAGAGGACACCATAAGTATCTGTTACAGTTATATCCTATCTGAATCTTTTCAGGTATTCCTCTATTTCTTTTTCATTTTATTTGTTTTCTCATTCTATACTCCATATTACCTCCTGAACTTTTATGGGGTCTATTCTCTCTCATGCTCTTATAATTTAATTTTTATTTCTGAAATAACTTTCCCTTCAATCTCTTTCCTAAAATCGTACAATTCATGTTTCACATCCTCTGTTTACTACACACCACTTCTTGTTGTTTGCCTGAGTTCCTGTATTTGCTTTGAGTTGTTTCATTGTAACTGTAATTTCTTCAATAATTTTTCAAATTCATGTCGGATTGTCGTGACATAATATTCCTGTATTTCAGGATGAATTTCATCTGTTTTTGTTTATTCTACTGGGAGAAGTTGATACTTGTTTTTTTAGTTCTTTTATATGTATACTGCAATTTCATTTTGGATTATTAATACTTTAAGAAGGTGTACTTTTGTACCATTTATTAGCACAACAATCACATATTTCCTGCCACCTAGTTTCAATTAATATATAAGTTGTGTTTTTTCTGTTTGTTTTTGTTTTTTCTATTCAACTTGTTTTTCAATATGCCTTATAGGAATTGAAGTAGTTGGATATAGATCCAGAACTTGTAATCAATCTAAAAAGCATTTTAATGAATTTATTTTTCATTTTCATAATTTGTATTTAATGTTCTTAAACATTTTTTCAGACACTCTTTGTCTTGCCTCTTGGTCTAAAAAAATTTTTTCCTGACATAATTGTAGATTCACACACAGTTGTAAGAAATAATATAGAGAAACTCCATGTACACTTTACCCAGTTCCCAGCTGTGGTAACATCTTCCATTGGTATTGTACAATATTATAATCCATATGTATCACAACAGGACATTAATAAAATCCATCAATCTTATTCAGACTTAATTAGCTTTACATACTCTGTGTGTGTATTTAGTTATATGCAATTTCATAACATGTATATTTCTGTCCTGCCACAGTTAAGATATAGAACAGTTCAATCAATCAATCCCCTTGTGCTACTAACTTTGCCATAGCCATCTCCCTTCATCCCCCCTCCCTAACCCCTGGAACCAACTAATTTGTTCTCTATCTCTATAATTTGTCATTTCATGATTGTTATATGAATGGAATTGTACAGCATTTAACCTTTAGATTGGCTTTTATCACTAAGCATAATTCAATTGAGATCCATCAAAACCGTAGTGGATATTGATAGCTGTTTCTTTTTATTGCTGAATGGCATTCTATGGTACTGATGGTTTAACACAATTTGTTAAACAATTGATTTCATCCTTTATGTTTTGAAATATCACAGCATATTTATCTTGGGTTAATTTCATACTATATTATTTTTAAGTATCAGAGTATAAATTCTACACTTCATTCCATCTTCTAAACTCTCTCTCAAAGGGGATTACCAACTCATGAAGTTTTTAAACTCTAGCCATGAGCTTTTTTTTTAAGCTAAGAAAACAACCTTCATAGCTGTGTGAGCAACTTATAACAACAAAATAGTCCTAATTTCCCCTTCCCATACCTTGTATCATTGCTGTCATTTATTTCACTTTTATATAAGCATATAAGTGTGTATGTGTGTGTATATATATGGTATTTACCTAAACATACATAATTGAATATATTTTTGATACTATTATTTTGAACAAACTTATATGTTAGAAAAATTAAGAATAAAAAATAAAAGTTTTTATTTTACCTTCACTTTTTCTTTCTTCAATACTCTTCACTTTTTATGTAGATCTGAGTTTCTAACCTATATTATTTGTCTTTTCTGTAATGAACTTCTTGTAACATTTCTTGCAAGGCAGGTGACAACAAATTCCCTCTATTTTTATCTGAGAAAGTCTTTATTTCTCCTTCACTTTTGAGAGACAATTTTGCAGAGTAAAAAATTCTAGATTGGCTTTTTTTCTCTCTCTCTCCACTTTTAATATTTCACCCCACTCTCTCTGGCCTACATAGGTTTTGAGAAGTCAGATGTAATTCTTACCCGTGTTTTCTTTTTATATGTAAGGTGTTGTTATTGTTGCTACAGTTGTTGTTTTTTCTCTGACTTCTTTCAGGATTTTTTAATCTTAGATTTTCTGTAGTTTGATAATGATATGCCAAGGGATAGATTTATCTTTAGCACTTATCCCACTCGGTGTTCTCTGAGCTTCCTGGGTCTGTGGTTTGGTCTCTGACATTAATTTGGTTAAATCCTCAGTCGTTGTTGTTTTAGATATTTCTTCTATTCCTTTCTCTCTTCTCCTTCTTTTATTACCATTAATGTGTATTTTATACCATTTATAGTTGTCCCCCCATCCTTGCATACTCTCTTCTATTTTTGTTGTTGTTTTTCCAGTCTTGTTCTCTTTGCTTTTCAGTATTGGAGGCTTCTATTGATATATTCTAGCTCAGAAATTATTTTTTCAGCCATGTCCAGTCTGCTAATAAGCTCATCAAAGACATTTTTAATTTATGTTACAGTGTTTTTGATCTCCAGCATTTCATTTGGGTTCTTTTTTATGATTTCCAGTTCTCTATTTATACTGCCCATCTGTTTTTTCATGCTGTCTACTTTATCCACTAGTGTGCTTAGCATATTGAGCATGGTTGTTTTAAATTCCCAGTGAGATAATTCCAACATTGTTGCCATGTCTGGTTCTTAAGCTTGTCCTGTCTCTGCAAATTGTGTTTGTTACCTTTTGCCTTATAATTTTTTCTTGATAGGTAGGTATGATGCAATAGGTAAAAGCATCTGTTGTAAATAGACCTTTAGTACTGTGGTGGTAAAGTGGTGGAGGGAAGGGAAGTGTTCTGTAGCTCTACAGTTAGGTCTTTGGTAGCCTGTGCCCTTGGACTGTGAACTTCACAAGTGCTCAGTTTTCCCTCCTCCCCCTTTAATTGGACAAAATGACTGGAGTGGACTAGAATTGGGTATTTCCCTTTTCTCACATGGACAGCTAAGAGCTGGCTGGAGTTGGGTATTTCCCTTCTCCTAGATCAGTTAGACTTTTCTAAAACCCCAGCAGGTTAGGCTCTGGTTAGATAGTTTTTCCTGAGTACAGGCCTTATTAAGAAGAAACAGTGCTCTGGAATATTTCGAAATGATTCCTTTTCCTCTCCCCCTGCTGGGAGCTTAAAGAGATTTTTCTCCAATGTTTACTGTGAAAACCTAGTCCAGCTCCTGGAGGTAAAACTCACAAAAGTATGAAAAGTATGGGTACCACCCCCCCCACACACAATGAATCCCAGTGGAGTTTTTAACTCTCTGACTTTTCACACTGAACCTCCAGTAATTCACCAGTTACAGTTCAGGTTTTCCTTCCCTGGCACTGATTTCTGTTTATGAGTCTCTGTTCTGGTAAGTCCTGACTCCCTGTGTTCGCCTGTCTCTGCAGTCTTAGGGGCAGCTGTTTGCTCTGTGTCCTCCCCTCTCTTATTAATCCAAGAAAAGTTTTTGACTTTTTAGTTTGTTCAGTTTTTTACTTGTAGTTGGGATGGAGTGGTGACTTCCTAGCCCCTTACATAGGAACCAGACCCAGCTTGTTTTATTAAAGTGTTGGTTACTATGGCATATCCAAGTGCTTTGGGCTTTGGAGGCATACTTGCATGGTAATTTTCATGTTTGTCATGCACAATCCTCTGGATATCAACTGCTTCATTTCTGTTAGCTTCTTATTTTTAAGTTTTTATACTACTTTAATAAGACAAATGTTTATTGAATGCATGCGTGTTGTGCAGCCTCAGGTTCAGAATTTATTTGGATTATTGTTTGATCATAGCTACACCTAAGCAGAGAGGAAACTCTTTTTCTTTTCTTAAGCCAGTGGGAAGATACTTTTCAGCCCAAAGTTTCATAGAAAGGGAAAATTATTGTGTCCTCACATTGGTTAAACTAGGTAGTAAATCTCCAACTCTCATCCATGTACAGAGAAAGAAACTATGTTGAAGACTTAAACAAATCCAGAAAATCTACATATTTTCTCTTAAACTTACTTTCTGTTAAAGAGACACATTTTGTATGTAAATAGCCATTTTGTATGTATGTAAATATATACATTTTGTGTATAAACAGCCATGTACACAGGTAAGCAGTTTGTGCTCTAAGTAAAATGTAAAGAACTATACAAAGTTGGAGGTAAGAACATATGAAAAGAAAAACACTGTGTTAGCACCGAACAAATCAGGGTGAGAGATGTGGGTCACTGCCACTGTGTCCTCTTTATTAATCCTAATATCACCATTCCTCCCAAACCTACTCACAGGTAGTATGAAGTAATCACTAATTATCCTCAAAAATAGGTAGAAAAAAACCCCTGCTTTGCTAAGCTGAACAATTTATCATTTTCTATATGTGAACATTTTTCTATTTGATTATGCTGCTAGAGAGCACAGCATGAGCAAAAGAGAGATGGCGCATGTTTTTGGAAATTGAGGTTGAGACCAGATTATAAGGAGATCTGATCCTAAGGAGTAAGAGTTTAATTCATTAGGCAATGGGGCATCATTGATTTTTTTTTTTTTCTGAACCAGGGATTAATGTGATCTAATTGTACTTCAGGAAGAAGGCTTAGGAAGAACTGTAGAATTGATTAGAGAAAAGTGACTGAAAGCTAAGTAGTTTTGTATATTCTTAAGTGTAAAATGTACAGTTCTAATGATGAGAAGCAGTTAAATATAAACATAAAGTTAAATTTAGATTAAATATATTTCAACTAGATGATACATAAATATATATCCAATGACACATGAGCATTTGGTTTAATGCAGTTTTCTATGATTAATCCTTCCCATCTTTCTTATGACGTCAGTCCAGGCCTTCCTCTGATGTTTACTCTGTGAAAGATCTTGCAGTGATAATTATTTCATTGAAATATTTTTAATTTGAGGTATTTATAATAATCTGTTATGATAATTATTGTGCCCTTCGAGCATTTCTTTTAAAACTGAAATCCTATTTTCTTTAACTTATGAGAATGTTACAGTTTTGATCGAAAATATTTTCTCTTTTCATCTGAAATTTTCCACAATCATTTCTGAAAACAACCATATAATGGAATGGTTGCTAACTTGAATGAGTTTAGGAACAATTTTTGACTCAGTAAATAAAACATTTAAGTGATCAGAGTATTCATGGATATGAAAAATCTTTCTTCCCTTGTAAGATTTTGTGAACACTCACAAAATGAAATGGAGAATATATAGTTAGTTATCTCTACATTAAGGAAAAAAAATAATTATTTAGTCTTGATTGAATTCAGAAATTCAGTTACCAATCAGTTAAATATAGGGACACATTATTTGTACATAGAACTTTAAGTCAAAACCAACAAACTCCTATTTTAATCAGAAATCTTTCCGTGGTAGTGTGCTTCTTTCACCCGGCCAGAAAATATCCTCAGTCTTTCATGGTGTGGTATTTCTCTTATTTCTGTTTTCACACAACATTTGTGTTACCCTCCTGGTCAGATATATTTTTACTGAAAATAGGAAGAGCCTCAGTTTCATACTTCTACCAATTCTTTTGCTTAATATTGTATTTGATTAGAGCTACTTTGGAGCTACTTCTATTAGAATAGGATTGTCCCAGTAAGTGACAACAGTCAGATGTAATTTGTTTCCTGTCCTGGCTATCACAGCTCTCAATATTTCTGAATTTTCTCTTATCTGTTAAACAGTGTAATCTTTTATCATGGATTCTCTGTCTTCAAAGATTGAAACGTATTTGGTATTAGCATAAAATTTTGGGGGAAAGACTAACTTGAAATGCATATTGCTGAGAATGTTGGAGTAGAAAAGTTATTCAGTCAACATCTGAGAGTTCATAATGGGCATAAGAGGCTATGAAATCCTGAATAAGGACATAATGAGACCTCAGAAAAAAATAGCTGAAGTGCGGGTACCATCATTCTTTCCTGACTTTCCAATGGGTAAATTTGCCAAATGCTTCAGACTGCATCAAATATACTATACTTGTTCATGGGGAAAGGGGGTAAATTATATGAGTGGATGGAAAAATGCATAACATGAATACATTTACAAGATAATTGATCAAAGAACACAGTCCACGGGTAAAAAATAGAGCATGAAAGTTAGAGCACAGTATCAGAGAAGATAAATTACCAGGAAACAGTGAGTTTAGATAATTCGTTTTCCACATTTGATTCTTAGGCCTAGGTAAGAATGGTATAGCTGCAAATGTATCTGTTGAGAAGGGGCGTTTGTCACATAAACATGTAGTACATGTAGTATATTCTAATGATATAGTTCTATCTTGAAGCATTAAATATAGGAATATGTTCTTGCAGGGTAGGAAGTAGAAAGTGGAGATAGAAGTTCATGTGGAAAATGTGTCGCAACATTTCTTTTATGTGTATTTGAAACACTTTGTTTAGGTTCTGGTGTGTTGTAAGTGCTTACTAATTATTTGTCAATGCAATGGATGAAGGTCTAAGACCTAAATTTCCTATTGTGCTCCCTAGTGGTAATTGCTTGAAAGCTGTAGTCGGACTACATAAAATACAGTAGGACTAGGGAAATTTTATAATTCTTTCAGAATTTAGCCTGGTTCATGGCTCAGCCTGGTTCATGGCCATTTTCTTGATGGTTATTGCAGCCTGAGCTTTACAATGGCCTTTATAGCCCCTATTAATAGCAATATTTTCCCTTTTATATTTGTCAATTATTAACTTTCTATCTGTAACTCTTATTATATTCATTCAGTGTATCTTTCTTTCTTTTTTTTAATACATGGTGTTCCCATATATCACGTTATTTATTCAGTCAACATGATATTAAACGTAATATACATTAATAAACTATGATAAAAATAACATTGGCATTTTTCTGCGGAACTGATGGGCTAATTATTCAGATAAATATCACAACAACATACCCTTATTTGTTCATGGAAATGGGTTATTTTCCAGGAATATTTGATGAAAAATTTCCATTCAACATTATGTTTTAATACATAGTAAAATCTCACTTATTTATCAGTTAAGTAGATTATGCACATTCAAGCCTATGTCATCCATATTTAAGCATTATATTTTATTATATTTCTTAAATTTGATGCCAGAGCTTACTCATTTTTATCTCAAATGCTTTTTTTTCACAGGAACACCATTCACTAGTGTTATACTTTATAAACATCACAATTTGTAAGACACACACACACACAGAATATATATGTGTGTGTGTGTGTATATATATATATATATGATTGCTTAATACATTCATGAAGTTTTGTAGCAGGTGAATAATTACTTACATAAACTGACTTTAGTGGCTACCATAAAACAGTCTAGTTATTGCATTCTTAAAGTGACTGTAATTAATGTAATCTCCAAAGCTGTAAAATATTATTTCAGGTTGCAGATTATCTGTAACATTTGTTGCACAAGATGGTAGTTTAATGTGCAGTCAGGGTTATAATTCACTGTTAATCTTTCAATACTGAACATTTAAAGTGCCAGTTCTTAATAAATTACTGCTGTAGTATCATAGGTTTGAATTCAACTTCAGGTAAAAACGAGCAGTTAAATGTGCAGCAAAACTGAAACATTAGGAAAAATCCTAATCTTAAAAATGAATGTTAATATCTGTAATATTTCATAAGCAAGAAATCTGAACACTGGATAAGAATTTAGAGTATTTGATAGCTTGTCTTTACTGATTATTGCAAAAGCTTTGCCATCCTATGAAATAACAAAAAGCTATATATGGACTGGCACAAAATAGTCAAAGAAAACACGATCTATGAAATGTATGTTAGAAAATTATTTATTTTAGAAATATTCTTATTTGGCAGGTACAAAAATTGTCAATTTCAGTTGTATATATTGAATAGTTTGGGCCTTTAACCTTGTGGTGACAAAAATGTGCAGGTGTGGAGTGGGTCAATAACTAAATAAAAAATCTATATAGTGTTATTTTTGTATCAAAAGTTGTCTTAGCCACCAGTGCACCTTGTTCTTGAGACACTGTTAAGTATGCTTAAAGGATTTGAAACTCCAAAAACTTTTATTAAACTGTAGACTACAGTAAATGTGTTATTAAAAAGTAAAGAACAGGCTTCTTTCAATAAAACTGCCCTTGGAACTGAAAGACTCTTTAGAAACAAACTATAGTTCATCCTCTGAGACTATTTTCTTTTTATTACTTACTCTTAGTTTTTGCTTAGTTTCCTACACTATTTTAAACAGTATATTTTTAAACTACTTAATTATGACATAAAAACTTTTGATCTTCCCTTAAATTTGGACCCTCTTTGATCAAATAAACACAAAGATCATTCTGCTATTATGGATTCCTACTATTAAAATCTATAAATAAATTAGAATATTTATCAATAAAATATGTTTATAATATGTATAAAGTTCCACTGAAGTATATAAGTAAAAACAGTTCTTGTAAAGGAAGATAAAGGAATGAAGTAGAAATACTAGTGTGTGGGCCTCTTCTAAACCCTTCCTTACCCTTCCAAGTTCTCTGTATTCATAAATCAGGGGTATTGACACCTGACTGAAGTGAGGAAGAATATACATCATGTTCAGAGGACAGGCTATAAGATAGCAATGAAATGATTTCTAGATTAAAAATGGAAATATTGTTTACATCCAAAGAAATTATCATTTTTCCAAATTATCAATTCTGTCAGGTTTTTAAAATAGATGTAGAAACAATAACAGTTAAAATTTGGAGAGTTGGTATAATTTAGACTTTGGAGGAAGAAAGAGGAGGACTTACGGTGAAGAAGGCATTTTCTTGACTTAAATTTACTGTGAATACAGTTTGACCACATTGACCGAAGTATATTTAATTGTATTTAACTCATTTAACTGGCAATGGTATGAAACTTTCTAAATGCAACACACATTTCTCTCTGAATAGCATGTTATATGTTAAATCAGACATTGTAAACTATTCTTGAGCAATAACTTTAAGAATTACAAATTATTTTCTAGGGATAGTCTGGGAATTGATACAAAAGCCTGAATTCTATACTCTCTCTCTCACACACACACACAGACACACACACACACGCACACACTCTAATATATTTCTTTATATACTACTGTATTTATATAAGTGTCTGTAATTACCTTTACTGTAGATATATATGCCTTTATGTCTTATATATGCTGGCATGATTAGATTATTTTATAGTCTAATTTACTTATTCTGCTTCCAGAGTTTCTTATATTTTGAGGGTCATTTCATACAGAAATGTGTTTGCACCTTAAAATTTCCCTCTATATTTATTTGGTTTTGATAGATTTCACTAAAAGGATGCTTATTATGACAATCTTGCATAATAACACTGATGAACCATGAAATATGAATGTAAAAACTATGAATGTATAAAAGGTGCCTTTAATCTCAGATACTAGAATGAATAAAATTGTCTTGTAAAATTTTCATGAAGTCATATAGGATTAAGTATAAAATTTTAAAGCCTTCAGAAGGTAAGCATGATGTTCTTTATATTCACAGCCCTAAGTCAATCTTTTATGAATTAGTTTTTAAACTCAAGCATCTTTAATTTTTATAATTTTTACCTCTGAAAGATCTTAAAATAATCTATTCAGTTTTACCAGATCTCTAGATATACATAAATCAATTGAAGAAAACATGTTTAATAGTTAAATAAAAGCTTTGTCACTTTATTTTAAAATGAAATTCTTGTCATAGATTAGGTGACCATAGGTGCATGGTGCTGGGAAAACTGGACAACTACGTGTAAAGGAATGAAATTAGAACACTCCCTATCACCATGCACAAAAATAAACTCAAAATAGATTAAAGACCTAAATGTAAGGCCAGACACTATAAAACTCTTAGAGGAAAATATAGGCAGAACACACTTTGACATAAATTGCAGCAATATCTTTTTTGATCTACCTCCTAGAGTAACGAAAATAAAAACAAAAATAAACAAATGGGACCTAATTAAACTTAAAAGCTTTTGCACAGCAAAGGAAACCATAAACAAGACAAAAAGACAACCCTCAGAATGGGAGACAATATTTGCAAATGAAGCAACTGACAAGGGATTAATCTCCAAAATATACAAACAGCTCATGCAGCTTAATATCAATAAAACAAGCAACCCTATCAAAAATTGGGCTGAAGATCTAAATAGACATTTCTCCAAAGAAGACATACAGATGGCTAAAAAAAATGAAAAGATGCTCAACCTCACGAATTATCAGAGAAACGCAAATCAAAACTACAGTGAGGTATCACCTCACACCAGTCAGAATGGTCATCATCAAAAAAATCTACAAACAATGCTGGAGAGGGTGTGGAAAAAAGGGAACCCTTCTACACTGTTGGTGGAAATGTAAACTGGTACAGCCACTGTGGAGAGAACAGTATGGAGATTCCTTTAAAAACTAAAAATAGAGCTACCATATCATCCAGCAATCCCACTCCCAGGCATATACCCAGTGAAAACCATAATTCAGAAAGATAAATGCACCCCAATGTTCATTGCAGCACTATTTACAATAGCCAGACATGGAAGCAACCTAAATGTCTATCAACAGAGGCATGGGTAAAGAAGATGTGGTACATATATGCAATGGAATATTACTCAGCCATAAAAAAGAAAAAATATGTCATTTGCAACAATGAGAATGGACATAGACATTGTCATACTGAGTGAAGTAAGTCAGACAGAGAAAGACAAATATTATATGATATTGCTTATATGTGGAATCTAAAAAAAGGGTACAAATGAACCTATCTACAAGACAAAAATAGAGTTATAGATGTAAAAAACAAACTTAGGGTTACCGGGGGTAAGGGGGGGTGGGATAAATTTGAAGAGTGGGATTGACATATACACACTACTATATATAAAATAGATAACTAATAAGGACCCACTGTATAGCACAGTGAACTCTACTCAATACTCTGTAATGGCCTATATGGGAAAAGAATCTAAAAAAGAGTGGATATATGTTCATGAATAACTGATTCGCTTTGCTGTATACTGAAACTAACACAACATTGTAAATCAACTATACTCCAATAAAAATTAATAAAATAAAATAAAATTCTTATGTATTTCCAGGATACCATCAAAAGTGTTGCTCAGGAATTCTAAAAAGGCATTTGGGGGAAAAAGAAAATGAAAACATTCAACTTGAGCCCATTTAATTAAGTGTTCATTTTCTTGACTTCCTACTTCTCTTACCAATATTACTTCAGATTTTCTTTCTATTGTAAGCACATTACAAAGCATGAGGTAAAATAAAGAATATAAGGAGATTTTAAATCCTATTCCAGTTCTGCCACTGTTAGCTGTGAAGTCTTACATATATCAGACAAGTTCTCTTGGATGCATTTTCCCCGTCATTAAATGGAAGTGTTGGATTAGTTGAATACTGTATTTTATATATATCAGCTGTAGGGATGAATAAAATTTGAAAAACTGGAAGGCTCAGTGTGTTTCTGCACATAAATGCACATTTTTACATTTTGAATAATCATCATGTGTCTAAGAGTGGCACTCAACCAAATATTAATTTTCAACATTATTATATTAATTTATTTCTACTTCATGTGTTATGTTAATACGTCAGGCTTTGTATTATGTAAAAGTATCAATATAATATAAAATAACATGTTATTACTTATGCAGATAAAATTTCTGCTATGTATATGACATAAATTTGCTAGTAAAGGATGAATAATTTAATACTTTATGGGAGTACCAGTATAAAATTAAAAAGGCATGAGGTTAGATATCCCCCTTTATCCTTAATAGGTGAATATTTCTGCTAAAGAATACTTTTTAGGAAATAAAACTTAGGCAAGTTCTGTAAAAGCAAAGGTTATGATTTCATTATGTTATTTAAAATATCTGTGTAGAATATTTCTACCAAAAATTTAAAAAACGTATAAATTTGAAAAAATATTATCAGTTCACATAAACAGTACAGGTTAACGCCATTACCATATTAGTGCATTTTACTCATTCATGTGACTAATGATCTAAAAAATTGGAAATTTAGGGAAGAATAGAGAAGTCACAAAAAGAAATACAGATAAGCAATAGACGTGTAGAAATATCTTTATTTTCTTTAGATTAAAAAAACTTAAAGTTAGGGATATATTTTTGTCTTGCAAGCTTATAAACATTAAGAGACTGGTGACGACTACTGTTTGTGGGTATGTGAGGAAATAGACGCTAGAGGGAGATTTATCCATGGTTGTCAAAAAGTCTTTAAGTGAATATCTTGGGATGTAGCAATTCCATGTTTAGGTTTTTCTCCTACAGAAAAACTACACGAGTGAAAAATAATGAATAAAAAAGATTTCATAGCCTCAGTGCAGCATTTTTTTCTCAAGCTGTCACAAGATCTTAACCACACCACTGTCATCCTTCATATTGTCCTACCTGCTGACCATCGTGGTTCCTAACAAAGTTTGACCAAAGGCTAGATATATCTCAATAGATCTTAAAATTATAATCAAATCTAATTACAAAGTTAATCTGACTAATATTTAATGATATGCATGGCTATTATTGATGCTGTATAAGTAAAACTGGCCAAGTATTCATTTAAATCACTATAACTAGTATTATGCTTAGAAATTAAATCAAATCTCAGCTCAATTCAAGAAATATTGAGTTTATGCTGTATGAAAATAACTATTCTGTGGTTACTATATCATGGGAAATGACTTTCATCTATTTTATGGGACTTGTTCTGTCCTTTACTGCACGCATACATATTTATGTTTATCTTAACCATTCCAGGAAAACTACAATTTACAGCTAGGATTGTTTATGTGTGCCCATATAAATTTTTATGATATATTTTAAAGTATACAGTTGTGAATATGAATGTTATTGATAATATTAAAATTATTTTATTCTGACATCTCTCTTTCTCCCTCCCCCACAATTCACTCAAATTGATTCCAGTATATAAGAGATATTATATTTCCTCACTGAATTAATATTAAAAATCTATGAAGTTGGTAATGCTTTTCTAAAAAATTCTGTCATATTCCTTCAAAGTATTAACATTATAGAAATAATCTTGCATGTATGTTTTCAGAATGACGTTTTAAAAAATATTTTATTGAAGTATAGTTGATTTACAATGCTGTGTTAATTTCTACTGTAGAGCAAAGTGATTCAGTTATACATATATATGCATTGTTATTCTTTTCCATTATGGTTTATCACAGGATATTGAATGTAGTTCCTTGTGCTATATAGTAGGACTTTGTTGTTTGTCTATTCTGTATATATTTTTTTTACATATAAATATATATATATATATATATATATATTTTTTTTTTTTACATCTGCTGGTCCCAAACTCCCAGTCCATTGCTCCCCATTTGGCAAACAAAAGTCTCATCTCTATGTCTGTGAGTCTGTTTCTATTTCATAGATAAGTTCATTTGTGTCATGCAGAATATGACATTTTTGATATTTAATACTTCTGTTTCAAAACATAGATAAAATCAACTGAATAAATTTAATACATATTTAAATACTCTCTAAATAAAATGGATTTATAGACTTGTGTTTCATTCTGTATCAATGAGTTCGACCAAAAGAACACGAGTTTTACCAACATTATATTTATATACATTTAAACACTAATAAATATTGCTTTCTAAAACAACATATGTATTATCTTTCCTGTAACTGTCATTTCAAAAGTAAGCATTTTGAAGAGCCTTAAACATAGACATAATGTTTACAGTATCACCATTAAAGGAAATTTGGCAAGATATTGTCAACAGAATAAATACTAATTAGTCAAAAATAAATTGAAAAGGATGAACAGTAAGGTATTTTTAAGGTTTTAATATAAATGTTTAAATGTTATTTTCCTTGTTTTCTTGCAAAACGGATTGCTAAGAGAAAGAATTGACTAATGAAAGCAATTTGAATCTATAAAATATGTAACTGATGTAAAAGTAAGTACTATTTTGGACTTATAACCTGGAAAACATGGGAAATATGGGTTAAGAGGATTTTCATATGGCAAATCATTAATAATGATAATACCTTATAATTTCAATAAGTAGAACTAAAAACTCATCAGTATAAAATAACATACATCATGTGCACTTATTTTAAATAAAGAGTTTTAAAACAAGCAAGTAAAAGACAGTGGAAATTTGTGACTGGAGTTAATAAATACATGATATTTAAATTTTCTGGGATGTAAATGATTCAAGGAAAATTCCCTTTAGGTTTTCATTGAATGAGAATTCTTTATGTTATTACTGAGTAGTAACACAATTAGAGCATTTCTAAGATGTGCTTAAGATGATCTTGATAAATCTCTATATATTAGGACGAAGGAATTTCACTGTGAATTGAAACAGAATCTGTGAATCTGGAGCAAAATATTAGGTAGGACAGTATAGAAGTGCTTCACACACATACTAACTATGCCCATCTTCTTAATAGTAGTTATCCTGCTGTTTCCAGGACTTTCCACTTATTACATAGAATCACCAAGAATTCTTAATTTTCATACGATTTTGCTCAAAAATAACTTATTTCACCCCTAATTCCAGTATAGTGTAATTATAACTATAATTATCAATATTAGTCCGTGGTTTGAAGCATTATTGTACATTACATATTGGAGGTGCTGTTTTTTTTTAACATTAGAGTTTTGCCATTTCAATTCACTCTAATGAAGCTAAAAATGGAACAAAGTTGCTACATATCATGGTTCCAACTTGACCATTAATGACAATTTCAGTTTTTCACTGGATGGTGGGCATTAATCAATTACCATTATGACAAAATTTGTTGAGGGAATAAAAATATATGTTGTCTGGATATACAACAGTTGGAATATAACTATAATTATGTCTTAGGAATAATTTATTAACTGCTATCATACCAATAAAACTTAGAGTAACTCAATGACTTAATAAAAAAATACGAGTGTTCATTATGTGTTTTTTTTAAATAAAACATGATTCAACACCAAATGTCAAAACAGATTTGATTACAATCACACACGATTTTTATCTTACACTTGGAAAAGGAGATGCAAATTGTTTCCCTCTGTTTCCATTTTGACAAATGCTATTAATTGTTACAAAGAAAAAATATAAAAAAATCATAAGTTACCAATGATTATTTTTGAAGTAAACTGTTTCCTTTTTCATTTTATTGAAGTATAGTTTATTTACAATGTTATATTAGTTTTGGGTGTACAACATAGTGATTCAATATTTTTAGAGATTATACTCCATTTAAAGTTATTAAAAAATCGGCCTATATTTCCCTAAACTGTACAATATATCCTTGTTGCTTACTTATTTTATACATAGTAGTTTGCTCTGTTAATCCTCTGCCCCCTCCTACCCATCCCCCCTTCCTTCTCCCCATTTGAAACCACTAGTTTCTTCTCTCTCTGAGTCTGTTTCTGTTTTTCTATATATATTCGTTTTATTTGTTAGATTCCACATATAAGTGATAACATGTAGTATTTGCTGTTCTTTGTCTATCTTATTTCACTAAGCATAATACCCTCTAGGTCCATCCACATTATTACAAATGGCAGAATTTCATCTTTTTTTTTTTTTTTTGCTTTATCTTTCTTTTTTATTTTTTTATAGGTTATCACAAGATATTGAATATAGTTCCCTGTGCTATACAGTAAATCCTTGTTGCTTATCTATTTTATGTATAGTAGTTTGTATCTGTTAATTCCGTACTTCTAATTTATCCCCCCCCTTTAGTAACCATAGGTTGTTTTCTATGTCTGTCAGTCTGTTTCTATGTTGTATATAGATTCATGTGTATTCTTTTTTACATTCCACATATAAGTGATATCATATAATGTTGTAGTTTGCCAATATTCTACAATTAGGAGTAAGCATCAGGGAACTGTATGGGATCCGAATATGTTCTAAGTCTTTGTTTCACTTGTGATAAAATGAGGGTATACATGTGAAAAATAGTTGAGCTGTACACTTAAAATTTGCGCAGTTACTTCTCTATTCTGTAATTCAATAAATAAATTAAGCACCATATTGTGCTACTACTTACCCTCAAGATGTTGAAAATTACTAAGACAAGCCATATCAAGTGTTGGTAAGAAACTGTAACTACCAGAACTCATAAACAGATTGAGTGCAAAATTAAGTACCGCCAATTTGAAAAACTGAATATAAGTATAAATATATATATTTATATATAAATATATATAAATATATATATTTATATATATTTATATTATATAAAATATAAATATATCCTAGTGAGAGGCCCACATACCGCAAAAAAAAAAAAAAACTAAGAACCTAGGGGCAGGACAGGAATAAAGATGCAGATGTAGAGAATGGACTTGAGGACACAAGGAGAGGGAAGGGTAAGCTGGGACGAAGTGAGAGAGTACACTACCAAATGTAAAATAGAAAGTGGGAAGCAGCTGCATTGCACAGGGAGATCAGCTCAGTGCTTTGTGACCACCTAGAGGGGTGGGATAGGGAGGGTAGTATGGGATAGGGAGGGTGGGATACAGGAGGGAGGTGATATGGGGTTATATGTATACATATAGCTCATTCACTTTGTTATACAGCAGAAACTAACACACCATTGTGAAGCAGTTACACTCCAATAAAGATGTTAAAAAAAACCCAATATGATGCATTTGTCAAAACTAATAAATTGTAAGGACATAACACTACTAAACAAACTAAACTACAAACTTTATTCAGATAACACCAGGTGCAACTAATGTCTTTTTCCTCATTGAGGAACCCAACAAGATACCATATCACATTCAGTTTTCAGGTCTCCTTAAAGAGTCACCTCTGATGTGGGACAGCATCTCAGTCTTTGTTTTTCTCAACCTTATTTAACAGTTTTGAAGAGTACTAGTCAGGCATTTTGTCAGATGTCCCTCAGTTTGAGTTATTCAGATGTTTGCTGATGATTAGACTGAGACTGTATTTTTTGAAGGAAAGAATATCATAAAGTGCCCTTTTTGTTACATAATATAAGGGAGGATGCATGATATCATCATGATTTTTTTTTGATAATGTTAAGCTTGATCAGTTGGTTAAAGTATCACATGCCTGGTTTCTCCACTAAACTGTTATGATTTTTTTCTCTTTGCATTTTCTATACTTTGGTAATGAGTCAATGACTCCTGCCCACTCCCAAAGGGGTGCTGGGGAATGAAGCTACAGCTCCTGAAGTGAGAATTATCTACATTTATTGTTTGGAATTCTTCAGCAATGAGTACTTGTACTTTCTCCTCCATTTATTTATTCAAGTATTTATATCAGTATAGAAAAATATATAGTTAATTTATTATTTGAATTAAAATCTAATAACTTTATTATTTAAAATTTTTTTTAATTTCAGAACTTTAAATGTTACTGTGGTTTGATTTGCATTTCCCTCATGATTGGGAGCATATTTTCGTGTACTTGTTTGCCATTTGTGTGTCTTCTATGGAGAAATGTCTGGTCGGGTTTATTGCCTGCTTTTTAATGGATTATTTGTCTTTTTGTTGAGTTATATGGATTCTTTTTTATTTTGTGTATTTTAAAACCTTATCACAATTATTTTTTTAGTTTTTTTTCACATCATTCATTGTTAAATGTATGTAAACACAACTGATTTTTATTTGGTAATGTTGAATCCTTCAACTTTGCTGAATTCATTACCTTTAGTATTTTTTTCTTGTGAATGCTTTGAAATTTTTGTTTTATATGTAGAATCATGCCATCTGGGAATAGAGATATTTTTACTTCATTTCCAGTGAGAATGATTTTCTCTTTTTTTCTTGACTAATTGCCGTGTATAGAACTTCTGATACAATTTTGAATGGAAGTGGTGAAAGCAGAAAAAAATTTAAAAGTGTATTTTTCTTACAGAAAATTTGCAAGATAGTACACAGAATCTCTATATGCTATACACCCAGTTTCCTTCATTATTAATAACTTATACTTGTTTGGTATATTTGTTACTATTAAGGAATCAATGTTGATAAATTATTAATTAAAACTTGTTACTATTAAGGAATCAATGTTGATAAATTATTAATTAAAACACATACTTTTTTCAGGTTTTCTTACCTTTTACATAATGTTATTTTTTCTGTTCCAGTATCCCATCCAGTATACGTTGTTAAATTTTACAGTAATGTCTCTTTCGGCACTTGTTGGCTATGACGATTTCTCAGCCTTTCTTTGTTTTTGACGGCCCTCAGTTTTAAGCAGTACTGGTCAAGTATTTTATAGACTACCCCTCAATTAGGATTTGTCTGATGTTTATCTTACAATTGGACACAGATTATGATGGGTTTTTTTGGAGGAAGACCACAAAGAGAAAGTGTCATATCAAGAGTATCATCACAGGGCTTCCCTGGTGGCGCAGTGGTTGAGAGTCCGCCTGCCGATGCAGGGGACACAGGTTCGTGCCTCGGTCCGGGAGGATCCCACATGCTGTGGAGCGGCTGGGCCTGTGAGCCATGGCCGCTAAGCCTGAGCGTGCGGAGCCCGTGCTCCGCAACGGGAGAGACCACAGCAGTGAGAGGCCCGCGTACCACAAAAAAAAAAAAAAAAAAAAAAAAAATAGAGTATCATCACAACTTATCAGTGTTGACGTTAAGCTTTAGGTAGGGCTGAGGTAGGAATCCTAAGTTACTCTTTTTGTTCTCCTTTAATACTGTACTCGTTGGATGTACTCACACTAGAAAGAGTGATGAGCTATACTCCACCTGCTAGAGGAAAGAGCATCTAAGTAAATTATTTGGAACTTTTCCACATGAGCCATTTGTATATGTTGTCCTTTATTTATTCAGGCGATATATATATATATATATATATATATATATATATATATCAGTATAGACTCACATTTATTATATACGCATATAAGTTTATGTATATATTGTGTATATATGTAACTATTGGGTTGGCCAAAAAGTTCGTTTGGATTTTTCTGTAAGATGTTATGGAAAAACCTGAATGAACTTTTTTTTTTTTCCTGAATGAACTTTTTGACCAACCCAATATATATGTAATAATACAATAATACTTGATATATTTTTGCTCCAATTATTCTAGCTTTAACCATTGGAAGTGATTTCAATTGGCTCCTATGTTACTTCAGCACACCCCTATTATTAGGCATGTGCCTGTGTGAGAGAGAAAGAGCACTTCCCTTCTGGCCTGTAAGATGCTCCAGGTTCATCTTGTATATTGCCTGCCCTGGCACTAGAATCAGCCATTTATTCCAGGACCCCTGGTTTCTCTTATTACAAAATGGTATTAGAACTAAGATCAAGGTAATAAGTGTGCTTATAGCTACTGACATGTTATTGCTTCTAGGCCCTCTCAGCTGACACAGCAAAGAAGTACATGTATGTATGTATACTAATCCGTGTAATATACATACATACTATATATATATATATATATATACACACACATATATATATTCACTTGTTTATCTGTTAACTTCCCACTCCAACAGCGAGAAATCTGGCTACCACCATTTACTGTCCATTTATTTAATTGTATAATGCCAGTATACATACCTAGCACAATCAGAATTAACAGATACCAGCATGAGAAAGAGCTTTACTGAGTAGAGTGCAATTAATGTGTTCTGTGGGACTTATGTTTACAGTTGACCCTTGAACAACTCGGGGTTAGGGACACTGATCCCACACACGGTGGAAAATCTGTGTATAATTTACAGTCAGCCCTCCATATGTGTGGTTCTACATCTGCAGATCTTGTAGTACTCGACTACATGTTTATTGAAAAAAATCCCCACATAAGTGGACCTGCACAATCCAAACCCATGTTGTTCAAGGTCACCTGTAGTTTCTTTTGTCTCTAGCCTTACATACTCCACTCATTTCCAAAATTTCTTAGGTCAGCACCATTTTTCAGACCCCCTTCATTGATGTTGTTTCATACATTTATAATCTGTTTTATAACATCTTCATTTCATACCAGGATCCCCCCACCACCTAAATTATTTTTTTCTAATTTGTATATACACTGTGGTTCAGTCCTTGTGCAGTAAAGTTCTGTGAGTTTTTGCAAATGCATTGTCATGCATCTACCATTACAATATCATAAAGAATTGTTTCATTGTTCTAACAATCCCCCGTGCTTCACCTGTTCAGCACTTTACCCTCCTCCATCCCCTTGGCTATCACTGATATCTTTACTACCTATCCATTTCTGTTTTTCCAAAATGTGATATAATTAGAATCATACAGTATGTAACCAGTTAAAGATATGTTTCTCTCACTTATCCATATTCATTTGTAATCTACCTATGTCTTTCCATGGCTTGAGAGAGGATTTCCTTTTATTGCTAAAAACTACTCCATTTTATGGATGTACTACAGTTTGTTTATCCTTTCACCTAATATTAAAGGACATTTTGATTGCTTCCAGTTTTTGTCAGTTATGAATAAAACTGGTATAAGCATTTATTGTGGGTTTTAGCATGGACATCAATTTTCAAATCAGGAATATGTGTGTTGTGTAAAAATCGAGAACATGATTGCTTAAATGTATGTTACAAAGTGGTTGTAATATTATGCATTCCCAACAGCAATGAATGGGGGTTCTTGTTGCTCCACATCTTTGGCAACCATTGGTATTATCAGTGTTTTGAATTAAACTATCCTAATAGGTGTGTAGTGGTATCTCTCTGTAGTTTAATTTGTAATTATCTCTTGGTGAACAATTTGAGCATATTTTCATATGCTTATTTTCTATCTCTGTATCTTCTTTGGTGAAATATCAGCTCAAATATCAGCTTCTATATTTTACCCATTTTTAATTGAGTTGCTTTCTTATTTCTGAGTTTAAAGAGTTTTTGTACATTTTGTACAAAAATTCTTTATCACATCACATCCGTGTCTTACAAATATTTTCTCCCAGTCTTGTCTTTTCATTTTCTTACTACTGACTTTTGAAGAACAGAACCTTTTAATTTTGATGAATCCAGTACATTATTCTTTTCTTTCATGGATCATATTTTTGTTTCCTATCTAAATTCATTAAACCCAAGGTCACGTAGATTTTCACCTGTGTTTTCTCCTAGAAGTTTTTATGGTCTGTAGTTTACATTTATACATGTGATCTGGTTTGAATTTGTTTTCATGAAAGGCATAGGACATGTATCTAAATTCATGGGTTGGTTTTTAAATTTAAAAAAAAAATTTTTTTTTCCAATCTGGACTTCCAGTTGTTCCAGCGAAATCTGTTGAATGTTCATCCAGCCTTAAATACCTGAAATAAATCCCATCTTGTCATGGTGTATTATTTTTATTATATATTGTTGGATTTGATTAACTAATGTTTAATAGGGGATTTTTTATATCTATGTTCATGAGAGCTATTGCGTAGTTTTTCTGTTTTGTAATGTTTTTGTCTGATTTTGGTATTAGGAGAATTTTGGCCTTAGAGCATGATGTAAGTGTTCCATTTGCTTAAATTTCTGAGGAGAGATTGTGAAGATTTGTTAACATTTTTCTTTTAAATGTTTAGTAGAATTCACCGTTAAACCATCTGGGCCTACTTCTTTCTGTTTTGAAAGGTAGTTAATTATTTATTCAATTAAATATTCAAGTAAATAGACAAAGACTCATTCAAATTATCCATTCATCATTGTGTTGATTTTGGTATCTTTCATCTTTAAGAAATTGGTCCATTTCATCTAAGTTATCAAATTTTGGAGCATGGAGTTGTTCATAGGTTTTCTTTATTACTCTTTTAATGTCTATGGGAGCAGTAATGATAATTTCATATGTAATATTGGTAATTTGTGTCATCTCTCATTTTTCTTAGCATGGTTAGAAAGTATTAACTTCATTGTTCTTTTCAAGCAATTATTTTTTGGTTTTGTTGATTTTTCTGTTATTTTCCTGTTTTTAGTTTCACTGATTTCTGATCTAATTTTTAATTTGTTTTCTTCCACTTCCTTTAGTTTTATATTGCTCTTCTTTTTCTGCTTTCCTAAGATAGAGTTTTAAGTTATTGATGTAAGATATTTCTTTTTTTAATATATATATTTAGTGTTATAAGTTTCCCTGAGCACTATATTAGCTGCACCCTACAAATTTTGATGTTATATTCTTACTTTCATTTAGTTTAAAATAATTTTACTTTACATTTGAGATTTCATCTTCAACCTACTGTTATTTAGGAGTATGTTATTTAATATTCAGATATTTGGGAAGTTTCCAGCTATCTTTCTGTTACTGATTTCTAGTTGCCTTAATACATTTGAGCTGCTATAACAAAATACTAGAGTCTGGGTAGTTTATAAACAACAGAAATTTACTTCTAACAAATCTGGAATATGAGAAGTCCAAGATCATGGTACTAGCAGTTTTAGTGTGATGGCTGGTGACAACTTACTTCCTAGTTCATAGACGGTGCCTGCATGTTGTGTCCTTACATGGTGGAAGGGGCTAGGGATTGCTGTGGGATCTCTTTTATAAGAACACTAATCCCATTCTTGAAGGCTCTACCCTCAATCACCTAAGGTCTTCCCAAAGGCCCCACCTCCTAATATTGTCACTTTGGACATTAAGATTTCAACATAAGTATTTTGGTGGAAAACAGACATTTAGACCATTGCACTAGTTTAATTACCATGTCTGAGAACATTTTTTAAATGACTTAATATTTTCAGAAACTTAAAAAAATATACTTTGTGGCCCAGAGTGTGGTTCATGCTGGTGAATATTGAATGAGAGCTTGAGAAGAATATGTATTCACAGGTTGTTGTAGTATTGTATAAATATCACTTACATTAAATAGATGCTTAATGCTATTTGGGTTAACAGTATCCTTTCAGATTTTCTGCCTGCTTTATCTAACAGTAATGAAGAGGTATTGAAGTCTCCTACAATAGTAGTGGATTTCTCTTTCTCCTTTCAGTCCTATCAGTTTTTGACTCTCATAATTTAATGCTCCACTTTATTCCTGATAATTGTCCTTGTTTTGTTGTCTTCTTTGTGTAAAATTCATATATAGCTATGCTAGCTTGCTTTTGATTAGTGTTAGCATAATATATATTTTATAGTTCTTTTAGCTTTTTTGATTCTTTAATAGGGGTTTCTTGTAGACAGCATATAGTTGAGTGTAGTTTGCAAAACTTCAACAAAAAAGGCTTCAGAACAAGGAAAATTATCAGGAATTAAAAGGAATATTAAATAATAAGATTTAGAAGTGGATAGAACTGAAAAGAGAAATCTATTATTATTGTTGGAGCCATGTAACCCCTCTTTCAGGCTTCCTTGTTTGTTTTTTCTTTTGACGTCTTCCTCCTGAAAGAGAGGCAGCATCTTACAGTTTAATTCAACTGTAATCCACTATTATCCTGAAACTCTTTTCATTTGTTTTTTAGTCATTAGGTAAAGGAAGTATTCTATAATCTTATGTTTAAACCCCAAGAGTTTTAGTAGGCCTCTGTCTGGGCTGTGTCCACCACAAGTGCTATTTCAGTGGCAGAGCTCTTTTTTCCTGTTAGATAATGTAGGAAGCTAAGACCTGCTGGTGTGGAAGGAATGTCCTTCTCCAGCTGGGGTAAGTTTCTAGTAAAGTCTTTTACCATGGAGAGTAGGACTTTGGTATGGAGAACATTCTAGGTATATTTCACAATGATTATTATTCCCTTACCTCTGCCAGAGTTGTGAGAGGATCTTTCTTGGAACTTCACTGTAGAACCTAGTTGGTTTCCTAGAGTTAAACCCATTAAAAATGTGGACCCTACTCCCCAGACTTTAGCATTCACAGTTTATCACTCTTGACCTCATGCACAATCAGTCTCCAGCAATTCATAAAAGTTACCATTCAAGTGTTACTACCGGTTCATGGCTCCTGTACCTTCTTGCCGTGTAAGCCGATCTCAGCTATGACTCTGTATTAGCCTGTCTCTAGATTTGAGGGTGAGTGTCTTGCAACCTCAGTTCTCTGACAGTTACAAGAAAAATAATTTATTTTTGGTCTGTTCAGCTTTTTCTCCTTGAAAGGTTGAGAATGACAGCTTCTAAGCTCTTTATATGTTGGGGCCAAAACCAGAAATTATGAATATCATTATTTATTTTGTTGATTAAAATGTACTAATTTTGGACATTGAGAAATCTCTCAGAGCAACCTCCATTTTCTTTAGGTGTTGTTGTTGCTATTAATATTATTATTTAACATTTACTTTCTGGCAATACAAGAGGCCCTAGTCTCATCTTGTTTTTTCCCTGCCCCTTCATAGAAAGAGCCATTTCTCCAAGGAATCCTGTTTCCTTTTATTGGAGAATGACATTTAGAAACCAACAATCGTCACTGGGTTTGCTTGTTTCTGTTGCAGTTCTAGAAATTTTCAACTATGCCTCCATGCAATTTTCACTACCCCAAATTTATTTTTCCTGCAAACATTATCTATGCTTTTTGAGTACAGGAAAAGTACAGAAAACAAGAACAATGTACTTAAAATATATTCTCTTACTACCTGTGAAAACTTAAATCAGAGCATATAGGCATATGACAAAGGAATATCTATTGTTCACGTACTCTATAAGGTGTTCTAAGGCCTCTAAAGTTAAAAAAATAGAAAAAATTGTCCTAGAAAAAAATGATCTCCACACTAATTTAGAGAAGGAGGATATTTTATATTTTAATTTTTATTACAGGAATGATATGTGTGAAGTAGGAATATAACCCCAGGAATATTAGGAAATCTAAGGAAATAATCATTGTTTTTGGCATAGCAATGTTAGGAGAGTAATAAAGTAACCAAACTTGAATTCATGTAGGAGATGCTGTACTGTACTTCTGTATATCATTCCAATCACCCTTTCAAGATGGAAGCACTTTTTTCCTACTTGCTATAGATGTTGGTGGCTGAGTCTGTGTACCTCTCTGGTAATTGCCCTGGTTGAAAAGAGCTACCTATACCAAGGTTACCCTCCCCTACTTTCAGGAGTAATCCATATCCAATGATTGGTCAGTATGGGGCTATGGAAAGCCACTGCCCTTGCCTCAACTGGGACAACTTTAAGGAGCAATGTCCGCTCTAGAGCCACTTTTAGGACAGCCTCGCCTGCTGCTGAAAATGTTCTTTAGTTCAGTCTTCCTCTGCCCAGTCCTGCTTTTCTCACACCTGACTAGTGGTACTTTTTAGAGTATGTCTGTATAAAGCTCCTGCACCCAAATCTCAGAACCTCAGAGTCTCTTTTCAAAGAATCCAACCTCTGAAAACGTTATGTCCTCATAATGCACCATGTGATGAAACAAAGGAAGAATAATAAAATAGTTTAAAAGTTTTATTGTGCCATTAGGATTTGGCTGGCATATATATTTACTTTTTACATTTAATACTTCCAATAAGCCCGTGAAGCTAATTTTTGAAATAGACATCCATCCTAATTATGCCATCATTCAAATTGTATCTATTTTGAACTTTGATTCTAGTCAGGCTGTTGATTAAAGTACTTTTAAATAAATAAATAAAAGATACTAGGGCTTCCCTGGTGGCACAGTGGTTGAAAGCCCACTTGCCGATGCAGGGGACATGTGTTCATGCCCCGGTCTGGGAAGATCCCACAGGCCGTGGAGCGGCTGGACCCGTGAGCCATGGCCGCTGGGCCTGCGCGTCTGGAGCCTGTGCTCCGCAGTGGGAAAGGCCACAACAGTGAGAGGCCCACGTACCGAAAAAAAAAAGATACTATCAATATTTAAAAGGTACTTGCAAATAAACAATGCATCTGAAATTAATTTTCCTGACTTAGAAACAAAAACACTGAAGTTTACAAAAAGCCTACAAAAAGTGTTATGTCCTAGAGATTGCCATAAGTACTTTTATTCCATTTGCCATAGGTTAAAGGGGAAGATAATTCTTTTAAATAGTTTTTCTTTTATATATTCTCATAATAGCAAATACAGATAATAAAGAAAGAGAGGAAGAAAGCTAAAATAGTTAAATCACTGAAATATTACCACATTTAATGTTTTTGTATATCTCTTTTGTCTTTTGCTTTAGTTTTGATTGAGCTATGATTATATTACCTATATAAATTAACACATCTCTATATCTAATAATCCAATACTTTTATATATCATCAAGTTATCAAAAACATTGATTACAGAAGTAAAAATTATTCTGAAATATTTTAATGAATATATAATATTCTATTGAATGTATGCTTCATAGTTTATTTCCCTAATGTTATTTTATGTTGTTTTGAATATTCCCTATTATGGAAGTAGTATAATATTTATTGCATGATGCTTTCATAATATTTAATAAAATTTTGGTATTGTGTCTGTGAAATAGAACTATAAGTGAAATGGTATACAGACATTTTTTCATCTTGAAATATATTACAAAAGTTTTATCAAATATATTTGAAATCATTTAAAGTGCTACCTAAAATAGATGATACCTATTTTATCATGTCCTTGCCAGCATTATATATTCAATATAGGCTAATTTTAATAATGAAAATTGAAGTTGAGGGACAGTCCACTGAATTTAAATGTTAATCATTGTATATAATCTGTATGTGTTCTGAAATAGTTACACAGCTTAAACTATACAAAATAGATTAGAAAAGGCAAAATAGGCAGTTTGAAAAATGTTAGGATGTAGGTAAACAATGATGGTTTATCTAGGTAGTGGTAAAGAAAATGGAAATATATACAAAATTTTAGGTATATTTTTGAGAAGGAATTAACAATTTTATGTGAGAAAACTAGAGTGGAATTGCTAGGAAACTGTAGACTTCAAACTTACTTTTAGAAAATGAGCCAGAATCTGAAGATACATTTTGAGCCTGTGTCCTCACAATTTCATTTTAGTCACATATGCACATACTCCAAGTCTGAAAGAAGTGTGAATGTGGTGTGAATGCTTGAAAGTACATGAGTGTCTATATGTGGGATTTGCATGTGTGTATATGTGAGTGACTGTGTATGTGGGGTAGGTGCATATGTGCATCTCTGTGTGGGAGTATGTGTATATATAAGAAGATGTTGAGGGAGCTGGAGGTATACATTTATATGAATATGTTTGTGTGTGAGTGTGGGTACATTTATGTATACATGCATGTGAGTATGTGTGTGTGAGGAATGCACGTGTGTCAATTTGGGTGAGGGAATACAAGTGTAAGTGAGTGCATGTGTGAGGGGGTGGTATGCACACATTTATATGAGTATCTTTTGGTAGTGTCTGTGAGTGTGTATTTACAGAGATATTCATATGCTTGTATGTAAGTGTACGTTTATGTGGGGAAGTGCATGTGTGTATGGGAATGTGTATGTGAGATGTACACATCTGTGTATGTAGGTGAATTCATATATCTGTTTGAGAGTGTGCTATGTGTGTCTTCTGAAGGAATATTTACTCCCGTTTTGGGCATGTCAAGCACTGGAGACTGAGTTGAGATAATCAAATATCAGGGGAAAAATTAGGATTTAGTACTATCACAGATGCAAAGAGAGAAAAATATTTAATGAAATAGAATCATCAGTAGAATCATCTGAGATACAGAACGAGGTGAAGTAAAAGAATGATTATTGGATTGAGCAATGTGAGCAACTGAGCCAGATCAGTTTGAATCGGGGTATAACCCAGACTGGAAGATATCAAACAATAGTTAGAAATTCAAGAAGAGGCAGTGGTATATACAGATTATTTTTTCAAGATCTGTGGTTATGAAGGGGAGCAGAGATATGAGGCTCTAGTTGGATGGTGTTATAGGCAAATAGGGGTTCAGGAGTTTTGTTTTGATTTTTGGTGTTATAGGCAAATAGGAGGGGTTGGGGGGGTTGTTTTTAAGATATAAAACAGTACATGTTTTTATATTTATAGGAACAATCCATCAAAGATGGAGAAAGAAGGACATCCAAAGGATAAAATGAGGAGGATGGGATGCAGTGGACAATTGAAATTTTGGTGTTGAGAGGAGTAGGAACATTTCTTCTTTTGAAATAGGAGGGATAAAGGGAAGAGGTGCTTACTGAACAGGTAGATTTTAATAATTAGTGAAGGGAAGGGAAGAGCCCTCCAGTCTGATGGCTTCTATTTTATCAATAAATTATCAATAATAGATAATAACTTGTGTGAGAATAGCTTTTGCCAAAAATATTATGAAATAAAAGACAAATATGATTGATTTGCAGGGAAGTTTTGAGTGTCAGTTTGACCCTAATGGTCTTGAACATTTTTTGGACACTAATATGAATGTATTATTCTCAGAAGCAATGCTCACCCATTCAGAGATGAGCATGGAAAATGTAATATATTGAGCTCATCATGATTTTGGATTTATGAGGTAATTACAACTGAAGGAAACAAAGACTAAGGTTTTGAGCCGGTTGCAAAGCTGATTTATAATAGTAATTCATTGAATATAAGATAGAAAATGAGAACATGATGAGAAAAAGATAGAAAAAATATTTTGAGGTAACTGGATTGAGTTGTATAACTGCATTTTATACATTTTATATTTCGTACCTCCTTCAGTGAAGCCTGTGGTGATTCAAAAACAAGTGGGAGAAAAGATAGGATGTTTCATTTGTTGTTACCACAATGAGTATCTTAATTCCTACTATTTGCCAATTATTATTCTAGGTACTAGAGAAACACAGTGTAAAAAAAAGAATGAAGAAAATATCCTTCACCCCCTGGAACTTAAATCCTAGTGCCAGTGGCAGATAGTAAACAAACTCATGTATAATATGTTAGCAAGCAGTAAATGCTATAAATAAAATAAAACAAACACAGCTAAAGATTGAAGTGTATATTCTTAAAATTGGTTTGTTTAGGCCAAGCTTATCTGAAAAGGTGACATTTAAGAAGTGATTTGAGGGACTTCCTGGTGGAGCAGTGGTTAGGTGGTTCCCTGGTGGACTTTCCTGGTGGAGCAGTGTCAGGGGATATAGGTTCGAGCCCTGGTCCAGAAGATCCCACATGCATACATGTCGCAGAACAATTAAGCCCGTGCGCCACAGTTACTTGAGCCCACGTGCCACAACTACTCAAGCTCGGGCGCCTAGAGCCCATGCTCCGCAGCAAGAGAAGCCACCACAGTGAGAAGCACGTGCACCACAACGAAGAGTAGCCCTTGCTCGCCACAACTAGAGAGAGCCCGCGTACAGCAACAAAGACCCAACGCAGTCAATAAATAATTTATAAAAAATTTAAAAAATAAAACATGTCTCTTTAAAACAAAAAGTGATTCAAGGAAGTAAAAAAGAATAAGCTGTAAGAATACTTGAGAAAGTATATTTAGACAGAGGGAATAGCAAGTTAAATCTCCTTAGTTTGTGGCACACTTGACAGGTTTGAAGAAGAGCAAGCAATTGTAGCTGGAGAATATGGCATCTAATTTTTAGAGATAACCAAGGACCTATGATGCAAACTTTAGATTTCATTATCAGAGTGGTGGAAACTTATTGAAGTGCCCTGAACAGAGGAATGGCATAATCTGATTGACATAATAAAACCACTACTGTGTTTTTGGTGGCCAATAGGAAGAGAAGGATGGAAGGCTATGGAAACATTCCAGTTGAGACATATGTGGAATAATGTTAGTGATGATGGAGAATGGTTGTAACCAGTTGATGTTCCTTATAAATGTAACCATACATTCACCAGGTGACCCAGCCATTGCAATCCTAGGTATTTATTCAACAAAAGTGAAAACGTGCATTACCCTGAAAAGAAAAGCTGCAAGTATTGCTTGCTGAAGCAAGTAAGACTCATAATTGTCTGGTACAGGTTTACTGTGCAAAGCATAGATCTCTTCTAATATAAGGTTTTAAGAGCCTTTGAATTTAGCAATTGATACACTTTCAATGCAGGGGTATTTCTGAAAGGGATTGGTTAAATCTTAAAGGTAGAAAGAATTGCTTCCATTGTTGCAGAGCTGACAGTGGATTTTTTTTTTTTGAGAGAGTGGGTACTTTTAATTCTCACTTAGGATTTTGTCATAAAAATTTTGATGCAGAGGTAATAGCTTAAGTTCTGTGATAGTTCTGCCAGGTGTGGTAACAACATGAGGAATTGGGAAGATAAGTATGGACTATCCCTTTGAGTTTATAATATGGGAAGAAACAAAAATTTAAAACAAGTGTGAAAAGGAGAGTGGGAAAAAAAGAGATAATGGAAAAAAACTGATTCCTCTAAGAGCTGGGACAACATCTCTTAGACAACAATAAGTATACATAAAGGAATACAACCTGGGAGAGAGTGTACACATTTTTTTCCCTAAGAAAAAAATAAATGGATATGTGGAAAAACATAAGAATCATTGAGACGGAGGGAATGTGGTGCATTACGCATTTTCTCAGCAAGTTAAATTTCTGAAACTGAAGAGTGTTGGGAGTTGTGTTGAGTTCTAATGGAGAGCTGTGAGAAAATTAAAGATGATAAGCCTAATTTAGAAACTTTAGGATTTGGAGGGCATCTGTCTGTAGCTGATCAAATTCTGTTTTAAAATATAATTTTTAAAATATAATATATGCTACTTTCTTCTAAATTATTATTTCATGGCCCTCTGGGGTATTTAACCTTGTAAATCTTATTCATTTTCAAAATTTGCCATTGACCTACTTCTCCTACAGGCTCTATTTTAATGTATTTATGATCATATTTATATTTTACATGTTGCTAATTGGTCTTGTATTACCTTGAGCAGGAATGTCATTTATCTTTGTTGCTGGACTTTAATGCAATCTTAGGTAGCCTGTAAAGACTCTGTGAAGACACTTCAGGGGAAAGAAAAAGAGATTTTAGGAAGGAACACATTAAGCCTTTGTATCTCATTTCATTTCAAAAACAAAGTAAAAAATGGGTAGCAGTCCTAGGTGGGTGTCTAATTATTTTTGCTTCAAGAGTATGAACTGTTACAAGTACTTTTGTCTTTAAAATGAAAGAGAATATATAATAAAAGAGCTAGTGACTCAGCATCATCTTAGTGCTTTCAGATTTTCAAAAATTTATTTTAAAATAGTTACTCAATAAATTGTCAGTCACCCATTTTTTTTCTGCCAGGAAAGAAGAAATCATTCACTTGATTTCCTACTGACTTGATCATGGAAGATTAAGCTATCAGAGAAAGGGAAGGAAACAGTTTAGGAAAAAGGAAGTAAAGATGTATATGCATATATTCTCTAGTGCTTATTTTTTTTAAAAAGTCCTGTGTGTGAAATATCAATATCCATAACATGGAAGGTAATATCCACATGTAAAATATTACAAAAACTTTCTACATGGTTTAGAGACATACATGCTTTTGAATGATATTAATTTGCTGTTCTTTAGCTTCTTCACTAAAAGTTATATGCATCCTAGATTCTTAAGAATAGACAATCATGACAGTTTGAAGCAAAAATCTAATCTAGAACATTTTTTTCTCTAACTCCCTTACATATGAAAAAATTATGGAGAATAATGGGGAATTAAAAAGTAAATATGGACTTTTGAGAAATATGTGATTTTATAGTCACTTTTCTTCTTGAGTATCTCAGGTTATTGCTGAAGATTAGGGCCACTGAAGCCTAGCTTAATTCAGATTTTGTGAGGCACTAGAGTGCTCTAAATTCAGACAAATAAACCAAACAGCAAACATACACACAGAAACAAGCAAAACAGTGTCAGCAGTATGAACCTTCATTCATTTAATAGATGTTTATTGGACATCTATATGTCAAGCATTGGACTATATGTAGATTTATATGACATGGTATGGTATTTTAAATGAGAAAATTTTCAAATTAATGAATGAACCAATTATTTTGTGTTAAATCTTACAATTTCATATAGAGTATACATTTTTAAAACTATAATAGAATATTGTTTATAAAATCCTTTCCAAAATATTATGTGAGAATACCTTTAAAAAGGAGAAAGGGAAGATCCCGACTTGGGAGTGAGAGTATTGCAAGGGGACCCTAGAGGAAAATGTTAAATCACAACTAGCTTTGCAGTCTTTACCCCTTAGGATTTTGATTGAAAGGCTTCATAAGTATCCTTCCTTGCCAAATAATAACAAAGGGTTACAGGTGAAAAAATTTCCAGCTTCACCTTTTTTTGAACCAGATACGATTTTCATACATGGTTGTTTGTAATATGGAGTAGATTTGGGGGGTGGCAAGATAAGGGAGAAGCTTAATTTCCTTTTCCTTTATATAGTATATAGTACAGTATACTCTTGATACAGTATATTTTACATCATGATTATGTGAATTTTCTAATAAAAAATATTATTTTTAAAAGTTTGAAACATTCAGAATGTGAGTACAGGTATTTAATGATAAATGATAAGGTAATGCAAATATTTTGGAATTACTTCTATTTTATGAAAGGAAAACTAATTTAAGTTCTGAAAGATAAAACTAGCATATGAACTTACTAATTTTGAGAAAACCTACTAACAATGAGAAAGCTTAGTACAACTAAAACATATTCACATTTGGTCTTCTGTTTTCTGTTGTAAGAAATCCCACATGCTTTGTACAGTGTTATTAGATTTCTGTAGTATCCAGAATTCAATTCCTGAAACTTGCTTGCCTAAGCTTGCCACTATTCTTTATGAACCTGGCATCACTCTCGAGAAACACTGATGTTCCAGATTTCATTATTCTTTGAGATGGAAGAAAGACTTGTATTATTTGTAAATGGGTTTTCTCTCTTCATAGATAGATAGATAGATAGATAGATAGATAGATAGATAGATAGATGTTGTAGATATAGATATAATCTTTATAATACATACAATCTTTATTTTAAATATATATATATATAACCTTTGTCCAGCTTCCTGGTCTGTATATTTCTCTGATTACAAAAATGTAAATATCTTTAATTTGACAAGTAGTGTATCTAATTCTTAAAAAAATATTAGCAACTGGATCTCTTTGATTTATATATAAACTGGAAAAATGTAGAAAATTCCCCAGTTATTGTCAGCAGTCTTTATTTTCTTTATATATCAAAAATGACCATACTTTGTCTCTATTGTTTTATAAGTCACATAGTTATAAGTCCTTGGTATATTCATTTCATATCCCAAGATCTTTTATTGGTTTTCCACAGTTTGTAGAATCTCAATTAAAAATTGTAGTTTATCTAGCTCTACCTTGTATTGTTAATTAAATTTAGATTCTGTGTGTTTTATTTCCATAACTCAATTTTAACTATTTGAAGGTTCTCATATTGAGTCTAAAATTAAAGTTAAAATGTCTAGAAGAATTGTCTCTGTGTAAGAGACAACTAATATTTTGAGAGATTAGATAAATGGAGAGAGTACTATACTTACCAATTAAAACATTTTGCCTCAAATTTTATTCTACCAAAAAAAAAATCCTTAGCAGGCATAATAGGTACAACTTCTGTTTTTGATTAAAGAAATCTAGCTTTGAATCCTAGATCTATAAAACAATAATACCTCAACAAAGTGGTTTAAAAAATAAATACATATACATAGACAAATATTATGCATCCAAGAAAAAATAATAAGACATCCTTTAATTTTAAAGTGATTTTCTGATTATTGATTGACTACTTGGAATATAAATTATGTTTAGAAGGGGCCTGAAAAGATAGTTGAGCTCCCAGATGTAATTATCCTTAAGACTTTTTTTTTTTTTTATGTTTGGCTGCATTGGGTTTTCGTTGCTGAGTGCAGGCTTTTTCTAGTTGCAGAGAGTGGGGGCTACTCTTCGTTACGGTGCGTGGGCTTCTCAACGTGGGGGCTTCTCTTGTTGCAGAGCACAGTCTCTAGGCACACGGGCTTCAGTAGTTGTGGCTCATGGGCTCAGTAGTTGTGGTGCACGGGCTTAGTTGCTCCGCTGCATGTGGGATCCTCCCGGACCAGGGCTCAAACCTATGTCCCCTGCATTGGCAGGCGGACTCCCAACCACTGCACCACCATGGAAGCCCTCAAGATATTTTTATATTGTCATTATAAACCATTAGAATTATTTGTTTGATTAAATACTAAAAACTCTTCTCCCCAACTGCCTGGTCATTACATAATGCATCATTATAATAGAGAAGAGTAATACTGTAATACAGCATGTAACATGATTCTATGATGGCTTAAGAACACTTTTTTTCCCTTGAATGTCTTGTCACATTCAATAGAGTATATGATAAAAGAAAGATATAATCTAATCCCAAATTTCTGGCACAAAATTTTGGGTCTGATACTGTTTGGAAATCAGATAAAATTGAATCTCTACTTGAATGTTTCTATTATGCATTTAAGACAGAAATGGCAACTTACATATTTGGTTGGTATAGACTATTTCTTTTTTATCCAAGAGATTTGATTTGTTTAAAAGTGGAGATTTTCATCTGTAGATTACAGCAGAATATTCTTTTACCAATTAAACTTCTTTTCTGTTTTATAAGAGGTAGACTTCTGTTTTAGGAAATACATCATAGTTTCCAACTCTTGATAAGAAGAATTTTTCATTGTTTCATTTATTAACCTACATGAGCATCTGTTTTATTAAAACGTATTTTTTTATTAAGTTGAATAAAATTTTGAAAAAATATGTAATGTGCGAATGGAAAAATTTATTTCAGGAGAATAGTCTGCTTAAAAATATTTTAATGGTTTCTGCCTCTTCCAAAACAATTTTATTTTAAAAAATATTTTCCTTTTGAAGTAACAATTTGTTTAAATATATTAAACTGATTGAATAATATTAACTATTTCTTGAAATTTTTCATGGGTATTCTATAATTTTTTTAAATGCCGAAGTTGTGGGTTTTTGAGAAGATAAATTATTTTAATTCGCTTGTTTGATCCTTTTTTTGGGAGGGGAGAGGAGCAGGGAGGGTAGGCAGGTAATATTTAGCGAGCACATTTTACCAAAACTAAAGGTTAATGACACAGAAGCTCATGTCCAAAGCATAGTTTACTTTCTCATTTTCACTCTGCTCTTGTGTGATTTAGAAAAAAGCACTTGAGTTTCACAGAGAAAAAGAGGTAGTTAATGAAGAAAGACAGAGGCTTCATTCTGTGAAATGAGCAAAGTTTGGTACTCTTCTGCTTATTTCAGTTCCTAGCAAGTTACAAGAAGATAGCTACTCTTGCTTTTTGATGAGGAACTTCAGCTTCCCACAGTGACCCAAGTTGGGAAAATCCCTCTTTATATTACTCATTTAAAATTTTTGCATTTCTTTATGATGAAAATACTTAAGTTTTACTCTCTTAGTAGTTTTCATTTATGCAGTACAATATTATCAACCGTAGTTTTACCAAACTCTCCCTATTTCCACCATCCCCCAGCCCCTGGCAACAACCATTCTACTCTCTGTTTCTAAGGTTTCATTTTTTAAAATTCCACATATAAGTGATTTCATGCAGTATTTATCATTCCTTGGCTGGCTTTCCTCACTTAGCCTAATGCCCTCCAGTTTCATCCATGTTGTTGCAAAAGACAGGACTTTCTTCTTTTTTAAAACTGATAATACTCCATAGTGTGTGTACGTGTGTGTGTGTGTGTGTGTATGTGTGTATACATATCACATTTTCATTATCCATTCATCTCTTGGCAGATACTTAGATGGTTTACATACCTTGGGTATTGTGAATGGTGCTGCAATGAATATGGCAGTAGTACAGATGTCTCTTAGGGATACTGTGTTCGTTTCCTTTGGATATATACCCAGAATTGGGATTGCTGAATCGTATGGAAGTGCTGTTTTTTAATTTCTTGAGGAACTTCTATACCGTTTTCTATAATGGCTGTACAAGTTTAGATTCCCACTAACAGTATACAAGGGTTCCTTTTACTTTACATCCTTACAAGCATTTGTTATCTCGTCTGTTTTATAATAGCCATCCTAGCAGATATGAGGTGAAGCTTCACTGTAGCTTTGATTTGCATTTCCCTGATGATTAGTGATGTTGAGCACATTTTCATGTACTTGTTGACCATTTGTATACCTTCTTTGGAAAAATGTCTATTTAGGTCCTATACCCATTTTCAATTGGGTTATTCTACTATATTTAATCATATAAGTTCCATCTACATTTGGGGTTTTCTGCTTCTAGTTTTATTGAGAATCTAATTGACAAACAGTACTGCATAAGTTTAAGGTGTACAGCATAATAATTTGACTTACATACACCATGACATGATAACCACCATAAGTTTAGTGAACATCCATCATCTAACATAGATTCAAAAGGAAAAAAAATTTTCATTGTAATGAGAATTCTTAGGATTTACCTTCTTAACAACTTTCATGTATAACCTATAGCAGTGTGAATTATATTTATTATGTTGTACATTATGTCCCTAGTGCTTATTCATCTTAAAAACTGGAACTTTGTACATTTTGACTCCCTTCATCCAATTACCCATTTCCTGTGGTAAGCAGAAATCTTATCTCTTTTTGTGATTTTGTTTGTTTGTTTTTGAAGTATAATGAATCTAAGGTACTATGTTGGTTCCTGGTGTACAACATAGTGATTCGATATTTCTATATATCATAAAATGATCACCACTACAAGTCTAGTTACCATCTGTTACCATACAAAGATACTGCATTATTATTAACTATATTCTCCATATTGTGCATTTCATCCACCTAACTCATTTATTTTGTAACTCAAAGTTTGTACCTCTTAATCAACCTCACCTATTTCTGTCATCCCCCTTCCCACTTACCCTCTGGCAAGCACCACTTTGTTCTCTATATCTGTGACTCTGTTTCTGTTTTCTTATGTTTGTTCATTTCTTTTGTTTTTGATATTCCACATATAAGTAAAATCATATGATATTTATCTTTCTCTCTCTGGCTTATTTGACTTAGCATAATACACCCTCTAAGTCCATCCTTCTCGCAAATGGCAAGATTTCATTCGTTTTATGGTTAAGTAATATTTCACCATATATATGTGTGTGTGTGTGTGTCTGTGTACATACACACACCCCCCACATCTTCTTTATTCTTTCATCTGCCTGTGGACATTTAAATTGCTTCCATTATCTTCACTATTGTAAATAATCTTGCAATTTACACAGTTGCTGTTCTAGGTGCTGGGGCTGTACAGTGAACAACACAGAATCTCTATCTCATGGAGCTTATTTTCTGGGAAGAGAGAGACAGCTGCACCTTCCAGTGACCAGTTTCTGTGCTCTGTACTACTACATCCTGATTCTCTTCTTCTGATAATATTGCCGGAAGTGTGGGAGGTCTTTGTGGAAATTCTGGATTAAATTCATAAGAAAGTTACATGCTATCCCCACACTTACACACTTGTAAACGGGCATATTAAGGTATATGTTTGTGTATGTGTATGTGCCACACACTCTTCTTAGCTAAGTAACCTGGTTCAAGTTACAACTCTGGACCTCAATTTCTCATCTGAAAAATGGGGATTATCCTAGCACCAAGCTTACCTTGTAGGGACTAAACGCATGTACATAATTCAGCATAGTGTCTGGCACAAACTAAGAGCTTAACAAATGATGGATAATATTTATTCTTCTCCTTCTTACTAATATGTATATATTTATGCACATGTGCCTAATATTCCTCAATAGAATAAAATAAATAATTGTGGATCTCATAAATAAATAAAAGGGATGAATATACCTTTTCAAATTACTGTTTTTGTTTTCTTCAGATATATATCCAGGATGAAATTGATGGATTGTACAGTAGTTCTATTTTTAATTTTCTAAGGAAATGCCATACTGTTTTTCATAGTGGCTGCACAAATTTATATTCCCACCAACAGTGTAAGAAGGTTCCCTTTTCCTCACATCTGTGCTAACACTTGTTATTTCTTATCTTTTCGATAATAGCCATTCTGACTGGTATGAGATAATACCTCATTTTGGTTTTGATTTGCATTTCCCTGATGATTAGTGATGTTGAGCATTTTTTCATGGGTCTGTTGGCCACCTGTATATCTTCTTTGGAAAAATGTCTGTTCAGATCCCCTGCCCATGTTTTTTTTTTTTTTCCTGCCCATGTTTTAATCAGGTTGTTTGTTGTTTCTGATGTTGAGTTGTATGAGTTCATTGTATATTTTAGATATTAACCCTTTACCAGGTATATCATTTGCAAATATCTTTCCCCACTAAGTAGGCAACATTTTCATTTTGTTGATAGTTTCCTTCACTGTGTGAAAGTGTTTTAGTTTGATGTAATTTCATTCATTTATTTTTGAAATTGTTTGTCTTGCCTGAGGAGACATATCCAGAAAAATATTTCTGAGATCAGTGTCAAAGAGCATAGTGCCTATGTTGTCTTCTAGGAGTCTTGTGGTTTCAGGTCTTTCATTTAAGTTTGTAATCCATTTTGAGTTTATTTTTATGTGTGGTTTGAGACAGTAGTCCCATTTAATTATTTTGCATGTAGCTGTCCAGTTTCCCCAGCACCATTTGTTGAAGATACTATCATTTCCCCATTGTATGTTGTTGACCTCTTTGTCATCGATCAATTGACCATGTACATGTAGGTTCATTTCTGGGCTCTGTATTCTGTTCCATTGATCTGTGTGTTTCTTTTTGTGCCAGTACCATACTATTTTGGCTACTGTAGCTTTGTAGTGTAGTTTGAAATGAGGGTGCATGAAAACTCCAGATTTGGTCTTTTTTCTCAAGTTTATTTTGGCAGTTTGGGGTCTTTTGTGTTTCCATACAAATTTTAGAATTATTTGTTCTAGTCCTGTGGAAAATGCCATTTGTATTTTAATGGGGATTGCATTGAATCTGTAGATTGTCTTGGAGAGTATGGTCATTTTAACAGTGTTGATTTTTCCAATCCATGAGCATGGTATAGCTTTTCATTTGTTTGTGTTGTCTTCAATTTCTTTCATCAGTGTCTTATAGTTTTCTGAGTGAAGGTCTTTTACCTACTTAGTTAGATTTATTCCTAGACATTTTATTCTTTTTGATGTGATTGTAAGTGGAATTGTTTTCTTAATTTCTCTTTTAAATAGTGTGGTGTGAGTATATAGAAATGTAACAGACTTCTATATATTAATTTTGTATCCTGCAATTTTTCAAATTCATTGTTGAGTTCTAATAATATTTTGGTGGCCTCTTTAGGATTTTCTACATATGGTATAATGTCATATGCAAACAGTGGCAGTTTTACTTCTTTCTTTCCAATGTGGATTCCTTTTTTTCTTATCTAACTGCTATGGCTAGGACTCCTAGTACTATGTTAAAGTAGTGAAAGTGAGCATCTTTGTCTGGTTTGATTTTAGAGGAAATGTTTTCAGCTTTTCACCAGTAAATGTGATGTTAGCTGTGGGCTTGTCATATATGGCCTTCATAATGTTGGTTATCTTCCCTTTGTACCCACTTTATGGAAAATTTTTATCATAAATTGCTCTTGAATTTTCTCAAAAGCTTTTTATGCAACTGTTCAGAGTATCATGGGATTTTAATTTTTCAATTTGTTAATGTGGTTTGTCACATTGAGTGGTTTTTGGATACTGAAAACTACTTGAATCTTTGGGATAAATCCCATTTTATCATGGTGTATGATCTTTTCAATGTATTATTGGATTTGTCTTGCTAATATTTTGTTGAGGATAATTGTATCTCTGTTCATCAGTGATTTGTTCCATAATTTTCTTCTTTTGTGGTGACTTTTCCTGGTTTAGGATCTGGGTGTTACTGGATACATAGAATGAATTTGGAATTGTTGCTTTCTCTGCTGTTTTCTGGAATAACTTGAGAATGATGTATTAACTCTTCTTTAAATATTTTGTAGAATTCATCTGTGAAGACAACTGGTCCTGGACTTTTGTTTGTTGGGAGTTTTTCTTAATTACTTATGTAATTTTACTACAGGTAATTGGTCTGTTCATATTTTCTATTTTTTTCCTGATTCATTGTGGGAGACTGTACATTTCTAGGAATTTGTTCATTTCTTCTAAGTTGTCCATTTGATTGACATATGATTGTTCATAATAGTCTCTTATGATCCTTTGTATTTCTGTGATATCAGTGGTAAATTCTTTTTCATTTCTGATTTTATTTATTAGGACCCTCTCTTTTTCTTGATGAGTCTGGCTAAAGCTTTATCAGTTTTGCTGGTCTTTTTAAAGAGTCAGATCTTAGTTTCATTGATATTTTCTATTGTTTTCTTACTCTTCATTTCAATTATTTCTGTTCTGATATCTATTTCTTTATTTCTACTAACTTTAGGTTTTTTTCATTTTTCTTTTTCTCATTCTTTTAGATATAGGTTTAGCTGTTAACTTGAGATTTTTATTGTTTCCTGAAGTAGGATTGTATTGCTATTAACTTCCCTCTAAGAACTGCATTTGCAGAGTTCCATAGATTTTGGATTGTTGTGTTATTATTATTTTTTATTTCCTTTTTTATTTCTTCAAGAAACCACTAGTTGTTTAGTACTGTAATGTTTAGACTTTACATGTTTGTGTGTTTTGCTGTTTATTTCTTGTAGTCAATTTCTAGTCTTAGAGTGTTATGGTCAGAAAAGGTGCTTGGTATGACTTCAGTCTTCATAAAGTTTATTGAGACTTGTTTTGTGGCCTTGCATATGATTTCCCCTGGAGAATGTTCAATGTGTACAAGAAAAGAATATGTATTCTACTGCTTTGGAATGAAATGTTATATATGTATAAAACTCTATCTTATCTAATATGTCATTTAAGGTCAATGCTTCCTTATTGATTTTCTGTCTGGATGATCTGTCCATTGACGTAAATGGGGTGTTAAAGTTTCCTATTACTGTCTTACTGTCAATTTTTCTCTTTACGTTTGTTAATATTTGTTTTATGTATTTAGGTACTCCTATGTTGGATGCATTTACAGTTATTAGATCTCCTTGTTAGATCAATCCCTTTATCATTATGTAATGACCTTTGGCTCTTGTTACATTCTTTGTTTTAAAGTTTATTTTTCTGAAAAAAGTATTGCTGCTCTGACTTTAGTTTTATCTACATGGAATACCTTTTACCATCCCCTCACTTTCAGTCTATATGTGTCTTTAGATCCAAAGTGAGTGTCTTGTCGGCAGCATATATATGGGTCTTGTGTTTTTGTTTTGTTTTGTTTTAGCCACTCTATCTCTTGACTGGAGATTTTAGTCCATTTACATTTAATGTTATTATTGATAGGTATGTACTTATTTCCATTTTGTAAATTGATTTCTGGTTGTCTTTGCTCATTTCTGTTTCTTTCTTCTTTAGTTCTCTTCCCTTGTGATTTGATGACAATTTTTAGTGTTATGCTTGGATTCCTTTTTCTTTTTTCTTGTATGTGTATCTGTTATAGAGTTTTGGTTTGTGGTTACCATGAGGTTTATATATAGTAACCATATATATGCAATTATTTTAAGTTGATGATCTCTTAAGTTGGAACACATTTAACAACCCTGCATTTTTAATTCCCCTGTTCCATGTTTAATGTTTTTGACATCATATTTTATATATTTTTGTATTGTGTATCCCTTTACTACTTACTGTGGATATAGATGATTTTACTTCTTTTGTCTTTTAACCTTCCTACCAACTTTATAATTGGTTGATCTACTACCTTTACTGTATATTTGCCTTTACCAATAATATTTTTCCTTTTGTAATGATCATATTTCTTTTTTTTTTCTTCTTACAAATATTCCTTTAACATTTATTATAAAGCTAGTGTAGGGGTGCTAAACTCTTAATTTTGCTTGTATGTAAAACTCTTTATCTCTCTTTTAAATATGAATGATAACCTTGCCAGGTTTAAGTATTCTTGGCTGTTTTTTTTTTCTTTTTTTTTCATCATGTTAAGTACATACAACTCTGTCTCTGGTCTGCAGAGTTTCTGCTTAAAAGTCAGCTCATAGTCTTATAGGAATTCCCATGTATATGACTAGTTGCTTTTCCCTTGCTGGTTTTAATAGTCTCTCTTTATCTTTAATTTTTGCCATTTTAATTACAGTGTGTCTTGGTGTGGACCTCTTTGGGTTGATCTTGTTTGGGACTCTGTTCTTCCTGAGGTCTGTTTCCTTTCCCAGGTTAGGGAAGTTTTCAGCATTTATGTTTTCAAAGATGTTCTCTGCCCCCTTTCTCTCTCTTCTCCTTCTGGGACCCCTATAATGTGAATGTTAGTACTTGATGTTGTCCTAGAGTTCTCTTAAACTGTCCTCATTTTTGAATTATTTTTCTTTTTTCTGTTTAGCTCAAATGATTTCCACAACACTGTCTCCCAGTTTGCTGATTTGTTCCTCTGTGTCATCAAATATACTGTTGATTACTCGGGAATATTTTTTATTTCAGTTATTGTATTCTTCATCTCTGTTTGTTACTTCTTTATATTTTCTAACTCTTTGTTAAACTCTCACTATATTCATCCATTCTTCTGAGTTCATTGAGCATCTTTTTGATCATTACCTTGAACTCTATTGGGTAGATTGCTTATCTCACTTCTCTTAACTGTTCTGGGGTTTTATCTTTTTTCTTCATCTCAAAAACATTCTATGTTGCCTCATTTTTGCCCAATTCTGTTGTTATTTCTGTGTATCATGTAGGTCAGTTAAATTTCTTGATCTTGGATAAGTGGTCTTATATAGGAGATATCATGTGGGATCAGCAACACACTCCCCTCTGTTCAATAAAGCTATATGCTCTAGGGGTGCCCTTTTTACAAGCTGTGTGAGCCCTTGTTGTGGTGAAAACAACTACTGTAGAAGTGCTGGGAAGTGTGGCTGGTACCTGGTCCAGTTGATTGCTAGCTCCTGTCTCATGTAGAGGCTGCTAGCTGCAAGTGGGTGGGGCCATGTCCATGACTAATAATGTAGAAGGAGGACTCCAAAATGGTGCTTGACAGCACCAGTGTCCTCATAGTAGAATGAGCTCCCACAAACGGCTGCCTCCAGCATCTATATCCCCAGAGTGATTCCACCTGCCTCCTGCCTCTCCAAGAGGCTCTCAAGATCAGCAAGTGTGTCTGACCCAGGCTCCTTTCAAATTATTGCTTCTGCCCTGGGTCTTAGAGTGTGTGAGATTTTTTGTGAACCTTTAAGAACAGAGTCTCCATCTCCTACAGCCCTATGGTTCTACTGAATGCAAGCACCACTGATTTTCAAAGCCAACATTCTGAAGGCTTATCAGATATCTAATTTACAAATATGTTCCCTCATTCCATAAGTTGCCTTTTATGTTGTTAACGATTTTCTTTGCTGTGTAGAAGCATTTTATTTTGATACAATCCCACTTGTTTATCTTCTCTGTGTTGACTTTGGTATGAAATACTAAAATCCTTGCAAAGGAGAATGTCACAGAATTTACCCTCCATGTTTTCTTTGAGAGGTTTTATTTATGGCTTCATGTTTTACATTCAAGCCTTTAATCCATGTTGAGTTGATTTTCATATGTGGGGTAAGATAGGAGACTGGTTTCATTCTCTGCATGTGGTTATCTAGTTTTTCCAGCACCACTTAATAAAGAGACTATCATTTACCTATTATATATTTTGGCTCCTTTATCTAAAATTAATTAAACATATTTGCATGGGTTTATTTCTGGGCTCTTTATTCTGTTCCATTGTCCTATATGTCTGTTTTTTGTCAATACCATGCTCTTTTGATTACTATTACTTTGTAATACAGTTTGAAATCAGGAAATGTGATGCCTCCAGCTTTGTTCTTCATTCTCAGATTGTTTTTGGTATTCAGGGTTCTTTGTATTTCACATTAATTTTAGAATTAGTATTTCTTTTCTGTGAAAAATGACTTCGGAATTTTGATAGACGTATTTAATCTGTAGGTCACTTTGGGTAGTATGGACTTTTAAACAATATTAATTCTTTCAATCCCTGAACAAAAGATACCTTTCCATTTATATGTGTCTTCTTCAATGTCTTTCATCAATGTTTTGTAGTTTTCAAATTTATTTCTAAGGATTTTATTTTTTGAAGGTATTAATGGGATTGTTTTCACAATTTCGTTTTTTGGATAGTTTATTTTTAGTGAACAGAGACACCTGATTTTTGTAAGTTGATTTTGTATCCTGCAACTTTACTGAATTCATTTATTAGTTCTAACAGGTTTTTGGTGGAATCTAGTTTTCTATGTAAAAGACCATGTCATATGCAAACAGAGAGTTTTGCTTTTTCCTTTCCAAAGGAAAAAAAAATAGCATTCATCTTTTCACTGTTGTGTATGATGTTAACTGTAAGATTATCATATATGTCCTTTATTATGTTGAGTTATGTTCCCTCTGTACTCACTTTAAGAGTTTTGTAATAAAAGCCTGTTGAAGTTCTGTCAAAAGTTTTTTTCTGCATTTATCCAGGTGATATTATTTTCCTTCATTTTGTTAAAGTGTGTGTCACTACTATTGATTTGTGGATGGTGAACCATCTTTACATCCCTGAAATAAACCCCACTTGATCATAGTGTATGATCCTTTTAATTTATTATTTGGTTTGCTAATATCTTGTTGTAGATTTTTACATCAATGTTCATCTGGAATATTGGCCTGTAATTTGTGTCTTGTATTATCTTCATCTGGTTTTGGCATCAGTGTAATGCTGGCCTCATAAAATGAGTTTGGAAGTGTTCCCACCTATTCTATTTTTTTTTGAAGAGTGTGAGAAGGATTGGTATCAGTTCTTTAAATATTCAGTAACACTCACTAGTGAGGCCATCTGCTCATGGACTTTTCTTTGTTGGGAAGTTTTTTATTACTGATTCAGCCTGTTTACTCATTATTGGTCTGTTCAAATTTTCTATTTCTTCATCATTCAGTCTCAATAGGTTGTATATTTCTAGGAATTTACCCAGTTCTTCTAAGCTGTCCAATCTTGAGGCAAGTAATTGTTCATAGTGGTCTCTTAGGAACTTTTGTATTTCTGTGGTTATATTTATAATGTCTCCTCTTTGATTTACAGTTTTATTTACTTGAGTCTTCTCTATTTTTTCCTGGTAAATCTAGCTAAAGATTTGCCTGTTGTAATTATCTTTAAAAAAAAAACCCCAACTCTCAGTTTTGTTAATCTTTTCTATTGATTTTCTTGTATCCATTTCATTTCTCATTTTGCTCTGATCTTTATTATTTCCTTCTTCTTACTTTGGGCTTAGAATGTTCTTCTCTTTCTAGTTCTTAAACAACAAGTTAGGTTGTTTATTTGAGATCTTTCTTTTTTTCTTTCCTCTTAGAACTACTTTTGCTACATCACATAATTTTTGGTATGTTGTGTTTCCATTTTCATTTGTCTAAAGATATTTTTAGATTTATCCTCTTTCTTTCTTTGACCCATTAGTTGTTTAGGAACATGTTGTTTAATATCCACATTCTGTAAATTTTCTGGTTACCATTTTGTATTTCACTTCTAGTTTCATACCATGAACATGTGGCCAGAAAAGGTGCTTGATATGATTTCAATGTTCTTAAATTTGCTGATTTGTTTTGTGGCCTAACATATCATCCTGCTCCATATATGCTTAAGAAATTTTGTTTTCTGCTTCTATTGGATGGAATATTCTGTATATGTTTTTTAGATTTATTTGGTCCAAAGTATAGTGACAATTTAGACCAGTATAAACAATTAGGTCCAGTATTTCCTTATTGATTTTTTTTGTCTGAGTGATCTATCCATTGTTGAAATTGTGGTATTGAAGTCCCCTACTATTACTATATTGCAGTTTATTTCTTTCTTCAGAACTGTTAATAATAGCTTTATATACTTATGTGTCTGGATGTTGTGTGTATAAGTATTTACAACTGTTATATCCTCTTCATGAATTTACCCCTTTATCGTTAAATAATTACTTTCTCTGTCTCTTATTACACTCTGTTTTTTTTTTCTGATATAAGTATAGCTACCCATGATTTCATTTAATTTCCACTTGCATGGCATATATTTTTCTATTCCTTCACTTTTCTTTTTTTTGCAGAACACAACCTTTTTTATTGAAGTATAGTTGACTTACAATATTGTGTTTGTCTTAGGTAGACAACATAGTGATTCAGTGTTTTTAAAAGTTGTATTCCATTATAGGTTATTAGAAGATAATGGGAACAATTCCCTGTGCTATATAGTAAATTCTTGCTGCTTATCTATTTTGTATATAGAGTTTGTATCTGTTAATCCCATACTCCTCATTTGTCCTTCCCCTCTTCCTTCTCTCCTTTGCTAACCACAAGTGTGTTTTCTAGGTCTTTTAGTCTCTGTTTCATATATACATTCATTTGTATTATTTTTTAGATTCCACATGTAAGTAATATTATACAGTATTTGTCTTTCTCTGCCTGACTTTATTTCACTAAGCATAATATTCTCTAGGTCCATCCATGTTGCTGCAAATGGCAGTATTCCACTCTTCTCTGTGGCTGAGTAGTATTCCATTTTATACATACACCTCATCTTGTTTTTTTCCAGATCAAATCCTCTTTATTATAATTATTATAATTTTTCTTTCTCTGTCATAATTCTTGATTACACTTACAAAGTTTTCATCACTAGGCTCAAAAGGATCTGTGTGTTTTTCTTGTTTAACATCAGTAACTAAATAGCAAGACTTTGGACAAACATTTAAGACAAATTCCTGTCATAAAACACAAGAAATATCAATCTCCATTTTTAAATTTCAAGTAAATATTATTCTGAAAGTGGTCCTAGATAACACTTTTTTTAACTTATTATTTTATATTGAACAATAGTTGATAAACAATGTTGCATTAGTTTCAGATGTACAGCCAAGTAATTCAGTTATACATGTATCTATTCTTTTTCAAATTCTTTCATTTAGATTGTTACAAAATACTGAGCAGAGTTCCCTATGCTATACAGTAGATCCTTGTTTGGTTATCCATTTTAAATACAGCAGTGTATACATGTGAATCCCAAACTCCCTAACTATCCCTCCCCGCAAACTTCCCCCCTGGTAACCATAAATTAGTTCTCTAAGTGTGTAAGTCTGTTTCTGTTTTGTAAATAAATTCATTTGTATTTCTTTTCTTTTTTTTTTTTTAGAATCCACATATAAGCAATATCATACAGTATTTCTCTTTGTCGGACTTACTTCACTCAGTATGACAATCGCTAGGTCCATCCATGTTGCTGAAAATGCCATTATTTTGTTCATTTTTTATAGTTAGTAGTCCATTGTATATATGTACCACATCTTCTTTATCCATTCTTCTGTCAATGGACATTTAGGTTGCTTCCATGTCTTGGCTATTTTAAACAGCTCTGAAATGAACATTGGGGTGCAAGTATCCTTTCAGATCATGTTTTTCTCTGGGTATATGCCCGGGAGTGGGATTGAAGCATCATATGATAGCTCTGTTTTTAGTATCTTAAGGGATCTCCATACTGTTTTCCATAGTGGCTGCACCAATTTACATTCCCAGCAACAGTGCAAGAGGGTTCCCCTTTCTCCACACCCTCTCCAGCATTTATTGTTTGTGGACAATTTGATGATAGCCATTCTGACTGGTGTGAGGTGATATCTCACTGTAGTTTTGATTTGCATTTCTCTGATAATTAGCGATGTTGAACATCTTTTCATGAACCTCTTGGCTGTCTGTATGTCTTCTTTGAAGATATGTCTATTTAGGCCTTCTGCCCGTTTTTTATTGGGTTGTTTGTTTTGATGATATTAAGCCGCATGAGTTGTTTGTAAATTTTGGAGGTTAATCCCTTGACAGTCAAATCATTTGCAAATATTTTGTCCTGTTCTGTTCATTGTCTTTTTGTTTTGTTTATGATTTCCTTTTCTGTGAAAAAGCTTTTGAGTTTAATTAAATCCCATTTGTTTATTTTATTTTTATTTCCATTATTCTGGGAGATGGATTGAAAAAGATATTGCTATGATTTATGTCCGAGAGTGTTCTGCCTACATTTTCCTCTAAGAGTTTTATAGTGTCTGGTCCCACCTTTAGGTCCTTAATGCATTTTGAGTTTATTTTTGTGTATAGTGTTAATTAATGTTCTAATTTCATTTTTTTACACATAGCTGTCAAGTTTTCCCAGCACCATTTATTGAAGATGCTGTCTTTTGTCCATTGTATAGTCTTGCCTTCTTTGCCATAGATTAGTTGACCATAGATGCATGGGTTTATTTCTGGTTTTTCTGGCCTGTTCCATTGATCTATATTTCTATTTTTGTGCCACTACCATACTGTTTTGATGACTATAGCTTTGTAGTATAGTCTGCAGACAGGGTGTCTGATTCTTCCAGCTCCGTTTTTCTTTCTAAAGATTGCTTTGGCTATTCAGGGTCTCTTGTGTCTCCATACAAATTTTAAGATTTTTTTTCTAGTTCTGTGAGAAATACCATTGGTAATTTGATAGGGATTGTGTTGAATCTGTAGATTGCCTCGGGTAGTATAGTCATTTTGACAATATTGATTCTTCCAATCCAAGAAAATCGTATATCTTTCCATCTGTTTGTGTCATCTTTGATTTCTTTCATCAGCATTTAATAGTTTTTGGAGTACAGTTCTTTTGTCTCCTAAGGTAGGTTATTTGTATATATTTTATGCTTTTTGATGTGATGGTAAATGGAATTGTTTCTTTAATTTCTCTTTCTGATCTTTTGTTGTTAGTGTATAGAAATGCAACAGATTTCTGTGTATTAATTTTGTAACCTGCAACTTTACCAAATACATTGATGAGCTCTAGTAGTCTTGTGGTAGTGTCTTTAGGATTCTCTATGTATAGTATCATGTTATCTGCATACAGTGACAGTTTTCCTTCTTCTTTTCCAATTTGGATTCCTTTTATTTCTTTTTCTTCTCTGATTGCCATGGTTAGGACTTCAACAACTATGTTGAATAAAAGTGGCGAGAGTGGACATCCTTGTCTTTTTCCTGATCTTAGAGGAAATGCTTTTAGTTTTCACCATTGAGTTTGATGTTAGCTGTAAGTTTGCCATATATGGCCTTTATTATGTTGAGGTATGTTCCCTCTATGCCCACTTTCTGGAAAATTTTTATCAAAATGGGTGTTGAATTTTGTCAAAATGTTTATTTTCTTCTGTTGAGATGATCGTATGGTTTTTATTCTTCAATTTTTTGATGTGGTGTATCACACTGATTGACATGTGGATATTGAAAAATTCTTGCATCCCTGGGATAAATTCCACTCGATCATGGTGTATGATACTTTTAATGTATTGTTGGATTTGGATTGCTAGTATCTTGTGAAGATTTTTGCATGTATGTTCATCAGTGATATTGGCCTGTAATTTTCTTTTGTGGTATCTTTGTCTGGTTTTGGTATCAGAGTGATGGTGGCCTCATAGAATGAGTTTGGGAGTTTTCCTTCTTCTGAAATTTACTGGAACAGTTTCAGAAGGATAGGTGTTAGCTCTTCTCTAAATGTTTGATAGAATTCACCTGTGAAGCCATTTGGTCCTTACATTTGTTTGTTGAGAATTTTTAAATTTCACTTTCGTTACTTATGATTCATCTGTTCATATTTTCTATTTCTTCCAGGTTCAGTCATGGGAAATTTTACATTTCTAAGAATTTTTCCATTTCTTCCAGGTTGTCCATTTTATTGGCTTACAGTTGCTTGCAGAAGTCTCTTATGATCCTTTGTATTTCTGTGGTGTCAGTTGTAACTTCTCCTTTTTCATTTCTAAATTTATTGATTTGAGTCCTCTTCCTTTTTTTCTTGATGAGTCTGGCTAAAGGTTTATCAATTTTGTTTATCTTGTCAAAGTACCAGCCTTTAGTTTCATTAATGTTTGCTATTGTTTTCTTCCTCTCTATTTCATTTATTTCTGCTGTGATCTTTATAAATTTTTCCTTCTACTAACTTTGGGTTTTGTTAGTTTTTCTTTCTGTAGTTGCTTTAGGTGTAAGGTTAGGTTTTTTATTTGAGATGTTCTTGTCTCCTGAGTTAAAAATTTATTGCTATAAACTTCCCTCTTAGAATTGCTTTTGCTACATCCCATAGGTTTTTGGTCATTGTGCTTTTGTTTCCATTTGTCTCCAGGTGTTTTTTTGATTTCCTCTTTGATTTCTCTCATGATCCATTGCTTGTTTATTAGCATACCGTATAGCCACCATGTGTTTGTGGTTTTTACAGTTTTTTTTCTTGTAGTTCATTTCTAATCTATGGTGTAGTGGTTGGAAAAGATGCTTGATATGATTTATGTTTTCTCAAATTTACCAAGGCTTGCTTTGTGGCCAAGTATGTGTTCAATCCTGGAGAACTTAATTGACACATATAGAACATTCCATCCAAAAGCAGAAGAATACACATTCTTCTCATGTGCACATGGAATGTTCTATATGTATCAATTAAGTCCATCTGGTCTAATGTGTCATTTAAGGCCTGTGTTTCCTTATTGATTTTCTGTCTGGATGATCTGTCCATTGATAAAAGTGGGGTGTTAAAGTTCCCCACTATTATTGTGTTATTGTTGATTTCTCCCTTTATGGCTGTTAGTACTTGCCTTATATACTGAGGTGTTCCTATGTTGGGTGCATATATATTTACAATTGTTATATCTTCTTTTTGGATTGATCCCTTCATGATTATGTAGTGTCCTTCTTTGTCTCTTATAACAGTCTTTATTTTAAAGTCTATTTTGTCTGATATGTGTGTTGCTACTTTAGCTTTCTTTTTATTTCCATTTGCATGGAATACTTTCTTTCATCCCTTCACTTTCAGTCTGTATGTGCCCCTAGGTCTGAAGTGGGTCTCTTGTAGACAGCATATATATGGGTCTTGTTTTTGTATCTATTCAGCCAGTCTATGTCTTTTGGCTGGAGCATTTAATCACTTTACATTTAAGGTAATTATCGATATGTATGTTCTTATTGTCATTTTTTAATTGTTTGGGATTTGTTTTTTAGGTCTTTTTTCTTGCCTTCCTCTCTTGTTCTCTTCTCTTGTGGTTTGATGACCATCTTTAGTGTTGTATTTGGTTTGCTTTTTCTTTTTATGTGTGTGTATCTATTGTAGTTCTTTGGTTTGCTGTTCCCATGAGGTTTTGATATAGCAGTCTATATATGTACAGTGTTGTTTTAAGTTGTTGGTCTTTTTCCTGACTAGAGAAGCTCCTTTAGCATTTGTTGCAAAGCTGGTCTGGTGGTGCTGAATTGTCTTAACTTTTGTTTGTTTGTGAAGCTTTTGATTTTTCTGTCAAAACTGAATGAAAGCCTTGCTGTGTTGAGTATTCTTGGTTGTAGATTCTTCCCTTTCATCACTTTAAATATATTGTGCCACTCACTTCTGGCCTGAAGAGTTTCAGCTGAGAAATCAGCTGATAATCTTTTAGGAGTTCCCTTCTATGTTGTCATTTTTCCCTTGTTGCTTTTAATTATTATAGTGTTTAATTTTTTTCAATTTGATTATTATGTGTCTCAGCATATTCCTCCTTGGGTTTATCCTGTATGGGACTTCTGTGCTTCCTAGACGTGGGTGACTGTTTCTTTCCCATGTTAGGGAAATTTTCAACAATTATCTCTTCAAATATTTTTTCAGGTCCTTTCTCTCTCTCTTCTCCTTCTGAGACCCCTATAATGTGATTGTTGGTGCATTTAATGTTGTCCCGAGGTCTCTTAGACTGTCCTCATTTCTTCTCATTCTTTTTTCCTTATTATGTTCCATGGCAATGATGTCCACCATTCTGTCTTCCAGGTCACTTATCTGTTCTTCTGCTTCAGTTATTCTACTATTGATTCCTTCTAGTGTATTTTTTCATTTCAGTTGTATTGTTCATCTGTGTTTGTTCTTTAGTTCTTCTAAGTCTTTCATAAACATTTCTTGCACCTTCACAATCCTTGCCTCCATTCTTTTTCCAAGATCCTGGATCATCTCCACTATCATTATTCTGAATTCTTTTTCTGGAAGGTTGCCTATCTCTACTTCACTTAGTTGTTTTTCTGGCATTTTATCTTGTTCCTTCATTTGGGATATATTCCTTTGCTATTTCATTTTGTCTAAATTTCTGTGGTTGTGGTTTCCATTCTGCAGGCTGCAGGATTCTAGTTCTGCTTGCTTCTGCTGTCTTCCCTCTGGTGGATGAAGCTATCTATCAGGCTTTTGCAAGCTTCTTGATAGGAGGGACTGGTGGTGGGTGGAACTGGGTCTTGTCCATCTTGTGGGCAGGGCCACGTTCAGTAAAACTTTAATCTGCTTGTCCATTGATGGGTGGGGTTGTGTTCCCACCCTGGTATTAGTTTGACCTGAGGTGACCCAGCACAGGAGCCTACAGGCTGTTTGGTGGGGTTAATGATGGCCTCCAGGAGGGCTCATGCCAGTGAGTACTTCCCAGTACTGCTGCTACCAGTGTCTTTGTCTCCACAGTGAACCACAACCAAACCCTGCCTCTGTAGGAGACCCTCCAGTAGTAGCAGGTAGGTCTGGCCCAGTCTCTTAATGAGGTCACTGCATTTTTCCCCTGGGTCCTGGTGCACACGAGACTTTGTATGCACCCTCCTAGAGTAGAGTTTCTGTTTCCCCCAGTCCTGTGGAAATCCTGAGATTAAAGCCCTCTGGCCTTCAAGGACAGATTCTCTGGGACTCCTTCTCCCATTGCCAGACACCCAGTCTGGGAAGCCTGTTGGATGGGGCTTAGAACTTTCACTCCTGTAGGATAACTTCTGTGGTATAATTGTTTTCCAGTTTGTGCGTCACCCACCTGGCTGGTATGGAATTTGATTTTGTTGTGACTGCGCCCCTCCTACCACCTTGTTGTGGCTTCTTCTTTGTATTTGGATGTAGAGTATCTTTTTTTTTGGTAGGTTTCAGCATTTTTTAGTCAATGGTGTTCAGCAGATAGTTGTGATTTCGGTGTTTTCATAAGAAGGGGGTGAGCTCACGTCCTTCTACTCCTCCATTCCTTCACTTTCAATTTTTGTGTCCTTAAGCTAAGATGAATTTCTTATAGGCAGAATATAGTTGATAATCCATTCAACCACTCTATGTCTTTTGAGTGGAGAATTTAGTTTATTTATATTTAAAATAATTATTGATAGGTATAGATTTACTATTACCATTTGTTAATTTTTCCCTGGATGTTTTCTACTTCTATTCTTCCTCCCTTGCTCTATTCCTTTGTGATTTGACAGTTTTTTGAAGCATTATGCTTTAATTCCTTTATTTTTATCTTTTAGGTGTCTAATATAGATTTTTGCTTTGTGATTACTATGAAACTTAAAATAGTCTATTTTAAGTTGATAACAGTTTAACTTTGAATACCTACAAAAGTGCTACATTTTTACACCTTCCTCCCACATTTTGTTTTTGTTATCAACATTTACATCTTTTTATACTGTATAATCATTAACAAATTATTGAAGTTATAGTTATTTTTTATACTTTTGTCTTTTAACCTTTTACTAGAGTTATAAGTGATATAGCCACCATCACTGCAATTTTTGAATTTCTGAATCTAACTATATCTTTACCAGTGAGTTTTCCACTTTCATATTGTAAGGTCGGATCTTAACAAATGGCACCACAAAACAGAGGAAAGCTTCAAGGGAGCTTTATTAGGGAGCACTCCCGGGCAAGGTTCAATGGTCCTAGAGAAAGGGGTCAGAGAAGTTGCACCTGGGCGAGGGTTGGGCAAGATTTTATAGAGGAAGAAGGGAAAGGGGTGTGGTGAATCTGGGAGGGTGCAGGGTATTCCTTATTTGGTGGTCTTTTCGGGTATCCTGGGGGATCATTAGTCCCGCCCCTCAAAAGGTGGGAAGGCTGGGCTGGGTTCAAAGTCCCCAGGTCAGTTCCTGGAACTGAGTGGTCTGGAATGTCTCCAGGGCAGTTTCTGGAACTGGGTGGTCCGGGAGAATTTCGATCTGATGCAACCTGTGAATCTGGTTGTGTTCCCCTGCCTCAGGCCAGTTGGCCTTACACATATGTTTTCATGTTAAGAATTAGTGTCCTTTAATTTCTGCTTGAAGAACTCTCATTAACATTACTTGCAAAGCTGGTCTATTGGTGATGAACTCTTTCAGTTTTTGTCTGTCTGGAAAACTCTTTATCTCTCCTTCAAGTCTTAAAGGTTACCTTTGCTGGGTAGAGTATTCTTGGTTGGTCACTTTTTGTTTCAACACTTTGGATTTATCATTCCACTCCCTTCTGTCCTGCAAAGTTTTTGCTGAAAAATCATCCTTCCCTTGTATGTAACAAATTGTTTTTCTCTTGCTGCTTCTAAGATTCTGTGTCTTTAATTTTTTTAATTTATTTTTGTTTATTTATTTTTTAACATCTTTATTGGAGTATAATTGCTTTACAATGGTGTGTTAGTTTTTGCTTTATAACAAAGTGAATAGGGAGGTTGTGTCTTTAACTTTTGACAATTTTAATTATAATGTCTTCATGTGGGCCTTATTGGATTCATCTTAGGTGGGCCTTTCCTGTACTGGATGTCTGTTTTTTGTTTTTGTTTTTTCCTCCAGGTTAGGGAAATTTTCAGCCATTAGGTCTTTGAATAGTTTTCTGCCCCATTATCTCTCTCCTCCTCCTCCTAGAAACCCTATAATGTGCATATTGGTCTTGTTTGTGGTATGCCATATGCCCTTTATGCTATTTTCACTCTTTTTCATTCTTTTTTCTTTCCCTCTTCTGACTGGATGACCTCCACTGCCCTGTTTTGAATTAAATGATCTTTTCTTCCTCTTGATCTAATCTGTTGTTGAATCCACTATTGGATTTTTCCGTTCAGTTATATTCTTCAGCTCTGTGATTTCTTTGGTTTCTTTTATATTTTCTATCTCTGTTGAAATTTTCACTTTGTTCATTCATTGTTTGCCTGACCATGGTGAGCATCTTTATGACCGTTAATTTGAACTCTCTTCATGTAAATCACTTAATCTCCAATTCATTAATGTTAGTTCCTATAGATTTATTTTGTGCCTTATATTCCCCAGTTCCTACATTTTCCTTGACTCTCTGTGTAGGTTTCTGTGCATTAGATAAGGCAGCCCCCATTCCCAGTCTTGACAGACTGGTATCATATAGGATATGAAACTTGTTAGTTAACCCAGTTCAAACTCCTAGTTGTTTCTCAAACCTTTTTGATTTTCCAAGCCTCTACACTTGTTCTTAGTGGCTCCCAGTAGTTGAAGTGTGTCAAGATCTGTCAGTATCCCAAAGGGGAGGGTTGCAATCAGCACCTAGATGCAGACTGATTAGAACTTGAATCATTAAGTTTGGAAACTATATAATTAAGCCCTTTCTAGGGAGAAACTGGGATATGGGAGTTTTGCCTGCTATTTCTGTGCTAGTTCCTGGTGTATAGCTATGGGAGGTACTGCATACATGTTAACAACTGCTTCTTTGTTTGATAATGCCCTGTGAGACTTGTGAATGTAAGCCTCATTGCCTTTCAGAGTGAGGTGATTTTGAAGTTTGAGCTTTTATTGGCAACTGTAAAGGTTGAAGTGCTAGATGTGTGGACAAGCTTCTTCCAGGGAATCACTGGTAACTTGGTTTTATTGTTCATGTGAGCCAGAGAGAGAAGGCAGAGGAAATGCCCAGAAGCTCTCTAGGACTCTAGGGAGAATTGCAGTCAGCCTGTGGAAGCCAGACTCTCAGGCAGCAAATTATAAAGCATGCAGTCAAACCCCTTCCAGGAAAAAATGGGGGATGGACATTTTTGTCTTCTCCCTCTGACCTGAGCTCGAGTGAGAGAGCCATGGTGAGTACTCATGTATCCATTAAGAGCGGCTTCTGTGGGACTCAGAATATAAGCCCTGTTGGCTTTTAGAGCCTGGTGTTTTGGGATCCCACTTCTCTGGTGGAAGTCTTAAAAGTTGGGGTGGGCTTCCCTGGTGGCGCAGTGGTTGAGAGTCCGCCTGCCGATGCAGGGGACGCGGGTTCGTGCCCCGGTCCGGGAAGATCCCACATGCCGCGGAGCGGCTGGGCCCGTGAGCCATGGCCGCTAAGCCTGCGCATCCGGAGCCTGTGCTCCGCAACGGGAGAGGCCACAACAGTGAGAGGCCCGCGTACCGCAAAAAAAAAAAAAAAAAAGTTGGGGTACATGATGTGTGGTCCAAGCCTTTCACTCCTCTGGGATAAACTGGGAGTTAGAATGTCCCTCCTGATTTAATGGTATTGTGCCAGGGTTAGGGTTTATTGTCAGAGTGTGTCTCAGCCTTTCCCACCCATTTCAATGTGATATTTTCTCATTTACCCAGGGTGGGGGAGATACTCAGCTAGTTTTTGGGCTTTCTCTCAGAAGGAATTGCTCTGTTTGTACCTGTATATTTGGTGTGTCAATGGGAAGAGGGAAGTTCAGAAGCCTCCTTTGTATCCATCTGGTGCTTCCATTAGAATTCTTATTTGTTTATTACTTGACGTTGATTAGTTGTCGTGATGGAATGTTTGTAAATAAACCTACTTTCATATATTTAAGTGACTAACAACTTATGGTACATAGTGTATACAGCCAACTGTGCGCTGGACATTGGAGATAGGGAAATATGAAACAAGGTCCTTGACCTCAAGTAATTAGTGGGAGCTATATACATAGATTTGCAATATATCATAATTAATGTTACAGTAGAACAGTGCCTAAGAATGCACAAAGATGATGTTCCTAACTGTGACAAGGGGTAGGAGGCACCACAGAAATCTTTATGGAGAAAATAACATTTGACCTCACTTGGGAAATGCACTCGATGAACTCTAAGGAATTGTAGACAACATAGTGAGTGCAAAGCATAGAACTGAAAAAAAGGATAGAACACAGAGAACAGAAATATGTCAAGACTGGAGCATTGTATGTGTATTGGAGAGTGATGGGGAATGGACAGAAAAGGTAAGAGTCCTATAATGATGTCTATGTTGTACTGAAGAGTTCCTACTTTAGCACAGAGGCAATGTGGGATTAAGAAAGTACTTTAACCTTGTGGCAATGCCACCCTTTTCTAGCCCCAGTTCAATAAAAGCAGTAGGCTTTCCTGATTGCCAGGTCAATTCTCAGATGCTGTCAAGAGAGCAAATTCACTTTTCTCCCTGTATCCTCTTTTAAGAGTCAGTCCTTGTTGAAATAACAGGAAATAGAAGAGGCAAAGCAAGCTCTAATTCTCTCAATGATTTACACTGATCTAGGACAGGATGAGTGGCAGAAGCAAGCCTATAGTTCTGCACACCTTCTCAAACATGCATGCTTCAATGTACATTTTTATAGGAAACCAAAAAATAATAATTTTCTCTTTTGACTCCACCCATGTTTCCTTATAGTGCTTCCCACTCATAAAATAATCTTTAAAATCAATTTCAGGCATACTGGTATGTTAGTGAGAATAGTCATTTTAGGGAAGACAATGTTATCCATGTAAAACAAATAAATAATACTAGTTGCTACTTGTGATTATGATTTACACAGAAAGGGAAAGGATGAAGATAGGTAGAACAAGGCATTAGCTTGGGAACAGTATACAGAAGAGTCAAGAAAAAAATTGCTGAAGGGACTTGTATGGAAGAGAAACATACCAAATTTCTCAGACATAGGTAAAAACTAGATAAAGAATATTAATAAAATTTGGTGTTTAAATGTTAATATTTTCTGAATAAGCGGTAATTTATTTCTTATTTGGAAAATTTAGAAAGTATTTTATAGCATCATAAAACTCACTTATCTTATCATCTATAGAAAACTTTGTGAATACTTGATAAATTTCTCCTTAAATTTTCTCTAATCCCCTATTTTAAAACTTGTTTTCTATATTTGAGATGATTTTTTAAAGTTGTAAACCATGTACATTTATGAGAGCAGGTCTCTCTTTTTTCAGTTCTTGCTTATCAATGGGAATGTCTAAAGCCGTGGAAGTGACCTTGGCCCAACACTGAGAATGAAACTTCTGGAATGTTCACATAGTCAGTGATGAGGGTGTTTTTCTGTATATCTGAAGCAGTGAACCAGGATGTACAAGGCTCTCAGCATTGTTGAAAGTATGCATAAAGATTCATAATAGGCAACTGGTGCCTGGTTTGGTGTCCACACATAGCCATGTGACCAGCTCTCTTTTTAAAACTCTGCACTCTAAGAATGAAGCAGGCTTCCCCAGTGGAATGATTTGCAGCTGAAGGGAAAAGTGAATCCCTATAAACCATGCAAAGAAGAAGCTTGTGCCTAGCCTCTCAAACGTTCACCTAATGTGTATATTTATTATGAACTGAATTGTGCATCCCCACAGTTCAGATGTTGAAGTCCTAACCCTCAATACCCCAGAATGTGACTATTTGGAGACAGAGCCTTAAAAGATGTCATTAACATTAAATTAGATTATAAGAATGGACCCTAATCCAATAAGACCAATGTAAGGACATAAGAAGTAGAATAGACACCAGGTTTGTATGCACACAGAGAAAAAGCCCATGAATACATCCAGAGAATACAGCCATTGGCAAGGCAAGGAAAGAGATTTCAGGAAAAACAAATTTTGCCTGCACTTTGATCTTGGACTTCCTACTTCCAGAACTGTGAGAAAATACATTTCTATAGTTTGTCACCTAGTCTATGATGTTTTGTTTTGGCAGCCATAGAAACATAATACAATATTATTCTATTTTTTTAATATTTAGAATTTTTGTTTTTACAATATTATTCTTGCTATTGCTTCTTTGTATCCTTTGTAATGAACTTTACATGAATATAACTTGTTATTGAGCTGTCTGAGTCCTTAAAGTGAGTCACTTAAACTAGTGGGAGTGATGGGACCCTGAGTAGTATATTTTCCACTTTTTTTATAATAAGCTTTTTGGTACATTATGTATATGTTTTCATTATATTCGATCGTACGGCTGTGCCAAAATACATTTAACTCTTCTCCTGTTCGTGAAATTTAAAAATTTATCCAGTCTTTTACCATGGTAAATGACACTCTGAATAGATTTTAAAATGTCTTAATTCACATTTTGATTATTTTCTTAAGGTACGGTTCTAGATTTTTATTCTATGGATCAAAGAATACACATATATTAAGGATCTTGGAACACATAGAGTTTCTTATCTATTGTTAATTAACAGTTGTATCAGTAATAAATGAAAATGTTACCCTCTGTACATTGACTACTAGCAAGGTTAGACCCTTATTTTTGAACCAGTACCAGAAAGTATGTAGTAGTACCTTTTTTTTACTAACCAAATATTTGTTCTTTGATCCATCACATTTTTCTATCATTTTCCTTTTGTCTCATTTTAAAATATTTAATTTTGGGCTTCCCTGGTGGCACAGTGGTTGAGAGTCTGCCTGCCAATGCAGGGGACACAGGTTCGTGCCCCGGTCCGGGAAGATCCCACATGCTGTGGAGTGGCTAGGCCCGTAAGCCATGGCTGCTGAGCCTACACGTCCGGAGCCTGTGCTCTGCAATGGGAGAGGCCATAACAGTGAGAGGCCCGCATACCACACACACACACTATATATATATATATATATATATATATATATATATATATATATATATATATATATATATATATATATATATATATATATATATATATATATAATTTTGCTGTATTGTAGACAGCTTTTTATGCTAAAATGTATATTTTATTGAAAAACTATTTTGAATGCATAAATATATTAGTTTTGCTAAATTCTGTTCCATAAATATTACAAAAATTTGCATTGCCAGATGTTCCATTTACAGGGATTTTTTTCTCAATGCCTTTTCCCTAAACTCCTTCCTTATTTTTCATTGTGATTATTTGCCTCTTTGCTGTTCCTTGATTTTAAATTCCACTTGACATATCTGAAGTCTTTCAAAAATCCTCTGCATCCAAACATCACATGACATTGTAGCTGTACTATTTTTTCCAATCTTTTACTTTCTAGGAACTTTCAATTTTATATTTCTCTATCTAGTCTCATTCTATTCTTCATAAATACTAATATCAGTTTTACTCAGTAGGTAGGTAAGTAGATATACAGATAGATATTGAGACTTGGACAAAAGAAAGAAAGAGACTCAGTATAATATGTGATGGACATAGCCTTTAATTAAATATTTAACTCCCTTTTTAGATTCTGTGTTTACATAGTGAAACAACCCTTATATATCAAAAATATTCCTAATTTTTCACAGAAAGTGCACATGGAAAAGCATGTCACTTTTAAAAAATCAACATCCTTATATTATGATTAAAAGTCATTAAAGAGAAAAAAATTAGTGCAAACAAGGAAACATTTATTATTTTAGTTGTCACAGTTTTATAACTAAACACATTAAACTGTTTCCCACTTTTAATTTATAATTGTTTATGAATATAGACTTAGTGAACATTTGTTCTATGTAAAAATGTACCATTCATTTTTCCTGTAACATTTTAAAATACAAACTCCCATCTTCAGTGTACTGTTAAGATCATTTGACCTGGATACTACAAACATCTAAATCAAAGCCTCAGTCTTTTTAGACACAATAATAAATATGATGAAATCAGAAAAGAAACATTGTAAAACAAAAGTTAAATTAATATTGTTAGGTCACAGAAATATATCTTCAAATCTTTTTGTGGGTATATGAAAGAAGGAAAACCAATTTTTTTATCAATTGCGTCAAAACAACCAAATTAAAAATGTCAGAAATGAATGCTTGGCTTCCATTAAATTAGTTCTCTTTTTTATCTGTATAGCAAATAGAAAACAGAAACTTAGTTATTATTAGATATTGAAACCATTAGCATTTATGGCAAAATTTATTTTTAAAATCTATTACATTTTTAGGATTTAGTATTTATTTATAACTACTAATATTGAATTACTAAAGTGAAGCCAATAATAAAAAAATCCACCTAAAATAAAAGAGAGGTATTGATTATTTCTGGAACTTAGAGGTTTGATATATTTGAGTCAACTTATGAAGTGTCATTTTTTTTTTATCCTTTCTGGCTATATATCAAAACTGTGGCATTTTCTACATTTTGCCATGATATCTCTTTAACAGACTGGTGATAATTTAGGGGTATTGTGGAAGCATAATTGAAGACAGTATATTTTATTTTCTGTATATATGAAGAGCAAATGCTTTAGTAAATGGGCAGACTCTTATACTTTCAACTAAAACATATTTAGATTACTTAAATACTAAGTAAAATAGATATAAAATAACTTTTAAATTTAAAGTAGGCTCTGGGTTGTAATAGTAAAAGTTTATTTTTATTAATTATTCCCCTTATGAATTTATTCAACAACTATTTATTGTCCATGATATTTGAGCAATACTTTAGATCCTAAATATAAAAAGGTGAATTAAAAATACAGTCTTCAACTTAGAGAGCTATCATTGCTGGTGAAAGTTGAATCATTGCCTTCTTCATGTATAGTATCTGTCAACTTCTACTCATGATCCCTCTTTTTGTCTTTCTCTCTCACTTTTACCTGCACAAATATCCTAGTTGGCAAAATTTCATAAAAGAGCATGAGACTAATTTTTAAAGAGAAATGTAGGCAATGTTTGCAATGAAAAGTATAATTAAATGACTTTGAAGCCATTTATATTGATTAAATTACACAGGTCCGTTATTAATCAACTAGTTGCTGTTTATTGGAACATTATATCTCCTAGGGATAAAAATCTCTGCATTATTACTGAGTTGAAATATAAAGAGTTGAAATTTTGGCATTTTGCCTATAATCTACAAACTATCAGTGGTTGTGACCATGATTATTTTCCACATTTAAGGAAAGTTAATGCAGAACAAATTTTTACATTTTTACTCAGGGAAATATTTGGCAGCTGATGAGAAGAATGTATAAGTGAGAAATCAGATATAAAGTTGAATGCTTCAGAAGATCAGGTCATTATAGCCAAAATAAAATTAAAAGAAGAAAGATGTAGTTACTTAACTTCCTTTGAGAAAATAGTCACCTTCTGTTGTTATTGTGTTCCTGCTTCTAAACGTGTATATTACTTACATCAACTCTTTGAGTGATATTCCCTAGTGATTATCTACTTTTCAACACTGGCAAAAATTGGTAATGTGTGTACACATATTATCTGTATACTCTTCGTGTGAAGGTATCAAAGATGTCTTGATATGTACTTGATCTCATTGTACTTATATGAGTTAGATTCTTTTCTACCATAAATTACAAATAGAGTCTTCCTAGTACCCAACGATTTTTTTCTGTTGGTTCTACCACCACATTTGTACAAAAATCTGTGTTAAAGTTCTCCAGAGAAACAGAACAAATGAGATGTGTGTATATATGTATGCATGTGTGTGTGTGTGTGTGTGTGTGTGTGTGTGTGTGTGTGTGTGTGTGTGTGTGTGTGTATGTATATAGTGGGCTTATATATTTGTGGGGGTTGGCAAGTCTAAAATTTTCAGGGCCAACTGGCAGGCTAGAGCTCCAGGGGAGACTTGATGTTGTAGCTCAGCCCCAGTGGCAGAATTCCTTCTTTTTCAGAAGAGGTCACTCTTTGTTCTATTAAAGTCATCAACTGATTGGATGAGGCCTACCCCCATTATAGAGGATAATCTGCTTTACTCAAAGTGTTTTGATTTAAATGTTAATCTCATCTAAAAAATATCTTCAGAGTGGCATTTAGACTGGTTTTTGACCTAATATCAGGGTATGGTGGCCTGGCCAAGTTGACACACACACACTCACAGTGGTTGAGCAATCTCCTAACTTCTGGCTTTCAAATGCAAAGGGAGAAATGAAAACCATTTTGGTGAAGTAATTATATTCATTCAGTAAACTTTCTTTGTTAGGAGAGAGAATAAGCCATCGGTTTCTTTAGTTAGAATATTCATGGAGAAAATATTTGCAACAAAGAAAGAAACACAAAAATACACAATTTATTTTTTCTTCATGGATTTATTACTAACAATTCATCACTTACTCATAACCCAGAAAGATGTTAGCCAAAATTCACATTTTTAGAGTGTATTTCCCAGGCTACAGTCTTAACTTACATGGTTTTGCTTATCTATTAACACTAAAATATCCATTGGGCCTAGAATGGTGTGACAAACAGTAAATAGTTTTGTTTTAAGAGCAAAAGTAGGAATTAATCAAAGTATAAGTAAATGAATGCAGCACTATTCAAGCCTACATTCTTGTTTTGAGTCCCCACAGTGTTATATAATTATGGAAATTAGTAATCTGCTGTCCATCACTTTCTCTCATATTTTCAAGTTTTATATTAATTGCTGTACCACTTCTGTATACTTAGAGTATATCTTATTTGATTAATTTTCTCCAAATTCTTGTTCCTTTTATTCCATTTTCCCAGATAAGAAAAATGAACCTTTCCTGATGCTTTTCAAGTAAAACCTACTACCTCAATTGATTCTAAAATGCACTTTATATAAACGGAAACAAATGGAGTAGTTAAGCAAAAACATGGGCCCCTTCTTTAAGTATACAGTAGATATTTTAAGAGCTTTCAAATACTCAGTTACTGTGTTAACTGTGAATTGTGGCCAGAGAAAAAAAAAATGCGAACAAACATCTAGTCTGATGAAAGCTATTTCTATTCATTAAGAAATCCTCTGAAATGTTTTTCCCTGAGACCAGGGTACTCCTGACGGTACGGCTAACAAATTGTATATTCCTTACCATTTATTTTCATGAACTTAATTGACTATTTTAGGAAAGAAATGGCCCTTTATGATAACAACAAGATAAAAGCTGGTAATTGACTGAAATGCTTGAGTACAGCTAGCTAAAACCACTTTCGACTAATGGAGACCGGAATGAAAGGCCTGAAAGTTTCAGCCAATTGCAGAGAAGGTTACAAGATTTTTGAATCTTACGAAAAAATGTTTTGATGATGCATCAACTTGAAAAAGTATGAAAGAAAAGAGAAAAGATCACATCAAAAATTGTTTTGTAGAGCAACTGATTATGATGCACCATGCATGATGTATTATGGAAAATTGATATTATTTTAAAAGATTTTTTTTCAGTATTATGCTGTCAGCACAAGGTTATTTCATGTAAATAAGGCCAAGAGGATTTATTAATATTTTCAGAACATGGTAAAAACAATATTCTATTAAACACAGGATTGATAATCTAAATTAAACAATTACAGACTTTTTAAACAGTCATAAATTATTCAAGATTTTATATTTATTGGCCCAAAAGTAATAGATTACTCTAAATTTACCTTAAGTCATTATATCTATATAAAATAATTTTAAAATACCCAAATTTCTGTGCATGTCATTACTTTACATGATTTAATTTACTTATATTAATATATTTATATCTAAACATATTATGGCTAATATAGTCTCTCACTAAGCATAATATATTTTTAATGGTTTATAGCTATTGATGGTTTTATTTTCTGTCTATTCATTTAACAAGGACCTTATCTTTTTACTGTTTTCATAAATTGAGGGAGTACCCAACTCAGAGTCCTGCTACAAAAATCACTCAAAGGTACACATTAATTCATACTTCTGCTAATTGTTTTAAATGGACACTCTTAATGGATCATAAGAAATTGTAATATTTGATTTGTTTTGCTCATCTTTGTTTCTTATTTTTAAAAAATTTTAAGTGAGGGTATGTTGCTTTATTAACAACAAAAAAAGGATTTTAAAAAATGTATATGATTGTGAAGAAAGTTCTAGGAAAAGGTGTAGCAATAGAAAATAAAATATCAAATGCCTGTTGATTTAATGCATCCTTAAAATTGTAGATAAAAAACTGCTTTTTGTAACTAGTTGGATGTTCCTTCTCTAGACCCTGAGGATATAATTCATATACCAAAAAGGTAGAAAGCACTGAATACTTTATCATCATCTATGAACTTATTTTCCTTTCAACTTTGGCAAATTAGACTAAAGAATCTACATCCAATAAAAACATACGCTCCCCTTTACTCTTTTTAAAAACAGATCACTACGAAGACACAGACTTCCTGTTTTCTTGAAATTTGCCATTTTCCTGTTAATTGTAAAATCCAGTGGATTTTTTAACCCCACTTTAAGACAATTTTACAGCACTTTATACTACTGATCATACAACTTTTGTAGATTATCCTCTTCTGGCAGTTGGGAATAATCCTATTGTTACACAATTTCAATGACCTTTTCTTTATTGTGTTTTCACAGTAGGTATAGATAATGCTTTCACTTCTTCCTTGATAGTGATTAATGCATAAGTTCCCTTATGTCCAGATAATCTGTTTGTTTCTTTTTTTTTTTGTCTTTTCTATTGGAGAGCTTATTGACTCTGTGTTTCAACTATTACCTTAAAGTGAATGGTTCTCCTTTTATACCACAAGCCTCCCAAGTTCTATTTCAGTTGCCTACTAAAAAACCCCACAAATGCGTATTTTCATTTTCACAAGTAATCTACAAAAATAACCTCATATTTTCCCTTCCAAAACAACTCAGTGATTCTATTAATCATCCGTGAAATCTGATTTATCTTCAGTTCTTGAGCCCCGATATTTTTTGGTCATTTAAAATAAATTTCATCAGTAAGATGCCACATCACTCCTTTCAAGTATTTGTCTTTTTGACAAGTGTTAGTTCCACCCTACACTCTCTACTCTTTCTCCCATGTTTTCTCCAGTGAGGAAACAGCTTGAGAAAGATAAAACTCATTTAAAATTACTGTATATGTAGTTTCTAATACATTATATATATTATCTATGATAAATGTGAAATTTGATAGGGCAAGTATTAAGATGTCTTAAATACATGCTGTAAATATTATAAAATTAATAAAGCTATGGAAATAGTAAGGTTATGAGATGATAAGAACATGAACTAGGTGGATAACAATACGAGGAAGAAGAAATGAATTTAAAGAAATTAAGAAGACAGAATTAGTAGAGTTATTTAACTGAGTTTAATAAAGTGCCTCAAAGGAAGTTGTATCTGAAATTTTCTTATCCCTATGGATAAATCAAAATAGAGTTTCAAAAAATTGTTTAGCCCATAGGAAGGCAGGAAAAGTAAAGAAATAAAATACAGAAAGAACAAACAGAAAATGAAAACCAGACTTAAGCTCAAATAGATCAATGTTACATTAAGTATAAATGGTCACAATACAACAATTAAAAGACAGATAATGGCAGAGGAGATCCCAAAAACATGTCTCAAAAATATGCTGTCCATAGGAAAATCACTTCAAGTATAATGATATAGATGGGATTAAAAAATATATCATACAAATATTAAATCAATCAGAAGAGGCTCTATTCATATCAGGTGAGGTAGACTTCAGAATTAAGACTTAGGGACATAATATAATAAAAAATATTTAAAGAAGAATGATTCTAATTCTACATAATCTCTTCCAGAAAATTCAAGAGGGGGAAGAGATTTATTTTTTTTGTTAGTATTACTCTGTACCAAAACCAGACAAAAATGGAACAAAAAGAGAAAATCACAGATTTATCTCTCTTGAATATAGATCAATATCTCACATGTAAAAATCTTTAATGGGAAATAACAATTAATAATTATATATCATAATTGAGTAGGGTTTGTTTCAGTGATGCAAGTCTGGTTAAATATTCAAGAATCAGTTAATATAACCCACCATATTAACAGGATAAAGAAGCAAACTCATATGATCATATCAGCCGATGGAGTAAAAGCAATGCAGAAAAAACAAAATTCACCACCCACACATGTAAAAACCTTCAGAAAAATAGGAAAGGGGGGAGGCATTCTCAATGTGATAAGTAGCAACTACAGAACACCTACAGTTAAACTTAAACTTAGTGATAAAAGACTGAATGATTTCCCACTAAGGTCAGTCCTAAGACAAGGGGGGCTGCCATTATCACTCTTATTTAGTGTAGTTCATTAAGGCAAGAATCAGAAACAAAAGGCATGCAGATTGAAAAGAAATAAATAATACTGTCCTTATTTGCAGATGGTATATTTGTCTAAACAGAAAATCACACAGAATCTATAAAAACAAACTCCTATAATTAACAAGTGAATTCAGCAAAGTTATTGGTTTCAAGATAAACCTAGAAAAATTAATTTCATTCAGTATGCTACCAATGAATATGTGGGCACTGAAATACCATGTATAATCCTAAAAAGTAAAATAACTAGATGTATATCTAACAAAACTGGTACAGGACATGTATGCTGAAAACTACACATGATGACAAAAGAAATCAAAGTATATCTAAATAAATGGAGATATATATATACCATATTCATAGATTAGAAAGCTCAACATAGTAAAGATGTCAACTTACCCATTGTTATATATGTTTAACAGAATTCCTATAAATATTTCAGCAAGACATTTTGGAGCTATAGACAAAATTATTCTAAAATTTGTATGAAACGTCAAAGAAACTAAAATATTTAAATCAATTTTGAAATAGAAATATAAAGTTAGAGGAATCAGTCTACCCAGTTTTAAAGGATTATTATATAGCTAAAGTAATAAAGAATGTGTAGTATTGGTGGAGTTATAGAAACACAGATCAATAGTACAGAATAGAAAACCCAGAAATAGACACTCACCAATATTCCCAATTGAGTTTTTGGACACAGGATAAAAGGCAATTTAATGGAGGAAACAGCCTTTTCAATAAATGTTGTGGGAACAATTGGACATCCATAGGCAAAAAAATGACCCTCAACCTGTCTCACACATTATAAAATACTTAAAATAGCCATGTACTTAAATGTCACATAGTTTTACATTTTGAAAAAATTAACAAAACCTTGGAATCTAGGACCAGGCAAAGAATACTTAAAATTGACCACTAGAGCACAATCCATAAAAGGAAAAATTGGACTTCATCGAAATTAAGAACTTTTATTCTGTTAAAGAACCTGATAAGTGATTGAAAATTTTATCTACAGACTTGGAGAAACCATATGCAAACCACATATCCAACAAAGGACTAGATCTAGAATATGTAAAAAACTCTCAAACACACATTTTAAAAAAAAAACATAGAAAATTGGCAAAAGACACAAATAAACATTTTACAGCAGGGGATTTACAGATGGCAAGTAAGCACATGAAAGATTTTCAACATCCTTAGCCATTAGTGAATACAGATTAAAGCCACAGTAAGATACACACCTATCATATTAGCTAACTAAAAAGTAGTGATAACACCAAATGCTGATGAAGGAACTGGATCACTCATACATGGGTGTTAAGGATATAAAATGGTATAGCCACGTAGAAGTCAGTTTGGAGGTTTCTTAAAACACTAAATATGTTTAACTGCTATATAACCCAGAAATTGCACTCAGAGAAATGAAGAGATATGTTCACATAAACATCTATACATGCAAGTTTATAGCTGCTTTATTCATAATAGTTAAAAACAGGAAATAATCTAGATATCTTTCAATAGATGAATAGTGAAGTAACCTGTGGTACATCCATACAATGGAATATTACTCAGTAATGAAAAGGAACAAACTGTTGAAATATGCAAGAAACTGAGTACATTTTCAGAAAATTATACTGAATGAAATCCCAATAGTTTATATCCTGTATGATCCCATTTATATAACATTTTAAAAATGACAACATTGTGGAAATAGGGAGCAGATAAGTGGTTGTCCAGGGTTAATGAAGCTTGGAACCTGGAATGAAGTATTTGTGATTATAAAAATGCAACCTAATTGGTCCTTGGCATGATGGCAATCTTCTGTATCTTCACTCTATTAAGATTCATATCCTGGTTATTATATTGTACTATAGTTTTGCAAGATGCTACCATTGGAGAAAAATGGGTAAGTATACATATGATCTCTCTGTATTATTTCTTCCTTTTTTTAAATTTTAATTTTATTGGAGTGTAGTTGATTTACAATGTTGTGTTCGTTTCAGGTGTACAGCAAAGTGATTCAGTTATACATATACATATTTTCATTCTTTTTTAGATTCTTTTCTCATATAGGTTATCACAAAATATTGAGTAGAGTTTCCTGTGCTATACAGTATGTCCTTGTTGCTTATCTATCTTATATATAGTGGTGTGTGTATGTTCATCCCAAGCTCCTGATTTATCTCTCCCCCCACCACGTTTCCCCTTCTGTAACCACAAGTTTGTTTTCAATATCTGTGAGTCTGTTACACTTTAGCAAGTAAGTTCATTTGTATTATTTTTAAAATTAGATTCCACATATGAGTGATATCATATATTTGTCTTTGTCTGACTTACTTCACTTAGTATGATAATCTTTAGGTCCATCCATGTTGCTGCAAATGGCATTATCTCATTTTATATGGCTGAGTAATATTCCATTGTATATATGTACCACATCTCTGTATTATTTCTTAAAATTATATGTGCATCTACAATTATCTCAAAATTTTAAAAATAATTTTAAAAAACTAAATGAAATTTTGTTCAGCTGGAGAAGTTTTGGGTGTCAGATTGATAATTCAAAGATTTCAGGATAATTTCATTGAATGATCACACCCTCTTAAATTTCACATTGAGCAGAATTATTATAACATTTGATTACTTGTGAACATTTATTATCTATGGAGCTGCCTCACAAGATCCTGGATTAGATTTAACCTACTAGGGAAAATTATACAATCATCTTTTGCATTGTACTGTCTTTGCTTTATATGGGGAATTATGCAAAGACTTTTAATTATTGAGAAGGGTAATTAATTAACCTCAGGAAAAAAAATTGTTTCATGGCTATCCATTGATTGTGGTACTGCTTTTAGTCATGCATGTAGGAAGGGGCATAATCATCAGCTTTATCCCTCATAACAAACATTTCAAATCAAAATTTCAATATGTGATTTATAATATGTTCCTGCAGTAATAGTGTCCCACAATGGTTAAAAATCATCTTTATGAAATTATTTCAACATACCTGACTTAATTTCAGCATTGAACAAAATTTTTGTCATTGTTTAGACTTCACTTAAGCTGTATTTGATTATTATAATATATAATATGAAATATTGGAAATTCAACAAATTTAGTTCTCAAACAACAATGTTCAAGTTTACCTTCCCAAGTACCAAAAAATAAAATGAGGAAAATAATACATTTCCTAATTATCTAACAAAGTGATTGTGAGAAATCAGTTGGAAAACAAATGAGAGGACAATTTATAAAAGTATAACAAGCTAAAAAATAGCCTCTTTCCTATTATTCTTGTAAATATCAATTTGTTGCAATCTAAGCATAGTAGGAAATGTTATTCTTCCTCAGCTAAATGGAATGGTAACATTCTCCAGGCTTTTCTCAGGACTACTTTGCTTTCTTACTTTGTTTTGCTTCCCTCAGTAATCATCACACCTTAGGATTCTGATGCCCACTATAAGTTGATGACCATTAAGCCTGTATCACTGCATAAGACTTTTTCACTAATGTTTTGAAAATATACACAGTTTCCTGCATATATGTGCATTTGATAGACTCAGTCATCTCCAAAATTGTGCACTTATCTTTCTTTTTAAATTCTATTCCTTTTCTGGCTCTATATCTCATTTAATGACATCATCCACCACTTTGTTTAGCTAGATACTTGGGAATCATCTTTGAGTTTTCTCTCTTCCTTAATTCCTACAATCTATCAATAACTGTCACTAAATTCCATTAATCTCTGTTAAATATATTACCTTTAGCCATTGACTTTTCTCTGTCCCTGCCATTTTGGTTCAGATGCTCATTCTTTATCATCTGGACTCTTGTAATAGTCTGCTGCATTTCCTCTGTGAGCTCAATCTCAAACCCCTACTTAAAATGCATAAAAAGTTCTACCCCGACCAAAGTTTAACGTTCAACATTAGGGAGAATGCAGGGTCATTTCTAACCTTTATTACTCTATCCTCAACACAAATTTTCATCTCAGTTGAATCAACACTTATTTTGTACTTCTATGGTTTCAGAGTCACTTCTACAGATGCTCTCTCTCACACCCATATCAGTGATAAGACTTCACTACCCTGTGCCCTTGATTAACTCTGTTTATCTTTCAGAATTCATCAGAAGCATTACTTCCTAAGGTATACCTTTCCTAATACTTTCACAATAAATTAGGTGTCTCCTTCTTTTATGCTCCATTCACATTCTCACTTATCACAAATACTTGCACAGTATTTAAAATGCTCACTTGGTTGCCTCACACTTCAATCAGACTGTGGCAAGGATTGTGTTTTATTCACAACTTTATTTCAAACCCTTGCAGATTGTTTACCACAACTAGGAGTTCAATAATTGTTGAATGAATAAATGAATGAAGGCACAGATAAATTAATTTGATTGTAAAAATATCTAAAGTGTCTGCTTATATAGCCTTCTTGATTTTGAAGAATATATAAAGATATTTTGCAAATATCTGAACCAAAGCCCACCTCATACTTTTCTTTTTCTTAGCAAAAGGAGTTTAGTTCACAAAGTGTATATGTGAAATCTGTTTTGAGCAGTATCTCTTTCCAGTGAACAGTGCAGTATATCATGTGAAGACATTTTCAATCATCTCGCTCTCCCCTTAACCCTCGCTGCCACCCTTAACCTGAGTAGCTATGAACTTAGAAAGTCTGGCTTTTTCTCCTTAAAGAGGATTGACGTGTAAGAATCAAATATTTTCTCAAGGTTGGAGGTGAACACTTTATTCATCAAGCAATTTAACAGATTCTTTTTTCCAACTTACTTCCAAGTGCCTATCTGCAACAAATGTTCTTAGAAATGATGTTCAAAATAAACTTCAATGGTTCACTTTTGATTCATTTTTGGTCCTCCTTCTAGGTAAGGATTTATTGACTTGGTGTGTTAGTTCCGGTGCTTTGCAATGCAGACCCCAAAATGGGATAGGATAATATACATCTGTGAAGAATAAAGGGGCAGGGGATCAGGAGTAGCCAAAGAGAGCCCATTGACTGTAAGCAGGTCTGACACCTGTGAGAGAAGAGTGTAGGGAGAGGTGGATTACACAGATGGAATCAGACTCCTGTACAGCTCTATGAAAATTTCAACTAGTCTGATGGGAAGTTCTTAAGCCAAAGTTCCTGTTAGAGTACGAATATCCCCACCATGTACAGACATTAGCAAGTGGAAATACAGCCTCAGTGCAGACATGGTTGTGGATTCTCACAGGTGGCAGCTGAGGCTATCAGTTGAATATGCTCTGTAGCAGGGTAACTGAGAACCCTATTTTCCTAGTGTCACACTTAGGTCTGAGCAGGGTATACAGAATTATGCCTTTATGGATAATTTTAACTATTATTAAATTTTTTATCATCCAGAAAAATAAAGCTACTTCTAATCATTGAGAGATTTAAGTCATATCGGGTTATCAAGCATAGTGTGGGAGAACACCACACTTGGAAGAACAGAGCCAGCGTTTTCCTTCAGGTTTCACTACCACTTTTAACAAAATATGATCTATAAGTATTTGTCTGAAATATCCCTGTGTATATTTTAGAGGATTTGGAATAATCTGTTATAATATCTCAAAAGTCATTTGCTCTTATATTATCATTTAATTCCTTCAATTAAAACAAAACTAACAATTGTTCATTTAAATGACCCCAAATCCCTAATTTATTAAGGTCTTTCAAAGATAATAGACCTTGTCAATATTTTGACATAACTAAATCCCATGAAATATTTATTATATAAATTGAAGTAATGTACGCTGCTCGGAATCACTGTAGTAATAAATAGAGCTTAGATTTTAGAGTCAGAATTGAATTGGACCCCTGGTGCTTCTTTTAAGTAATTGAACATCACTGAATTTGTTTCATTGTCTATTAAAAAGGAAAAAAAAATAAGAGAAACTTTGTAAGGTTTTGAGAATCATCTGAGATAAATTTTGTAAAGAATTTATTGTAGTGTTGAGCATATAATAGGTACTGAAAAAAGTGTACACTTGGGAGTCCAAGTATGGTCATCAGTCTTACTAAGGAAATTTATTAATTTATAAGTTAATATTTGTAGAAGCTAATACATCTAAAAATAGTCACCATTTTAATTTAATAAGCATTTCTAATCTATTTTCATAATTGCCTAATGAGAATATTAATATTACATAATTTACAGATTGCTGTGAGGATTACATATGAAAGTGAATATCAACTGAATTACCCATGCACGTATGTATGTATCTACTAAATGCCTATCAAGTTTATAATATGAAACAAGTATTCAAAAATATTAGCTATGGTCATCCTTATTGTTCTCATTTTAGTAACTCTCATCTTTCTCTTCTGTCATCATCAAAAATTTCATCAAGTTCCATGAGGGACAACTTTGTATTTTGTAATAAAACCTCTATGAGGTAGAAAAGGTTCATTAATATTTGTTTCATGGATGACACTGGCCCAGAGAAAAAATATAACTATTAGGAGTTATGAGGATGTGCAATCATTTAAAAAGGCGTATTAGGAAGTAAAACAGAAGGCAACTGCTTTCCAGTTCTTTTGATTTTTTCCCCTTTTCATTATGTTTTTCTTTTTAATGTAGTGTTAGTTTCAGGTGTACAGCACAGTGATTCAGTTATACATACATGCATATCTTCTTTTTCAGATTCTTTTCTCTTATAAGTTATCACAAACTATTGGGTATAGTTCTCTTTGCTATACAGCAGGTCCTTGTTGGTTATCTATTTTATATACAATAGTGTGTAAATGTTAATCCCAACCTCCTAATTTATCTCTTCCACTCCCTTTCCCCTTTGGTAACAATGTTTGTTTTCTATGTCTGTGAGGCTCTTTCTGTTTTGTAAAAAAAGTTCATTTGTATCTTTCTTTTTATGTTTCACATATAAGTGATATCATATATTTGTCTTTCACTGTCTGACTTACTTCACTTAGTATGATAATCTCTAGGTCCATCCATGTTGCTGCAAATGGCATTATTCATTCCTTTTTATGGCTAAGTAATATTCCATTACACACACACACACACACACACACACACACACACACACACACACACACCACGTCTTCTTTATCCATTCATCTGTCGTGGACATTTAGGTTGCTTCCATGTCTCGGCTATTGTAAATAGTGCTACAATGAACATGGAGGTGCACATATTATTTCCTAATTATAGTTTTCTCTGGATATATGCCCAGGAGTGGAATTGCAGGATCATATGGTAACTCTATTTTTAGGTTTTTAAGGAAGCTCCATACTGTTCCCCATAGTGACAATACCAATTTACATTCCAGTCAACAGTGTAGGAGGGTTCTTTTTTCTCCACACCCTCTCCAGCATTTATTATCTTTAGACTTTTTTTTTTTTTGTCTGCCGTGCGGCATATGGGGATCTTAGTTCCCTGACCAGGGATCGAATCTGTGCCCCCTGCAGTGGAAGTGTAGAGACCTAACCACTGGACTGCCAGAGAAGTCCCTATCTGTAGACTTTTTGATGATGGCCATTCTGACTAGTGTGAGGTGATACATTATTGTAGTTTTGATTTGCATTTCCCTAATAATTAGTGATGTTGAGAATTTTTTCATGTGCCTGTTGGCAAACTGTATGTCTTCTTTGGAGAAATGTCTATTTAGATCTTCTGCCCATTATTTGATTGGGCTGTTTGTTTGTTTTTTGATATTGACCTGTATGAGGTGTTTATATATTTTGGAAACTAATCCCTTGCCAGTTGCATTGCTTGCAAATATTTTCCCCATTCTGTAGGTTGCCTTTTCATTTTGTTTATGGTTTCCTTTCCCGTGCAAAAGCTTTTAAGTTTAATTTGGTCCCATTTGTTTATTTTTATTTCCATTTCTTTTTTTTAAATTTTATTTTATTTATTTTTTTATACAGCGGGTTCTTATTTGTTATCCATTTTATATATATTAGTGTATATATGTCAATCCAATTTCTTTGGAGGCAGATCCAAAAAGATATTGCTGTGACTTATGTCAGTGTTCTGCCTATGATTTACTTTAGGAGTTTTATAGTATCCAGTGTTACGTTTAGGTCTTTAATCCATTTTGAGTTTATTTTTGTGTCTGGTATTATAAAATGTTCTAATTTCATTCTTTTACATGTAGCTGACCAGTTTTCCCAGCACCACTTATTGAAGAGACTGTCTTTTCTGCAATGTATACTCTTGCCTCCATTGTCATAGATTAATTGACCATAGATGTGTTGGTTTATTTCTGGGCTTTCTCTCCTGTTCCATCAATCTATGTCTGTTTTTTGTGCCAGTACAATACTGTTTTGATGACCGTAGCTTTGTAGCATAGTCTGAAGTCAGGGAGCCTGATTCCTCTAGCTGTTTTTCTTTCTAAGATTGTTTGTCTATTCAGGGTCTTTTGTGTTTCCATACAAATTTAAAATTTTTTGTTGTAGTACTGTGAAAAATGCCATTGGTAGTTTGATAGGGATTACATTGAATCTGTAGATTGCCTTGGGTACTATGGTCATTATAACAATATTAATTCTTCCAATCCAAGAACATGGTATATCTTTCCATCTGTTTGTTTCATCTTCAATATCTTTTATGTGTCAGTTTTCGGAGTACAGGTCTTTTGCCTTCTTAGGTAGGTTTATTCCCAGGTATTTTATTCTTTTTGATGTAATGGTATATGGGATTGTTTCCTGAATTTCTCTTTCTGATCTTTTGTTGTCAGTGTATAGAAATGCAACACATTTCTGTGTATTAACTTGTATCCTGCAATGTTACTGAATTCACTGCTGAGCTCTAGTAGTTTTCTGATAGCATCTTTAGGATTTTCTATGTGTAGTATCATGTCATCTGTAAGTAGTGACAGTTTTACTTCTTTTCCCATATGGATCCCTTTTCATTATGTGTAATGAAAAAGCTAATTAAAATAATATAACACAAGTTGAAAACAAAAAATACCAAATGGATTTGAAGACAGACCTAAGTGAAGTCTTGAAATGTTGCACTCATTGCTAGTTTAGTGTACTGTCAGTTTTTCTTTACTTCACAAGGAGTAATAGCATAAGAAAAATGTATTCAATTTAAGCTGCATTGAGAGAATAAAGTAATGAATTATTAATTTGAGGTAGCTTGAGAGAAATTCAAGTATTTAAAGTAGTGAAGTTTAAATGAACAGAATGTAAAAACTCCTAATGTGCTTTATTTATTTTTTTAAATTAATTAATTAATTCATTCATTTTTGGTTGTGTTTGGTCTTCGTTGCTGTGCACAGGCTTTCTCTAGTTGTGGTGAGTGGGGGCTACTCTTTGATGCAGTGCATGGGCTTCTCATTGTGGTGGCTTCTCTTGTTGCGGAGCATGGGCTCTAGGCATGCGGGCTCAGTAGTTGTGGCACACAGGATTAGTTGTTCTACTGCATGTGTGATCTTTCTGGACCAGGGATTGATCCCATGTCCCCTGCATTGGCAGGTGGATTCTTAACCACTGCATCACCAGGGAAGTCCCCCCAAATGAGCTTTAAAAGCACAGCCCCTTATGTACATTTGATATAATTACTGCTAATTTTAATATATTATAGAAATAGTTATCACTTGTAGTACTGTTCATAAGTAGGAAGGTATGTGACCTAAAGTTGTATTCAAATTTTCTCTTTCTTGACATCTTGTTCTCTTATTTGTGATGGTAATAGTATGACAAAACAGAGGAAAATGTTCATGTCCTGGAATGCCCTGAGTAAAAACATTTCAGTGCAAAGGAAAAGTCCATAAAATCTGCTGTACACATCACTTTTGTCTGTTTAAAGATATTTTGCTCTTATCTGATTGTAATGAAAGAGAAACAACAAACAGAGGCAATTTTTTATGAGTTTAGGATTACAGAATTTAGTATAAGGGATGGGCATAGTGTGTGTGTGGATTCAATATTTTATTTGCTGTTATAATTTAAGTGAAACTATTTTCTCAAGATCAGTTGTTGTTAACAATGATACTTATGTCTTTTCATGTGACTGTAATAAACTAATCCAATTCTCCAAGCCAAGTACAATGGTCATTTAACAGTGAATATGCAGTTTTATCTTATTTCATTGTAAAACCTATATAAATTGGTTTTGATACTGTACTCTTATGTTACTTTCAAGGAATTTGTTTCCTCTATTAAATAAAGACTTGTGTTTTTCTGTTTCCAAGAAATAGACTACTAGAGTCCTCTGTTTTCTTTCTGCTTTCTCTCCTAGGTTGTGGATATAGGCATTGTTTTGCTTTGGTATCCACTGTTCCATCAGTTACACTCTTGATGTCCAGACTCATTGTCATTAAAACCCTTACAAGTAAATACATTTGATTTATACTAAATAAAGCTTGTACTCCCTTCTTACTACAAAGTTCATAATCAAAATCGTAAAATATTATATATATATATATACATAGTAAATTCTAATTCAATTTTCTGATAACTTATAGATAATATATTTAAACTACAGTGTAGTGTCACTGAACAGGTAGTTAAGATAAACATATAGAAGAAAAACTTTGCTCATTTCAAAATTCAACTTTACTACTCTTGTCTACATCTATTAACTCAGCTTGTGGAACTAAGGCCTGGTAGTGTGAGGTTTTTTCCTTTTTTTTAATTCAGCTTTTAAAAATGCAACTATAGTTGATTTACAATATTATGTTAGTTTTAGGTGTAAAACATGGTGATGCAGTATTTTTAGAGATTGTACTCCATTTAAAGTTATTACAAAACAATTGATATATTTCCCTATGCTGTACAATATGTCCTTGTTGCTTATTTATTTTATACATAATAGTCTGTATATCTTAATCTCCTACCCTTACCTCACCACTCCCCACTTCCCTCTCCCCACTGGTAGCCACTAGTTCATTCTCTATATTGGCTAGTCTGTTACTGTTTAGTGATATACATTTGTGTGTGTGCTTTTTTTTTTAGATTTTATTTATAGGTGATAATATAGAGTACTTGTCTTTCTCTGTCAGACTTATTTCACTAAGCATAATGCTCTCTAGGTCCATCCAGTTATTGCAAATGGCAGAATTTCATTATTTTTTTTTATGGCTGAGGAATATTCCATTGTATATATACTCCATATCATTTTTGCCCATTAATCTGTTGATGAGCATTTAGAGGGCTTCCATATTTTAGCTATTATAAATAATGCTGCTGTGAATATTAAGGTATGCATATCTTCATATCTTTTAGAATTACTGTTTTTGTTTTCTTCGGCTATATGGCCAGAAGCCTAATTTCTGGATCATATGGTAGTTCTATTTTTTAGTTTTTTGAGGAACCTAATTTACAATCCCACCAAGAGTGTACTGGTGTTCCCTTTTTTCCACATCCTACACAATATTTGTTATTTATAGACTTTTTCATGATAATATTTTGAAAGGTATGAGGTGATATCTCATTGTGGTTTTGATTTGTATTTCTTTGATGTTAAGGAATGTTGAGCATTTGTTCATGTGCCTGCTGGCCATCTGCATAACTACTTGTGAAAAATGACTATTCAGGTCTTCTGCCCATTTTTTTATTGGGTCCTTTTTTGATATTGAATTGAATGAGCTGATTATACATTTTGGATATTAACTCTCATCAGTCATATCTTTGCAAATATTTTCTCCCAGTCCATAGGTTGTCTTTTCATTTTTGTTGATGGTTCTCTTTGCTGTGCAAAAGCTTTTAAGTTTAATTAAGCACCATTTGTTTATTTTTTGCTTTTATTTATTTTGCCTTAGGAGGCAGACTAAAACAATATTGCTACAATTTATGTCAAAGAGTGTCCTGCCTATGTTCACTTCTAGGAGCTTCATAGTTTCTGGTCTTGCATTTAGGGTTTTAATCCATTTTGAATTTATTTTTCATATATTTGTGAGGAAATATTCAAATCACATGGACCTGTCCAGTTTTCCAAGCACCACTTACTGAAGAGAATGTCTTTTCTCCATTATATATTCTTGCCTCTTTTGTCGTAGATTAATTGACCGTAGTGTGTGGGTTTATTTCTGGGTTCTCTATTCTGTTTAATTTATCTGTATGTTTATTTTGGTGCCAGTACCATGCTGTTTTGATTGCTGTAGCTTTGTATTATAGTCTGAAGTCAGGGGACTTGATACCTCAAGCTTTGTTGTTTTTTCGCAACATTGCCTTGACCATTAGGGGTCTTTTGTGGTTCTGTATAAATTTTAGGATTACTGGTTCTAATTCTGTGAAAAAAATGTCCTGGGTATTGTGATAAGGGTTACAGTGAATCTGTAGATCACTTTCAGTAGTATGGACATTTTGACAATATTAACTCTTCCAATCCCAGATCATGGGATATTTTCCCATTTCTTTGTAATATTTTCAACTTCCTTCATCTGTGTTTTATAGTTTGCACATTATAAGTCTTTCACCTCCTTGGGTAAGTTTACTCCTTGGTATTTTATTCTTCTTGATGTAATTGTAAATGAGATGGTTTCCTTAATTTCTCTTTCTTATAGTTCATTAATAATGTATAAAAAAGCAACAGATATCTGTACATTAATCTCATTAATTAAAAATCTGCAACTTTACTGAATTCATTTACTAGTTCTAATAGTTCTGGAGACTGTAGGGTATTTTACATATAGCATAATGTCATCTGCAAATAAGGACAGTTTTACTTCTTCCCTTCCAATTTGAATGTCTTTTATTTCTTTTCCTTGTCTGATTGCTGTGGCTAGGTCTTCCAATACTATCTTAAATAGAGGTGGTGAGAGTGGGCATCCTTGTCTTGTTTCTGATTTTAGAGGAAAAGCCTCTCAGTTTATCACCATTGCGTATAATATTAGCTGTGGGTTTGTCACAAATGTTCATTATATTGAGATATGTTCCCTCTATACTCACTTTGATGAGAGTTTTTATCATGAATGGATATTGAATTTTGTGAGATCCTTTTTCTGCATCTGTTGAGATGATCATGTGATTTTTGGTATCAATTGTTATTTTTCATCCTTCATTTTTATTTTTTATTTGGGTCCTCTCTCTTTTCTTCTTGATGAGCCTGGCTAAAGGTTTATTAATTTTTGTTCATCTTTTCATAGAAGCAGCTTTTAGTTTCATTGATCTTTTCTATTGTTTTTTGTTTGTTTTTTGGTCTATGTATTATTTATTTACTCTCTGATCTTTATTATTTCCTTTCTTCTGCTGACTTTGGGCTTTGTTTTGCTTTTTCTAATTCCTTTATTTGAAAGGTTGGGTCATTTATTTGAGATTTTTGTTTCGTGAAATATGCTTGTATCACATAAACTTCCCTCTTAGAACTGCTTTTTCTGCATCTCATAGATATTGGAAAGTTTGTATTTCCATTTTCATTTGTCTTGAGGTATTTTCTGACTTCCTCTTTGATTTCTTCATTGACCCAGTGATTTTTTAGTAGCATGTTTTTTAGTCTCCATGCATTTGTGTTTTTCCCATTTTTCTTCCCATAATAGATTTCTAGTTTCATACCCTGAAAAATGTTTTATATAATTTCTATCTTCTTAAATTTGATGAGATTTGTTTTGTGGCCTAGCATGTGATCTTTCCTGGAGAATGTGCTATGTGAACTTGAAAAGAATGTGCATTCTGCTGTTTTGTGATAGAATGTCCTGTAGATATCTATTAAGTCCAACAGGTTTGTTGTGTCATTTAAGACCACTGTTGCTTTATTGATTTTCTGTCTGTATGTTCTGTCCATTGGTGCAAGTGGGGTGTTAAAGTTACCTACTATTGTACAGTTGTCAGTTTCTCCCTTTATATCTGTTAGTATTTGCTTTATATATTTAGGTGGTCCTTTATTAGATGCATATATGTTAACAAGTTTAATATCCTCTTCTTTGTTGATCCCTTTATCACTATATAATGCCTTTCTTTGTCTTTTGTTATAGACTTTGTTTTAAAGTCTGTATGTCTGATATGAGTTCTGCTACACCTGCCTTCTTGTTTCCATTTGCATGAAATATCTTTTTTCATCCCCTCACTTGCAGTCTGTGTGTGTCTTTAGCTTATAAGTGAGTCTCTTGTAGGCAGAATATTGAAGGGTCTTGTTTTCTTATGCAATCAGTCACCTTTTGATTGAAGCATTTGGTCTATCAACATTTAAAATAATTATTGATAGGTTTGTACAATTGCCATTCTATATCCTGTTTTCCAATTGGTTTTTTTCTTTTTAGTTTTTCCCTGTTCATTTTTACTTCTTTTAGTTTCTTTCCTTGTACTTTGATAATTTTCTTTAGTGGTATACTTTTGTTTCTTTCTCTCTTGTTTTTGTGTGTCTATTATAGGTTTTTGATTTGTGGTTACCATGGGGATCATATATTTTGACCTATAACTGTATCTATTTATTTTAAATAGGTTGTCCTTTAAGTTCAAACATGTTCTAAAATAACTGCAGTTTTACTCCCTTCTCCCACATTTTCTGTTTTTGATGTCATATTTTACATCTTCATCTATATCCCTTTACTGATTATTATAGTTGTAATTTATTTTACATTTTTTTGTATTTAATCTTTATATTAACTTATTTAAGTTGTTGATCTCCAGCTTTTACTACAGACTTGTCTTTAATAATGGGATTTTCTTCTTTTCTATGGATACTTAGTTCTTGTTATAGCCTTTTATTTTCTACTTCGAGAAGACTCTAACATTTTTTTAGGGTCTGGTTAGTACTGATAAACTGTTTTAGTTTTTCATTGTCTGAGAAGTTCTTTATCTCTCCTTTAATTATAAATAATGATCTTGCTGGCTAGAATAACTTAGGTTGCAGGTTTTTCCCTTTCAGCACTTTAAATATATCATGCCACTCCCTTATGATCTGCCAAGTGTTTGTAAGAAAATCAGCTGATAGCCTTATGGGGGTTCCCTTTTATATGACTATTTTTCTTTTTCTGCCTTTAGAATTCTCTCTTTAACTTTTGCCATTTTTGTTATGGTATGTCTTGATGTGGATCTGTTTGGCTCATCTTGTTTGGGGCCCTGAAATTGGATATCTGTTTCCTTCTTCAAGATTGAGAATTTTTCAGCTGTAATTTCATTAAATACATTTTTGACCCCTTCTCTCTCTCTCTTGTCTCCTTCTGGAACCGCTGCAATGCAAATATTGATATGCTTGATGTTGTACCAGACATCCTTTAAATTATTATCATTTTTTAAATTTGTTTTTCTTTTTGTCATTCTGATTGGGTGATTTCTGTCTTCCAGATCATTTATGCATCCTTCTGTAATACCTGGTCCACTGTTCATTTCTTCTATTGTGTTTTATTTTTTTTTTTTCAGTTATTGTATTCTTCAGTTCTGACTGTACTTTTTCATATTTTCTAGTTTCTTATTAAAATTTTCACTGTGTTCCTCTATTCTTTCCCATAATTCAGTTAGTGTTCTTACTAATAATGCTTTGAATTATTTATCTATGAAGTTATTTATTTCCATTTCACTATTTGTTTTTAAAGAGTTTTCTCTTGCTCTTCAGTTGAGACAAATTCTGTCTTCTCATTTTTGCTTATCTTTTTATATCTCTATGAAATTAGGTGAAACAGTTACCTATGGAAGTCTTTTTTTTTTGGTGGTACGCGGACCTCTCACTGTTGTGGCCTCTCCTGTTGTGGAGCACAGGCTCCAGATGTGCAGGCTCACTGGCCATGGCTCATGGGCCTAGCCACTCCATGGTATGTGGGATCTTCCCGGACCAGGGCACGAACCCATGTCCCCTGCATCAGCAAGTGAACTCTAAACCACTGCGCCACCAGGGAAGCCCCCTATGGCAGTCTTGAAGAGGCACCCTTATGTGGGAGTATTCCTATACAGTATCTGTGTGCCCAGTGACTTTAGTGGGAGAACTGGTTTTGACATGAACACAAGGCATGCCTTACCTCAGTGTTTGCTGGCAGCTATCACCATGGTAGGAGGTGGGGCTGGAGATTCAGGGGCTAGGTCTGGAGCCAGGTGTGAGGTGGGGCTTCGCCTCTGCCCAATGTCCATCATCACCCTGTCAGGAGCAGTGTCAAGTCCCAAACTGCTGGAGCAGAAGCCTTGAGAGTCCAGTCTGAACTGACTCAGTTCTCTTTAAATGTGTGCTCTTCCTTATCCCAGTACCAGGACCCTCAGTCCCAGAGGGGAGCAGTGCTGGAGCAAGAGTGGGTGGTGTGGGTATTCACTGAAGGTCAGCACCTGAAGGTCAGTGGCAATCTGGCCACTGTCAGAGATCCGGACTGCTTCTGATATACTGTGCAATCACCAGTAATATCTTCCCCTTCCAGAATTAAAATTATTTAAAATATTTGGTTTACTGCCATCTTCCAGAATCAAAATTATTTACCATCTTCCAGAATCAAAATTATTTAAAATATTTGGTTTACTGCATTCTCATACTTTTGCATTTATTATGAAAACTATTAAATAGAGCCCAATTTGCATCAACTTGTTTCATATTTTTTTTGTTTTAAGGCTCCATGTTGCTTTTATACAATTTTTGACTTTATCTTTAACAATAGAGATTATGGTGCTTTTGGCTTTATTCTGTCCAGTATCTGGAAGAGTGCAGAACTCTTCTTAATCATATAAGTGCAGTGTTTCTCAAATGACTGACTCTTCCTTAAAAATCATATTTAGATATGAGACTTTTAAGCTTCAGTTGTTTTGAGAGTTGTCATATTTTCCTCTGATTATAACAGCAGTCAGATCCCATTTCCTTCTTTCTTCTATTAGGTGAAAAGAAAAATATATATATATATATATATATATATTTTTTTTTTGCCTAGTTCTGCACCCTCCCTCCCACTGCTAGTTTCTTGCAAAAAAATATTTATTTGGCACTTAATCTAGCCAAGCATTGCATTTGGCACTGGGGATGCATAGTTCAAAAAAGACACAATTGCCATATTTAAGGTGCTTTACCTAAGCAGAGAGAGGTTAAGATTGATATGCTCCTCTTGTTACTTTATGGGCTAGACATTTCTGTGAATATATCAGAAATGACTATGTGAAAATTTATTTCCACTACCAGCTTCTTGCACAATTTCCCCACTTGTCTTAGATTATAACTTTGCTTCCATGTAATCATAAACAAATTTTGAGAGAGGGAGATAAACTATACTTTCTGTAAATTCTTCTAGCATCCTTGGATGAAATCTTTTGTGGATTAAATATTGCTTCATACTTTATGAATATTCAATTAAAACAGTTACTCTCAGTTTGACTTTGGAAGAGCTTTGAATTCATTGGAATATGTGGGTTTGAAAAATGTGAGGGTTATTATTAGTGAAATTTTTACAAGGACATTCTTATTTAATTCCAGATTTTGAATTAAAAGCACTTTCAGAATCACCATTAAGAAAAGTCATGTTGCATTTATGGAGCATAGGTTGTTTTAGATATATCAGCTCATTTTTTCCCTACATCAACCATGGAGTGAGAAGACAGTGTACTGTAAAGTGTTGCTTTTCCCAGTTTACTGTGCAGAGGAATCACCTGGGGATCTGTTTAAAATGCAGATTCTAGATCAATAGGGGTCTGAGCTCTAGACAGCTTTTCTACATGTCTAACAAGCTTCCCAGTTATGCTGATTTTGTTTCTCCAGGGACCATAGTTTGAAGAGCAAAGCTGTAAATAAACCCATTAAACATAGTCTGGAAATATAAACTTTAGCCTCACCTCTCATTGTTCAGTTGATGACCTAAAGCAAATTACTTTACCTCTGGGCTGAGTCTTTTCATTAATAAAGAAAAGATATTAGAGTTTTATTATTTTTCATAATCAAGAAGCTACTGATCACTGAGGTAGAGATATTTCTCAAATTCACGAGTAGTGACTACTCTTGTTTTCTGACTTTAGGTGTTCTAATGGCAAGTTGAAGCTTTCACTTTATCATACAAGCAATGGAACCTTAACCCATTTATGTAGAGCATCATAGCTAAAAATAAGAGAAATCTTTCAGAGCTAGTTTGTAAGATACCTTGAGAAATTTTAGTAAATTGGATGGTTATTACTATGATGGATTTTATATTTTTCATTCTATACCAATAGTTTTCTATTTTATTCATTTCCACTATTCATTATTTTTATACCATAGCCCTTTTTTCTACTTTTAAACAACCCTTGACCAAGTGATAGCAGCACCTTTAAGCAAAACTATTTTTCACAGCAGTCTTACATAAATGCCAGCTGTGATTTCATTTATACTGAATCACTGTAATTCCTGAAACAATTTATGAAGTCGTTTATGCAACCCTGACTTCAACTTATATTCTCATGAAATCAAGGTATGTGGAGACCATACTCTTCTGTATTTTTCTATGGTTTATTTTTGTAACTAAGATTTGGCTTGCAGATGTAAATTTATTGGCATGTCTTCATTGACTAGTAGAAGCATCCTTCTAAAGCAAAGTATGGAGAAAAATCTAAATATGCTTACATGCATGTGTATTGTGTATCTCACTGGCAGTGTTGTAGTTACTGCCTCTTCCAGTCTACATGATAGTGTTTTTGAATGGATAAACAGGTGCACATGAGCATAGGACCAAGTCTACCCCCAAACACAAGTGACCAGTGTGTTTCTGCATATTTAGGCCAACTGGTGGTTTTTTATTGACTGCAGATGGTTACTGACTATGCAATAAAAAGCTTCCAGTTGACTGATTACATTCTTAAATAACCCTAAAGTTTCTTTTGCTCATGGCTGGGAGCTCCAATTGGTACTCAAATGTAAAAGGATAAATGTGAGCCCACATGAAGGCCTTACAACCCAGATGTGCCCTTGAAGCCAATAGAGATTTCAAGCCTCATTTACAGCCTCAGGCTCATCTTGATATTTTAAGAACCCAAAGAAATGAGCCAGTTTCAACTCTACTCATCTTTCCCTGAGGGCTTCACAAGTTTATAAATATTGCTTCCTGAGGCCCAGCTGAAAGCATTGAAGGAGACCCAGGGTCAAAATATATATGTAAATTTTTCATGTTTGGAACAATTCTAATAATAGTCCTGGCTGTGAAGGTGCTTCAAAAAATGCAGCAAATGTGTTTTAGGTGTCAACAATGTTTACTAATCAACTGGATGTGGGGAGCCACACAGACATACACATATACACACATGCACACCTGCACACACAGTAATGTATATTTTACCCTCCATTGTTCTATAATCATGTTGAGAGTCCATATGAATAAATATAGAGTGAGGAAGAATGTGATTGGAACTATAAGAAGGATATTAAAAAATGCTATTAAAAAATCTGAAAAAGAGTGGGCAATACTCTTCTTGCTGTGGGGATAGAGAAAGGAGTAGAGGAAAAAGGTCCTGGCCTTTCCTCAGGTATAATTTTTTGGGGTTTTTTTTGCTGTAATGTATGTATTTTATTTATTTTTTAAAATCTTTATTAGAGTATAATTGCTTTACAATAGTGTGTTAGTTTCTGCTTTATAACAAAGTGAATCAGTTATACATATACATATGTTCCCATATCTCTTCCCTCTTGCATCTCCCTCCCTCCCACACTCCTTATCCCACCCCTCTAGGTGGTCACAAAGCACCTAGCTGATCTCCCTGTGCTATGCGGCTGCTTCCCACATGCCATCTATTTTACGTTTGGTAGTGTATATATGTCCATGCCACTCTCTTACTTTGTCACAGCTTAACCTTCCCCCTCCCCATATCCTCAAGTCCATTCTCTCGTAGGTCTGTGTCTTGATTCCCGTCTTCCCCTAGGTTCTTCATGACATTTTTTTCCCTTAGATTCCATACATATGTGTTAGCATATGGTATTTGTCTTTCTCTTTCTGACTTGCTTCACTCTGTATGACAGACTCTAGGTCCATCCACCTCACTACAAATAACTCAATTTTGTTTCTTTTTATGGCGGAGTAATATTCCATTGTATATATGTGCCACATCTTCTTTATCCATTCATCCGATGATGGACACTTAGGTTGCTTCCATCTCCTGGCTATTGTAAATAGAGCTGCAATGAACATTTCGGTACATGACTCTTTTTGAATTATGGATTTCTCAGGGTATATGCCCAGTAGTGGGATTGCTGGGTCATATGGTAGTTCTATTTGTAGTTTTTTAAGAAACCTCCATACTGTTCTCCATAGTGGTTGTACAATTCACATTCCCACCAGCAGTGCAAGAGTGTTCCCTTTTCTCCACACCCTTTCCAGCGTTTATTGTTTCTAGATTTTTTTGAGGATGGCCATTCTGATCCGTGTGAGGTGATACCTCATTGTAGTTTTGATTTGCATTTCTCTAATGATTAATGATGTTGAGCATTCTTTCATGTGTTTGTTGGCAATCTGTACATCTTCTTTGGAGAAATGTCTATTTAGGTCTTCTGCCCATTTTTGGATGGGTTGTTTGCTTTTTGTTATTAAGCTGCATGAGCTGCTTATAAATTTTGGAGATTAATCCTTTGTCAATTGCTTCATTTGCAAATATTTTCCCCCATTCTGAGAGTTGTCTTTTGGTCTTGTTTATGGTTTCCTTTGCTGTGCAAAATCTTTTAAGTTTCATTAGGTCCCTTTTGTTTATTTTTTATTTTAATTTTTTGCAGTACACAGGCCCCTCACTGTCGTGGCCTCTCCCATCGTGGAACACAGAATCCAGAACTGCAGGCCCAGTGGCCATGGCCCACGGGCCCAGCTGCTCCACAGCATGTAGGATCCTCCCAGACTGGGGCACAAACGCATGTCCCCTGCATCGGCAGGCGGACTCTCAACCATTGCGCCACCAGGGAACCCCTATTTTTGTTTTCATTTCCATTTCTCTAGGAGGTGGTTCAAAAAGGATCTTGCTGTGATTTATGTCATAGAGTGTTCTGCCTATGTTTTCCTCTAAGAGTTTGATAGTTTCTGGCCTTACATTTAGGTCTTTAATCCATTTTGAGCTTATTTTTGTGTATGATGTTAGGGAGTGTTCTAATCTCATACTTTTATATCTACTTGTCCAGTTTTCCCACCACTTACTGAAGAGGCTGTTCTTTCTCCACTGTACATTCCTGCCTCATTTATCAAAGATAAGGTGACCATATGTGCATGGGTTTATCTCTGGGCTTTCTATCCTGTTCCATTGATCTATATTTCGGTGCTTGTGCCAGTACCATAATGTCTTGATTACTGTAGCTTTGTAGTATACTCTGAAGTCAGGGAGCCTGATTCCTCCAGCTCCGTTGTTTGTTCTCAAGATTGCTTTGGCTATTCAGGGTCTTTTGTGTTTCCATATAAATTGTGAAATTTTTTGTTCTAGTTCTGTGAAAAATGCCAGTGGTAGTTTGATAGGGATTGCATTGAATCTATAGATTGCTTTGGGTAGTAGAGTCATTTTCACAATGTTGATTCTTCCAATCCAAGAACATGGTATATCTCTCCATCTATTTGTATCATCTTTAATTTCTTTCATCAGTGTCTCATAATTTTCTGCATACAGGTCTTTTGTCTCCTTAGGTAGGTTTATTCCTAGATATTTTATTCTTATTTTTGCAATGGTAAATGGGAATGTTTTCTTGATTTCACTTTCAGACTTTTCATCATTAATGTATAGGAAGGCCAGAGATTTCTGTGCATTAATTTTGTATCCTGCTACTTTACCAAATTCATTGATTAGCTCTAGTAGTTTTCTGGTAGCATCTTTACAATTCTCTATGTATAGGATCATGTCATCTGGAAACAGTGATAGCTTTACCTCTTCTTTTCTAATTTGGATTCCTTTTATTTCCTTTTCTTCTCTGATTGCTGTGGTTAAAACTTCCAAAACTAAGTTGAATAAGAGTGGTGAGAGTGGGCAACCTTGTCTTGTTCCTGATCTTAGTGGAAATGGTTTCAGATTTTCACCATTGAGGACAATGTTGGCTGTGGGTTTGTCATATATGGCCTTTATTATGTTGAGGAAAGTTCCCTCTATGCCTACTTTCTGCAGGGTTTTTATCATGAAGGGGTGTTGAATTTTGTTCAAAGCTTTCTCTGCATTTATTGAGATGATCATATGGTTTTTCTCCTTCAATTCGTCAATATGGTGTATCACATTGATTGATTTGCGTATATTGAAGAATCCTTGCATTCCTGGAATAAACTCCACTTGATCATGGTGTATGATCCGTTTAATGTGCTGTTGGATTCTGTTTGCTACTATTTTGTTGAGGATTTTTGCATCTATGTTCATCAGTGATATTGGCCTGTAGTTTTCTTTCATTGTGATATCCTTTTCTGGTTTTGGTATCAGGGTGATGGTGGCCTCATAGAATGAGTTTGGGGGTATTCCTCCCTCTGCTATATTTTGGAAGAGCTTGAGAAGGATAGGTGTTAGCTCTTCTCTAAATTTTTGGTACAATTCGCCTGTGAAGCCATCCAGTTCTGGGCTTTGTTTGTTGGAAGATTTTTAATCACAGTTTCAATTTCAGTGCTTGTGATTGGTTTGTTCATATTTTCTATTTCTTCCTGATTCAGTCTTGGCAGGTTGTGCATTTGTAAGAATTTGTCCATTTCTTCCACGTTGTCCATTTTATTGGCATAGAGTTTCTTGTAGTAATCTCTCATGACCTTGTATTTCTGCAGTGTCAGTTGTTACTTCTCCTATTTCATTTCTAATTCTATGATTTGAGTCTTCTGCCTTTTTGTCTTGTTGAGTCTGGCTAATGGTTTATCAATTTTGTTTATCTTCTCAAAGAACCAGCTTTTAGTTTTATTGATCTTTGCTATTGTTTCCTTCATTTCTTTTTCATTTATTTCTGATCTGATTTTTATGATTTCTTTCCTTCTGCTAACTTTGGCATTTTTTTTGTTCTTCTTTCTCTAACTGCTTTAGATGCAAGGTTAGGTTGTTTATTCGAGATGTTTCCTGTTTCTTAAGGTAAGATTGTATTGCTATAAACTTCCCTCTTGGAACTGCTTTTGCTGCATCCCATAGGTTTTGGATCATCGTGTCTCCATTGTCATTTGTTTCTAGGCATTTTTTGATTTCCTCTTTGATTTCTTCAGTGATCACTTCGTTATTAAGTAGTGTATTGTTTAGCCTCCATGTGTTTGTATTTTTTACAGATCTTTTCCTGTAATTGATATCTAGTCTTATAGCATTGTGGTCAGAAAAGATACTTGATACAATTTCAATTTTCTTAAATTTACCAAGGCTTGATTTGTGACCCAAGATATGATCTATCCTGGAGACTGTTCCATGAGCACTCTAGAAAAATGTGTATTCTGTTGTTTTTGGATGGAATGTCCTATAAATATCAATTAAGTCCATCTTGTTTAATGTGTCATTTAAAGCTTGTGTTTCCTTATTTATTTTCATTTTGGATGATCTGTCCATTGGTGAAAGTGGGGTGTTAAAGTCCCCTACTATGAATGTGTTACTGTCGATTTCCCCTTTTATGGCTGTTAGTATTTGCCTTATGTATTGAGGTGCTCCTATGTTGGGTGCATAAATATTTACAATTGTTATATCTTCTTCTTGGATCAATCCCTTGATCATTATGTAGTGTCCTTGTCTCTTCTAATAGTCTTTATGTTAAAGTCTATTTTGTCTCATATGAGAATTGCTACTCCAGCTTTCTTTTGGTTTCCGTTTGCATGGAATATCTTTTTCCATCCCCTCACTTTCTGTATGTGTCCCTAGGTGTGAAGTGGGTCTCTTGTAGACAGCGTATATATGGGTCTTGTTTTTGTATCCATTCAGCCAGTCTGTGTCTTTTGGTGGGAGCATTTAATCCATTTACATTTAAGGTAGTTATCGATATGTATATTCCTATTCCCATTTTCTTAATTGTTTTGGGTTTGTTATTGTAGGTCTTTTCCTTCTCTTGTGTTTCTTGCCTTGAGAAGTTCCTTTCACATTTGTTGTAAAGCTTGTTTGGTGGTGCTGAACTCTCTCAGCTTTTGCTTGTCTGTAAAGGTTTTAATTTCTCCATCAAATGTGAATGAGGTCCTTGCTGGGTAGAGTAATCTTGTTTGCAGCTTTTTCTCCTTCATCACTTTAAATATGTCCTGCCAGTCCCTTCTGGTTTGCAGAGTTTCTGCTGAAAGATCAGCTGTTAACCTTATGGGGATTCCCTTGTGTTCTTTTTGTTGTTTTTCCCTTGCTGCTTTTAATACGTTTTCTTTGTGTTTAATTTTTGACAGTTTAATTAATATGTGTCTTGGCATGTTTCTCCTTGGATTTATCCTGTATGGGACTCTCTATGCGTCCTGGACTTGATTAACTATTTCCTTTCCTAAGTTAGGGAAGTTTTCAACTATAATCTCTTCAAATATTTTCTCAGTCCCTTTCTTTTTCTCTTCTTCTTTGGAACCCCTATAATTTGAATGTTGGTGTGTTTACCGTTGTCCCAGAGGTCTCTGAGACTGTCCTCAGTTCTTTTCATTCTTTTTTCTTTATTCTGCTCTGCAGTAGTTATTTCCGGTATTTTATCCTCCAGGTCACTTATCCGTTGTTCTGCCTCAGTTATTCTGCTATTGGTCCCTTCTAGAGTATTTTTAACTTCATTTATTGTGTTGTTCATCATTGCTTGTTTCATCTTTAGTTCTTCTAGGTCCTTGTTAAATGTTTCTTGCATTTTCTCTATTCTATTTCCAAGATTTGGGATATCTTTACTACCATTATTCTGAATTCTTTTTCAGGTAGACTGCCTATTTCCTCTTCATTTTTTAGATCTGATGGGTTTTTATCTTACTCCTTCATCTGCTGTGTGTTTTTCTGTCTTCTCATATTGCTTGCCTTACTGTGTTTGGGGTCCACTTTTTGCAGGCTGCAGGTTCGTAGTTACTGTTGTTTTTGGTGTCTGTCCCCAGTGGCTAAGGTTGGTTCAGTGTGTTGTGTAGGCTTCCTAGTGGAGGGGTCTAGTGCCTGTGTTATGGTGGATGAGGCTGGATCTTGTCTTTCTGGTGGGCAGGTCCACGTCTGGTGCTGTGTTTTGGGGTGTCCGTGGGCTTATTATTATTTTAGGCAGCCTCTCTGCTAATGGGTGGGATTGTGTTGCTCTCTTGATAGTTGTTTGGCATAGGGTGTCCAGCACTGTAGCTTTCTGGTTGTTGAGTGAAGCTGGGTGTTGGTGTTGAGATGGAGATCTCTGGGAGATTTTCGCCATTTGGTATTACCTTGAGCTGGGAGGTCTCTTGTGGACTAGTGTCCTGAAGTTGGCTCTCCCACCTCAGAGGCACAGCACTGACTCCTGGCTGCAGCATAAAGAGCCTTTCATCCACACTGCTCAGAATAAAAGGGAGAAAAAGTAGATAGAAAGAAAATAAAAGAAAAGAAAAGAAAGAAAGAAAAAGGAAGGAAGGAAGGAGATAAAATAAAATAAAGTAAGATAAAATAAAATAAAGTTATTAAAATATAAAATAATTATTAAGAAAAAACTTTTTTTTAAGAAGTAAAAAAAAGGACAGGCAGAACCCTAGGACAAATGCTGAAAGCAAAGCTATACAGACAAAAATCTCACACAGAAGCATACACATACACACTCACAAAAAGAGGAAAAGGGGAAAAAATTATAAATCTTGCTCTCAAAGTCCACCTCCTCAATTTGGGATGATTAGTTGTCTATTCAGGTATTCCACTGATGCAGGGTACATCAAGTTGATTGTGGAGATTTAATCCTCTGCTCCTGAGGCTGCTGGGGGAAATTTCCCTTTCTCTTCTTTGTTTGCACAGCTCCCAGGGCTCAGTTTTGGATTTGGCCCCGCCTCTGCATGTAGGTCGCCTGAGGGCATCTGTTTTTCACTCACCAGGACGGGGTTAAAGGAGCAGCTGACTTGGGGGCTCTGGCTCACTCAGGCCGGTGGCGGGGGGGAGGGAGGGGCACGGATGCGGGGCGAGCCTGCGGCTGCAGAGACCAGCATGACGTTGCACCAGCCTGAGGCGCGCAGTCTCCTGGGGAAGTTGTCCCTGGATCACGGGACCCTGGCAGTGGTGGGCTGCACAGGCTCCTGGGAGGGGAGGTGTGGAGAGTGACCTGTGCTCGTACACAGGCTTTTTAGTGGTGGCAGCAGCAGCAGCCTTAGCGTCTCACGGCTGTCTCTGGGGTCTGCGCTGTTAGCAGCAGTTCGCGCCTGTCTCTGGAGCTCCTTTAAGTGGCGCTCTTAATCCCCTCTCCTCACACACCAGTAAACAAAGAGGGAAGAAAAAGTCTCTTACCTTTTCGGTAGGTCCAGACTTTTCCCGGACTCCCTCCTGGCTAGCCGTGGTGCACTGACCCCTTCAGGCTGTGTTCAAGCTGCTAGTCTTCTCCCTGCGATCCAACCAATCCAACCGAGCCTCAGCTCCCAGCCCCGCCCACCCCTGCGGGTGAGCAGACAAGCCTCTCGGGCTGGTGAGTGCTGGTAGGCACCAATCCTATGTGTGGGAATCTCTCCGCTTTGCCCTCTGCACCCCTGTTGCTGCGCTCTCCTCCGTGGCTCCGAAGCTTCCCCCCTCCGCCACCCGCAGTCTCTGCCCGTGAAGGGGCTTCCTAGTGTGTGGAAACTTTTCCTCCTTCACAGCTCCTTCCCACTGGTGCAGGTCCCGTCCCTATTGTTTTGTCTCTGTTTATTGTTTTTTCTTTTGCCCTACCCAGGTACGTGGGGAGTTTCTTGCCTTTTGGGAGGTCTCAGGTCTTCTGCCAGCATTCAGTGGGTGTTCTGTAGTTGTTCCACGTATAGATGTATTTCTGATGTATCTGTGGGGAGGAAGTTGATCTCCACGTCTTAGTCTTCCACCGTCTTCCTCCTTTCCCCTCAGGTATAATTTTTGATAGCAAACTTGGAACACTCTGGAACAGGTTAGTTATGTAAAATGGCCATTATATCTGGGAATACATGATTTGGTTTCCAGGTCAAATTTGCCAATATATGATCAAATAAGATGTTGGCTGATTCATTCCCCTACCCACGTTGGGCAGCTATATCTTCATGTGTAAAATGAAGAGCTTGGATTTCATGATCTCTGAACTTCCTAGTATCCCCTAAAATTCTGTAACAATTTTAAAAGCACTTGAGAGGAATTGTAAGCATTATTACTCTCCTTATTCTCAAACCTCCACTTTCTGTGCACAATCCCTACTTTATGTTTGTAACATTTTATCATTAATTGACAGATACGTATTATTTATTTTATGTACTTCCCAGCCACTAGAATGTAAGTTGCATAAGAACAGAACTTTATTTGATTACTGTTACATCCTCAATGTCTGGCATGTAGTACACATTCAATAAATATTTCTTTAATGAATGATTGAATGAATCAGTAAACATCTTCCAATGCAATGATTTTTTTAAAAAAAATAAAATAATATATATGTGAAAGCTAACAGCCTCATTCTGTTTTATCCTGAAACACTTTTTCAAAGTAAAAAACCTGTTATTATATATTGATCATTTGAATTGTATCTAGTTAAAAGGAATACATACTTTAGAGTCCAAAAAGTCAAATAATAATTTGGTGTGCAGCAGACAATACATATGGCCTTTTCAGTGCTGCAACTTCTATCTTCTTGATATGTTGACAGAATGAGGTTGATAGGGAGCAAAATGATCATTCATATTAAAATAAGTCCAGAAATTCCCTGTTGGTCTAGTGGTTAGGATTCAGCGCTTTCACTGCCAGGGCCTGGGTTCAGTCCCTAGCTGAGGAACTGAGATCCTGCAAGATGCATGGTGAGTCCAAAGTAAAAAAAATAAAATAAAATAGTCCTTGTTTTCAAATAACACGCTGGAGTAGATTTTTTTTTCTCAGCTTGCCAGAGATAGACTACATGGTTAAAGCAATAAATATCTTTGTAATGATAAAATCATAATTTTATAAGACAAAATGTTTAGTAGTGGAATAGTGAAAAAAAGCCTAAAAATGTTATAAAACATTACACAATTTTTTAATTGAAGAAAAAAGTGTTATAGTCTACTGGTCTTTTACAGAATGAATTCTAGATAAAAGAACAGTGGTCAGGAATGTTTAAAGACCTAGAAATATCAATACCTATAAATGGGTTAAGTGACAAAGAATATAAAAATAAAGATCTGATATCAAAAGAGTAATGTTAGAACATTAACTATAAAGTACTACATGTAAAATAATAAAGTAAACTGAATATAAAACAAATTTTAATATAGAAATTAAAATATACTCCCTGATAGGCTTTTAGAAATTATTATATTTTTATTTATATCTTCTAGAAAGAGTAAAAAAATAAAATATCAAAAAACCTTTAAAAATTCATTTAAAATCTTTTAGCTAAAGCCCTTTTGACATATACATTTTTTTCACCGAATTTGAATTAGTGTTTTACAGTGGGCTTAAGTTGTTATTACATGTATTGAGATTAGCTAATGAAATTAGCTAGTGAAATTCTTGACAACTTGCTTAATCAGATACTAATTAAAATCACATGCTAAATTCCTAACCACAGCAAGCATATAAATATAATTACAGATATCATTGGCTTCAAAATACAGCTTTCTAAGATATAAAATCTTTCAGATAATACGTAACAAAAAGGGAAATTAAGACCCATTAGACATATGGTATGCCTGAGTCAGAACAGAATTATGTTAAATATCCAGAAGCAGAGCCATAAAAAGAAATACATTTGTTTAAAGAAAATCAATATCTCAGTGACTGATGGAATGCATAGGTAAACTTGATTTTCTAGCAGTTATTTCTAACAAAATATGGGACAGAATATGTAAATATGAAATAGTTTTAATTTACTTTCTGTCTAATACACCAATTACCTTCATGTACCTTAGGCACTGAATTTCTAAATGTTATATATATACATATATTAATTACATTTATGTTAACTCGGTGTGGCAGTTTCTAACATAGCCCCCTCTGCTCTCCACTTCCTGTTACTAACAGTCTTGGGGTGTGGGATTTCTGACTTGCTTCTAGCTAATACAATACTGCAAAGTTGATAGGATGTCACTCCGTCATTACTTTACATAAGCAAGTCACCTTAGTGGGGAGACCCACATGGCAAGGAACTAAAGGCTGCCTCCAGCCAACAGCCAGCAAGGAACTAAAGCCCTCACTCTAACAGCCAATGAAGAACTGAATTCTGACAACCACATAAACTTGGAAATAGATCCTCCCCTAGCTGTTAGCCCTGAATCCTTAGTTGCATTCTTGTCAGAGAGTCTGAAGCAGAAGACCCAGCTGAGCTGTGTCCGGACAGAAGCAGAACCACAGAAACTCTGAAATAACAAATATGTGTTGTCTTAAGCTGCTGAATTTGTGGTAATTTGTTATGCAGCATTAGAAAACTAATACATAGACTATTAATGAAGATTTACTTAAAATGAAGTATCAATGATGACTTTATTTCACAAATGTTAGAATAAGACAGCACTAGAAATGCTAAAGATGTCATAATATTGCTATTTTCTTTCATTTTACTTAATTTAGGTTTATTGACATATAACTTAAATACAAAAAAATCCACCTTTTTTAGATGTACAGATTGATGAGTTTTGACTAGTATGGACAGTTGAGTAACCACAAAACATTTGAGATAAAAATAAGTTGGGGATGATGGAAATATTTTATAATACCTGGCTATTTTCATTGTTAGTACAGTACTTTCTTTATCCTAAGTGAAATCAGAACCTCTGCTTTATTTCTATCTCCGTATTCAATAATTAGGAAAATATATAAAAAACAAATAAATAGTGCAATGTAATAAAAATTTAGTTTAATAAGGGGCATTATAAACTTTCCTAAATTTGATAAATTCGCTTAAAATTAGCCTGAAGTCTGGGGTCTTTGGAGACAATACATTTCAAGATACCACCTAGAAAACAAAACACCACCCAAAGTAAGGCAGTGTTAAAAAGTGAAGTTGGACTAAAACCATTTATGTAGAAAAGCTATATCCCTTCCCATAACACACACAAACACACACATAGACACAGACACAAAACTATGCACATTTCTATAAAATAATAAAGTTGATATTCATTTGTAGAATCTGTCATTAATACATGAGCCATAAAGACGCTTGCACTGAGGAGGCAAAATGCTTTTACTATACTGAAACAGATGTATCTGCTGTGTAGTGATTAAAAAAAATAAAATTGTTAGAAATCAGTTGTGATTACTGGACTTCCTGAACACATTTGTTTGCTCCCTTACAAGGATATGTTTTGTTTGTTTTTTGTTGTTGTTGTTTGAGTTTTTCCCTCCAGGTAAAAAAGAAATGCCAGATTATATATGCATTGGATGTATGAATTTTTCCCTTCAGATGTTTGAGCATGATTTTGTTGAATTATATCTGTAAGCAGAATTGTGGTTTTATAACAAAGAATTTGTTGCTCCTAGGGCAAATTTGGGCTCTGAACTTTTATTATGAACTTTTATTATGCAATATTGGGGGTCCATATAATAGTATACTTGGTCAGTCAAGCAAGTGTGTTTGTAAGTTCCATGACCAGTTACCAATATGAAATTTAATGTGTCACTCTAATAAAAGAATTTACAATAAATTGAGATAAGTATTTTTAAAAATAGGGGCAAATATTTGAATAATTATGGAGAGAACCAATATAGAAATGGCTCGTAAATATTATGCTATACAGTTGACTGAATTGAGCAGAAAGATGCAAAGAGATGCATCTTTTTGTTCAATTCAGTCAACTGCATTGCTCTCAAACTACAGGAATCTCATACTAAATGCAACTCAATCTTTTTTGCCTTGAAAGAATGTGAGCTTGAATTACCTGCTTTGTGATTGCATTCTATGATTTCTGAGAGTACAGGTGATGCCAAAATCACTGAGTAGACTTCTGTAACTTTCAACTTTATCAGAAGGAAGCAGAGTAGATTATACTGGAAAATATACAGAAGCAAGAATAAGGGAAGCGGTGGTATTGTGAAATTTAGAGAAGAATTTCATAGATATAGTGCTGTTTTGGCTTCAGTTTGTTCTTGCAGTATGCATGTCATCAGCTTCTACAACTAGTTTATTTAAGGTATAGGAATCTGAAAGAGTTATAAAGCATCCATTTATGTGAAAAACCTTTAAAAACAAAAAAAGCATGGCTCTTATCTACCCATCACTGTTTATTGAGCTTTATCATTGAAAATGAGGATGTACTTAGCATGTGTTGTCTGGGAAGTAGTGAATTAGAACAGAGAAAAATGACTATTTTACCATTGAAGTAAAATATTCTATTTCTTTTCTTTAAAATTATTTTTCTTTCCTTTGAAGAAAGGGAATCATGACAGTGAACAAAAGAACTATCAATATTTTTAAGCACATTAAAAAGCTGCTTAAAACAATTTGTAATAGCAAATGTTTTATAACCATAGTTTCCTTTTATTTTCCTGAATAAGAAACATCAATGGTAATAATAGTGATAGCTAAGTAATGACAAAAATAACTAACATTTATTGTTCTAGATGTTGTGTGAAGTAACTTTTAATCCTTATTAGGTGCATTTTTATTTCCATTTTGTGGATGAGGAATCTGAAGCACAGAGAGGTTATATAACTGGCCAGTGATTCTATGGGCAGTAATCACAGTAATTGTGACCAGTGGGATTCAAGAGCAAGCAGACTAGCTCTAGAGCCAATACCCTTAATCTTGATAAAATTTGAATGATTATACAAATAATTAGTTCAAAATAACTCAATGGGGCTACTAGTTTATTTTACAAAGTATTTTTTATATAGAAAAACATACTTCCGGGCTTCCCTGGTGGCGCAGTGGTTGAGAGTCCGCCTGCCGATGCAGGGGACGAGGGTTCGTGCCCCAGTCTGGGAAGATCCCACATGCCGTGGAGCGGCTGGGCCCGTGAGCCATGGCCGCTGAGCCTGCGCGTCCGGAGCCTGTGCACAACAGTGAGAGGCCGCGTACCGCAAAAAACAAAAAACAAAAAACCATACTTCCTAGTAAGCTTTTTACAACTTAGGCTTCAATCTTCATGAGTCAACTAAATTGATTAAAATGTCAGTGTTACACTTGATTAAATATCTACACTCCTCTAAGTTTAACCTCTAACTTTATCAAAGAACATTCACATTTTCTTAATAAGGTATATCACTTTTTGATAATTGTTTCTATCTTGAGGCTATAAAATTATTATGGCTTTATTAAAACCTGTGATTAGGAAAGCCAAAGTATTTTGAAACATCCCATTTGTATTATTAGCAAAACTCACTAAAACATAAGATGGCATTTATGTCTGGTTAAACAAATTGACGATGAAACTATAGAATACTGACCAGTCCTCTTCTCGAGTCCTTACAATGCTGTGTTGAGGGTCTGAGTGCCAAAATGTTAATGACAATTTAAAATTATATGCTGATTCCTTTCATGAAAATTTGCAGCTTCAACTGCCAATTTTAATTTACTCCACTGAGCAATTCTCCCATTAAAAACTCAATAATTGTTAGACCACTGCAATAAAACCTTCAAACATTTTGCCTCCAAACACAATATTTGTTTCAAATAAACTTTTGGTACAGAAGCCATATTAATTTATGTGCTATAAAATTTTAGGCAAGTAATTAGAATCATTTTTTAACTCCCTGTGAACTTCCAATAGCATAAACAAAGAGGAAAAACAACAATTAATTAAACAGATGTAAGATGAGGCTGCTATATATTGAATTTATATAAAACATGCATATATATGTATTTAATTTGCCAAAGAAAAGGCATTTTGTTGAGCCAGACTTCATTAACTTGTGTGCGTACGTATGTAGACATACATATATACTTTCATACACATACAAGTTTATGTAGTCTGGGTCAACAAAATGCCTTTTTTTTGGTAAATTTACCAAAATATAGGATATGACAAAAAATAACCAAAAGATGTATATTCTGGCTACAATAATACTGCCATGTCATGTAATTTTCATTTCCTTGCAAGAAGGTTACAGCAATGTATCACAGTCCAAAAGGAAAGAATAGTAACTCGTTCCATTTTCCTTACTCCCATTTTCAGCCAACTCTTTAGTGGAAAGATGTGAATGTTCTTAAATATAATTAGTATTCACCTTTTCTAATTTTTTTATTGGCTTTCCTGCAGGTTTTAGAATACATTCTTGGTGAATAAGATACTAACTTCTATATTTACAAGAGCAGTGTTAATTACATATTGAATTGAAACTTAGTGATATATGATTGAGATTAAAAAAAAAAGTCATTTTTCTCTAGGCTTTTTTCAGTTTCCAAATCATGCCTTCCATCACTGGTTGATTTTTCTAATTTTCTAGTATACCATTTTTTAAAAAATGTCCTCTATATTTCCATCTTTTTTCGTACAGGATTATATTGAATTATTTCTATTTGTTAGTTTTGTGCTTTCCTCTCTTTTTTTTTTTTGTTTTTCTTTTTTATATCAGTGATGGAAATATTTGAAGAAAGATTTCTCTGAATCACCCTTTTGGTTTGAGTATATTAGAAAATGATTGAAAATATCAGTAACAAAGAAGTCAACTTATTCACAGTAATTTTCCATTTAGAATTTAAGTGTATTGTTAGTCACTTCTGCAGGTTTTCCCATTGTCCCTTTCATTCTCCGTTGGGAATTTTCTTAACCCTGATTCTTCTTTCCTATTGAGTGGGAGGAAAATCACAGACTATAGATTCACTACAAATAGAGATTGTTGATTTGAGAGTTTTCTTCCTTATACTCATGCATGGTGCTTTCCTTATATCCATAATAACACATTTGCCCAATCTCAACATGTCCACCATTTATTGTCTGTGATAATATTCTAAAAGGACCTTAAAAATTCTTTGAGATGATTTGAGAGTATTGGCTTATTATTATGAAGTTTTACATATCAACTTGAGTATTATATTATACTCTTCCCTCATCTTTGATATCAGTGGCAAATAGATCCTAGAGCTTTTCTCAAGTTTTCTGACCTATTCAATCAAAATTTATTATATTAATACTGCAATCACCCCCATAGGGCAGGAGTTCAGAACATCAAGTATAAGCTCCTCTTTATGATATACATTTTTACCATTTCCTAGTAATATTTGCTAAAGGAATTTTTTTTCTGCCTGTCATTAATTCAACTGCATCTACCACCATTAAAATCCTACCACCAAGGAATTCACATAAAAGGAAACTATTATGTATCAATATAGACACGTTTCTTTTTCCATGACAGATTAAGTGAGGCCTTCATGTGTGTGAAAAGAGTAAACACCATTTAATTAAATGAAGCAGTTATAAAGCATACGGACATATGAAGTGAAGTGAAGGAAAATAAAAGTAATCTATTAATGTCTCCAAAACCAGTGGTGTAAGGTAAATTTTAGACTTGAAAATATTTGTATGCCTCATACATGCTATGCTGTGCTCCATGCATGTTATTACGCATGTGAATTATTTAAAAGATTTATAATATATCTCATGAATTTCGCAGGCCAAATTTCAGATAAATTCAATGTGATATCAGCAGAAATGATCAGCTATATATAACAAGTAATTTTTGAAGTCTGTGGAGAAGGCAAAATATATGAATACATATACAGAGAGAGATTTACATTTTTAATCAACTGCAATTAGAATAGTTCTAGTGCATACCTATACTTTTATTATTGTCTCCAAATTACTAAAGTACCAACTGATCTTGCTTTTTTGCTATTGACTTCATTTTTCATTACACATCAGCTGATGTTCTAGTCTACAGTCAAATGGAACAGATTACTTCTGATACACAGATAGGGTATAGAGTGGTGCTTCAGCTTGAGATAATCCACAAACAAAACATGTCTTCTTTAACTGTTAGACTCAACACTCCATAAATTAACTTACTTACAGTTCTATGGCAGCAGTCACTTCCTAAACGTAGTCTATAAACTCCTCCATATCTTCACAATCCTTTACAAACTCTGAATTTGTTCCCAACCAAAGCCAGCATAACCTTTTCAAAACAAAGATAATGTCCATCTCATGTTTCAGTACCTTCCAATTGTTCCTACTTAAGATTCATGATATCTGTCTGTCTTCTTTTCCTTTATTGATATTCTGGTTAGATCTTCTCACTTAAATGATTACTTCATCACCTAAAGATAAAGTCTGCCTTACTACACTGTAGTTGGTATCAACCTCGGTGAATTCAAAGCTCCATGTAGACAAATATAGCTATATCCTAGACAGTTGATTTCTTTGATCCTCAGATTCTTCAGTTTCCATGGCCTTATCTGAATATTAGCATCACTGACAACTGTTCTAGTCTGATATATTAAACTTGAACATCTTATTATCTAAGTACAATATGCATCTAAGTCTCATTCTTTGTTTCCATTGTACCCTACTTACTAACCTCATTAAATGTCATTCATTTTTGAGGCCCTTAAATTTCTCCTAATATGTCAATCAACATCATGTTTAAAAAAAATAGTTTGTGACTATTAAGAGGCAAGTTCAGGTCACTTATATGTTGTTATTTCTGATATATTTGGGCACTTTCTACGTCATTTTGTGTTTTCTTTATATACCATTTTAGGTTTTTTTTCCCCCAATCTTGCTTTCCTATGGATGCATCAGGTTTTCTTCATTACTCTTCTTTTTAAAAACACTGTACTTTGAATTTTATTTGTTCCTTATAAATTACTAATATGCATACTATGACAAATTGAAAGTTAATCAACACACTTATCTTCTGAAGAATACAGGAACCATAAAATGATTTATCTGAGATCTTCTCATTTGGTGTTTAGTATTATTTTTTGTATAGTATGTTGTTTCTGACCTGACTAATTTTTAAATTCTCTGAAATTTTTCAGCAAATGAGTAATAAAGTAGATAATATATTTACTAATTCCTTAATTTACCATTTCTTTTCCTTGTATATGACTTCTTTTTGTTTTCTGTGAAATTCATTATAGTAATTTTTTCTTTATGAAATTCTGAATGTAATCTAAAAGCTCTTTATGTTCTTATTTTTGCATGATAATCTAGGTGGACATAGAAGTCTAGTGACAGATATTCCCTCAGCTATTTGAACTTGTTAATCACTTGTCTTCAGGCATCTATTCTTATTAATGAGAAGTATTGTCAGTCTAATGAGATAGTGAAGTGCTTTTGATTTCTCTAAATTAAATTTAATGTTCTGCATTCTCTCTATGATGTATATAGGTAAGGATTAGATTTTTATAATGTTTGAAGATTGGCGTACAGTCAGTGTAAGGATTCAGTATTCTCTCTGAACCTAGAAAACATTCGATATTATCTTACAATATTGCTTACACTTCCTTTTTTATTCCCCCTCTGGATTTTCTCAGTATATCCTTAGCATTTTTAACATCTCTTCCGTATTTTCCACCTTTCAAGATTACTATACTATACTGCATGGGTTATTACTGCAAATCTTTTATATAATTCTATATATTTTAAAAGCTATTTAAAAATTTAATTACCATATTTTTAATTTTAGAAGTTATACTGAGTTATTTCTCAAATATTTTTATACTATCTATGAATGAATAAATAGCGTTTATCATTCTATGCCTTTAAATATTTTTGGCCATTTTTTATAGTACTTTTATAATCTCCTTTAGTTTCCTGTTATTCATTTTCCGGTACTGCTAAATCTCCTGTTTATAGCACTTGACTCTCCCTCATGGTAGTTTATTTCCTTATGAAGTGGCTTGTTAAAATTTTGGCTCATCTTTGAGGAGCAGTACTTTTTGTACCCACCCCTGTAGAGAGTTCCATAAGACTTGGTTCTAAAAACATTTCCTTCAAAATCATTTAGCCACTCTGGCTTATATTATTCCAAGATAGCAACTGAATGTGAACATGTTGCAAGTCATTATCTTATTTTGGTGTTGGTTCCTACTCCCAAGTTGCAGTGCAATTCTAGATCTCACATCCATGTGTGACAGAGACTCTGATTTCCTATTTCTCATGACTAAGTCTCCTCCCATGACTTCTAGTGTGGATCAGATAGTCTCAGTTTTCTAGTCTTTGAGCAAAGCAGGGCTTGTTCTAGCTGCCTGCTTCTACAAAGCCTAATGCTATATCTTCTCTTCCAGGTAGCATTTAAAACCCTACTCTGTGGGTTTCTAATCATATCTCCATAGACCACAAAAGTTTAACATATACATATGATTCTGTTTTTTTGTTTCACTTGGTTTCCAGCATCAATGGTTTCTTTCACCTCTTTAAAATGTGATTTTATTTGCTTTTATGTTTTACGTCATGTTGACTGGTATTTTTCTTATACTAAATTGGCTACTAGAAATTACAACTGGAAACAAATATGCAATCATTATTTTGTGTTATAAAAAAGGAATGAAGCAATTATTTAGACTGGCATCTTTCCCTGAATGGATGTCTACTTATGCACTCTACTGACTGTTCTATCCCAGGGACTTATTATTTGAACTTGGAAAAAAGAGTATCATTGAAAAAAAGAATACAGATATGGGAAAGCCACGGAACAGCCAGCATGACACTTGCTTAGGATGTTAAGAATAAAGGAAATGTCTGATGGGTCAAATGAACCCTGTGAAGACAGCCCACTTTGAAATCACTGAAGATTCACCATTTGGGAGGCTGGCTGCTGAGCAAAGATGCTGTGGTGTAGATAGTTGTGGAACTGAAGAGACCATGCTGGATTACATTTCTTACCTTGGGAAATTATGCAGAGGGTCCTTTCCCTGCAGGGTTCCCTCAAGTATTCACACGTGTCATCCATTTGATAAACAACTCTCTGTTCCCTGTCTCACAGAGAACACACATACTCTGTCTTAACCAAAGGAGAAACAGAAGCAAACAGATGTCTACAATAGTGGATAAATACATAAGCATCAGGTACTTGCCTCTCAGATCTATTCCTCCTTCCCACATGAACTCGCCAGAGGAGTGGAAGCCAGAAAAAGAAAAGGAGGAGGGGGAAGAGGAAGAGTTGGAGGGGGAGTCATTTCAGGAAAAGAATACAGTCTACATTTTCTCCCCTAGTCCCTCCTGCTAAAGTCTAGCCAGTGCTGATGGGAGGGGGCAAAGCTAATATTAAGTGAACATGGAGTAGATTCTTTAATTTGACTAGGCTTTTACATACTTGAACATGAACACAAAGTAATGGAAACTGTACAAAATGTAGTTAAGGGAAAGAAAAAGGAGATTCAAGGAAGCATGATAGAAGACAATGATTGGAGAAAAAAATTAAAATCAATTCATTTTGATGAATTGTGCAATAAAGTAGTTACTTTTTTTTTTTTTTACAGAGAGTGAGGCTTGTCTTTGTCAGCTCAGCTCTCCTTATTGATGGCATGTCATTTATTTTATAAATGAAATCATCTTCAGTGTGGTGAGAAAAGCATTTTGCAGATTTTTCTAGTCAAAATGTTGATTTATGTTAAGGATTACATTTTTGAAACTCATTGGAAGTTAAAAATATTGAACTTTTAAAGGAAAGCAAATGTATGATTAAGCATTTATTACCAGGAGTCAATGAGCCTTCTTAAGTTATAAGAACTGCCCTCAGACACATGGGGTGTTCTGCCAGTTTGACCACTAAGCTCACATTTTCACACTGAGATGGTTCCTCATCCACCCTATTCTTTTTTTCCAGTAGACTTTGGCATTGGGCCATTTGTCTTTCTAACTGCCTCATGCCAATGTTCTGCATGATTTCTGTCCACAAATCCCTATTTTTTCTTTTCAGCTTTCTCCAGATACGAGCACATTAATTTATTTTTTTAAATGTTTAGTGTGGAATGTAATAGTAGGACCTACGTAGAGAGACATAAATTAACAAAAGTGACAATAAGAAAATTATAGACACTGCTAAACATATGAGAAATGTAGCTTATTAAAATGAAAATAATGTTGTATTAGATTAAGAACATGTGATTTGTATCCTCATTTCCTATTACTAATGTGCTGTGGAAGAAACTAAAATTAAATCTTAGCTCCATATTGCCTAGTTAGAAGTAGCATTAGACAAATCACCATACTTTTGAATCATACATTGACTTGTAGTGAAGAATAAAATATATGCTTGTGTGGTGGGGGAGGGGAGGGAGAAGAGAGGGGAGGGATTAGGGAGAGGAGTATGCAGTGTGTGTTTAGATATATAGGTAGGTATTTAGATGGTGCTTTTTGTGTAGAGCATGTGATAGGCAGATGTACAATAAAAGATAGTTTGTTTTCTACCAACACTTCTTGAGTGTCGACTCCTCCCTTTGAGTCAAGAAGCAAGAAATTCAGAAAAGCAACACAAAAAATAGGGCAGGTTTTTGGCAACAAGGTGAGCTCTTTTGGAGCCACATATCCTCTAGCAGACAAAATAAACAGGCAAGCAAGAAAACTAATTTTCTTGGAATAATAGGTTATGAAAATTTTCTCTCTTCATGGAAGAGATAGACCAGCACTGGCACTACAATCCCGAGTGATAAACATTCAAGCCAGATATGAAAATAAGTTTTTTCAATATACTACTCTAGATTTTTCCATAATGGGACCAGAAGGATTATCACTTGTATATTAAAGGTCCTGATGATCCTTCTCAACACATTCATCCAATGTTTATTAAGCACTTACTGTGTACAGTGATTTAAATTGTTCCTGAACTGTCTAGACATCATATCCTGAGCATTCACTATTTACTATTGTATCTGTTTCTTCCCTTGAGTATTTTTATCTGAATGTATTTTTCAACCTGATTTTACATGTCTTCCTTAGTTACATAACCTTGAGCTTTATCATCATAAATCGCGTCAGGGCCTCGTCTCAATAGTCACAATATTATCATGGGCTATAGATTTCTTTATGCTGGATATGACAACTTCACATTTCTCTGCTCAACCTCACTGATATTTTTCCTATTGATTTTTTTAAGTTTCATAAATTGTTAACCCTCATGCACAATTTTTTTTACCAATTTGAATAACATGTATAAAATTTTTGCAGAGTAAAAATGACTAACTTGCAGAGTAGAATGGAGTCTAATCCAAAGTTAAATTAAGCTTTTATAACCTCCTAACCAATAGTTCCTCCCTTTCTCCCAGATCCTATTTTGTCATCTGTTACTCGGCAATTCTCACTGACCCAAGGAAGCTCTTCCAAGACTTTCACTTCAGATGAACTATTTAGCAAAAATAGCCTGAAAATTTTTTTCACATGGAGAATTATTTTCTCATGATACTGAATCATCCGAGGGCAGAGACTCTCAAGGATAGACGTGGATATTAAGGGAACAGATAGATGATTTAAAGGATGACAGAATCTTCTAATCTGCCTAGAAATTAGCAAGGCCATGGTAACTAAGGAATATTTGCTTTTATCAAATAGTGGAGGATTTAGATTACATACCTAGGACTTTATACACCTAGATCACTTCCATTTTGATTATAGCACTCTACCTCCTAAATCATTCCAATTAATTCACACCCAGGGCCTGACATTTTCATCATCCATGGATTTAGATCTTTAGAAAATTATTGTTGAAATGTAACCATGTTAATTAGGAGGGAATTTAAATTATTGATAATATCTTAGACACTAGCATATTATTAAGATAATTTAAATTACACGTCAAACTGCAGTAATGTGTTCTTAAAATTGGAAATTAAAGTTTAAAAGTTGTGATATTGACACCCACTGGTGAGATAAATAACTTGATTTGGGAAGGTATGGAAATGATGAGAATGGGATTTACCCAGGTTGTACTTTGGAATGGTACCTCATTGAAAGGCAAGTCCTATATTCCTGGAGGTGGAGGGGAGTAAGGGGAATGGTGTCTGGTCTTAAGGAGATGTGCCAAAACAAGGAAAGAGAGGCAGGAATCAAAAATTAATATAATTTAATTTACGTATTTTTTTCTAGGTCCTGTACCTGGTCTGGGCCCCTTTCTTTGTTTTTTTTTTTTTTTTTTTTTTGGCGGTACGCGGGCCTCTCACTGCTGTGGCCTCTCCCGTTGCGGAGCACAGGCTCCGGACGCGCAGAGCCGCTCTGCGGCATGTGGGATCCTCCCGGACCGGGGCACGAACCCGTGTCCCCTGCGTCGGCAGGCGGACTCCCAACCACTGCGCCACCAGGGAAGCCCTTGGGCCCCTTTCTTTATTGTTACTATTTTCAACTAGCTCAGGATCCACTGGATTTGATCAGATCTGCTTCCTTTCTTGGTCTATCTTGTATATACTCTTGCCTCCATTATCTTGCCTCCATTATCATGAAGCTTATAGCTTTGATTTCTGAAAGCTCTCCATGTCCCTTGGTCTCTCTTTGTCTCTACTTCCTCTTCTGTGTCTCTATCTCTCTGTCTTTTATCTCTCTCCCTGTATCTCTCTCTCTCTCTCTCTTTCTCCACACACACACACACACACACACACACACACACACACACACACAGAGTACAAAGTAGAGGTGAATCTCAATGGACAGTGCAGTGACATAGGGTTACTAAGAATGGGCACTTTTGATATCTCAAGCCTGAAAAGAGTTAGGAGACAGCAATAGTTATTTGTGCCTAAAGAGAGGGAGTTGAGTCAGGGCCATCCTTTAGATAAAAGTAGACAGTTTGTAGTAACCTTTCACAGAAGAAGTCAAGGGAATGATTACTTTGATCTTACTTTCCTATCTAACCCTCATTTCCTGCCTGTGTTCCCCATTGACTAGTCCCCATCCCCCAGAAATGATAGAGCAACAGACCCCAGTGATATAGCTCATAGAATCACAAAGCAGGTAGAGGATCTTAGAAGGAGATCTAGAGGAGCAAATGGAAGGCATTGGGTACAGTGTAAATTTACTTGAATGAATGAGTATCATCAGCAGCTTTTTCATATTATTCAGACAATTTATTGACGACATTCAAAATAAAATTATGATAGGCTTACCTTTTATTATAATTATTCAACATATTTGTTCATCATATTTATTCACAAATATGAATTACTGGGCATGAATATTCAGAGTATATATTCAGTGGTAAACTGATAAACCTCACACAATAAAGGAAAATAATACCACACACAAAAAAAATAGCCTTTTCATTGCTTCAAAGACACTTTTGGGAATTCTTCAGAAGAAATTATACAAAACTATCTAGCTAATCCAAGAGATCAGATGACCAAAAGAGCAGAACACCTAAATTATCTCCTTGTTCAAACTATGTTAAATATTTTAATAGCATGTTAAATGAAAAAAAAATTAGAGAATGTGAAATAAATAATTTTACACAAAAGATAAATTTATATCTTCATCCTTATTCTGTTTCCCATCAGGTGCTGTGCTCTAAGTAAATTAGCCATAAGTCAAAGATTAAAAGTAAAACAACAAAATAAACAACTTGATTTAAACTTCATTATTTTTCTGGTATTATATGTGATAAGTTTCCAAGATTCATGTTCACTTAAAGTTTAGACTATATATTTCTCTAGTGTCAAGAGAAGCATATTCATAGAGCTTAATTATTATACTATGACTATGTAAGTTATTAACATTTGAAGATGGGTGACTGTATATAATGCGAACACTATATACAATTTTTGAAACACTTCTTTCAACCTAAAATTATTTTAAAGTAAAAAGCTAAAAATTAACAACTACCAGAACCAACTGCCTTAATACTGAATTACCTTTGTTTATATGTAAGTTAAAAGCACTATTTGCAAAAGTACAAATGTTCTGACTAAAATACCTTCATTTTGGGAAAGAGTAAATAGAAAAGTAGCAGTTATGAATTCATTAAAAAAAAGTCCTCTTGCAAGAGTATTTACTCTAAAAGCCTAGAAAAATGAGAACAAAAAAATATTGAACTAACCACTTACAAATTTCAAAAATATTGCTGCCTATTTGATATGAAGTTCTAGGGTTTAATTTTGCTAGTCTTTTGAAAAGAGAAATGTTCATGTCAGATTTTGAGATGGAATTTTTCTTGCATGAGACAAAACAATGGAGTTATATTGAAAACCCTGTTTTAGGAAACAATTTTAATAATAATTGACCATGAAATATAATAAAGCAAAAACATCAATCTGGTTGTCATTGACTTAAATGACTCCCATCAGAGTCATTTTTTTGACAGCAGAGTGAAAATGTAAATTGTGTATTTATACCCACTATATTTTTTTAGAGTAAAAAATCCTTCAATTCATCCCTTTCCTTAACTTAGAACAATGAATCACTTAGAAAGTTATAGTGAAAAGAGCATGCTAATTCCAGTTCTTCTACTATTAACATTTTTAACCTGAAGCAGGTAGTTTAACAATTAAAAGACTGTCATTCTTTAAAATTAAAGTAATAAGGTTAAAATTCATTATAGAATTATTGAGTAACATAAAGGAAAAATATATGAAAGCTAGTTATAAAATAACATATCAATACTAATGTTAAAATTACTGCTTATACTTCTATAATGATTTGGAAGAATAACAGCAATAATATTTATGCCAACTAACATGGTACAGATGGAAAAAAATTATTGTTCCTTGAACTTGTGCCCTTCTGACAAGTTTCAGGATTAGCTTGGAGATGTGTAGCCAATACATTTGTGAAATATTCACCTCAAAAGTCCAGATAAAATTGACCTCAAAGTTTAGCTCCATGATCTGGCAAAGTCCAAAGCACTCTCCTCAGTATTTGCAAATTCCCAAGGGCATGTTTTCAAGCTACTGTCTGCTCATGGCATCTGTGTTCTCACAGGCTAACTATCTTTTGCCTACATCCACCTGGAAGCAAAATTTCCTTCTGCTGTTCTTTGGCATACAACACACATATACACACACTTCAATCACATCAAGTATTCTGATATAGAATAAAATGAGTCTTTATAGATTACACTCATGATTCATACTGCACACAGCTGGTAACTTCCTCTCTCTGCTCCCTCATCTTTTTTTTTTTTTTTTTTTTTTTTTTGCCTATATTCCTTTCTCTCAAGGAGCAACATATTTTTGGTTATGGTCAGACTCTGAAAACTCAGGGTTTTCACATTCAATATTACATATATATAAACTTTTATATATATATACTTTTATATATATATTACATTTATGTATAATAATTATATAATAATATATAATATTATATATATTATATATATAATATATATATATTATATAATATAATATATATATAATATATATATTATATATATTATATATATATTATATATAATATATATATAAAATAATAATAATATATAATTATATATATTATATATAATATATATAATATATAATATTATAATAATATAATAATATTATACATTATATAATATAATGTATAATAATTATATAAAGCAGTATATGTATATATACACTTATGTATGCATATATATTTATGTATTCATATTTTAATATATATTTATGTATGCATACATATATACACACACACATGCAGTTGTTTTCCTTAGATGAATTATGGTGCCAGTGGTTGAGGTAAAATATCTTCTTGATATAATCATCCAAGTTTTTGTGGTGGGTTGGCCACCTGATGATTATTTAGCTCCATTGGAGAAGCCCAGATACTATCTTAAATTTAATTCAGATATGAATTCTTTCAAAAATATTTTATAAATTATCACTGGCTATAGTAGAATATCTTTTCTAATCTCATTTTGGGTATCAATTTTCTAAGTATCATAAAATGGTGAATAACTAGAAATATCAACAAAAAATTCTCTTTTATGAGTGGTGGAGGGTGATCTTTAGTTTTACTTGACTTTAAAATGCCATTTTTGTCATTCAAGTTTCAGATGTCTCCAACCCATTATAGTATTTTATATCCATATATTTTTGTCTGTGTGTTCAGCATTGTACCTTGTGGCTTTCAAGTAGAATTCAGTTAGGAAAACAAAAGCCATGTAGGTATTCCAAAGAGGAAGCATTTTTTTAAATATCAAGAATAGAGTTTTCCTAAAGATGCCACCAGAAAACTACTAGAGCTAATCAATGAATTTGGTAAAGTTGCAGGATACAAAATTAATGCACAGAAATCTCTGGCATTCCTATACACTAATGATGAAAAGTCTGAAAGAGAAATTAAGGAAACAGTCCCATTTACCATCGAGACAAAAAGAATAAAATACCTAGGAGTAAACCTACCTAGGGAGACAAAAGACCTCTATGCAGAAAACTATAAGATACTGATGAAAGAAATTAAAGATGATACCAACAGATGGAGAGATATACCATATTCTTGGATTGGAAGAATCAATATTGTGAAAATGGCTATACTACCCAAAGCAATCTACAGATTCAATGCAATCCCTATCGAATTACCAATGGCATTTTTTACAGAACTAGAACAAAAAGCCTTAAAATTTGTATGGAGACACAAAAGACCCCAAATAGCCAAAGCAGTCTTGAGAGAAAAAAACGGAGCTGGAGGAATCAGACTCCCTGACTTCAGACTATACTATAAAGTTATAGTAATCAAGACAATATGGTACTGGCACAAAAACAGACATATAGATCAACGGAACAAGATAGAAAGTACAGAGATAAACCCATGCACCGATGGTCAACTAATCTATGACAAAGGAGGCAAGGATATACAATGGAGAAAAGACAGTCTCTTCAATAAGTGGTGCTGGGAAAACTGGACAGCTACATGTAAAAGAATGAAATTAGAATACTCCCTAACACCATACATAAAAATAAACTCAAAATGGATTAGAGACCTAAATGTAAGACCTGATACTGTAAAACTCTTAGAGGAAAACATAAGAAGAACACTCTTTGCCACAAATGACAGCAAGATCTTTTTTGATCCACCTCCTAGAGTAATGGAAATAAAAAGAAAAATAAAAAAATGAGACCTAATGAAACTTCAAAGCTTTTGCACAGCAAAGGAAACCATAAGCAAGATGAAAAGACAACCCTCAGAATGGAGAAAATATTTGCAAGTGAATCAACGGACAAAGGATTAATCTCCAAAATATATAAACAGCTCATGCAGCTCAATATTAAAAAAAAAACCCAATCCAAAAATGGGCAGAAGACCTAAATAGACATTTCTCCAAAGAAGACATACAGATGGCCAAGAAGCACACAAAAAGCTGCTCAACATCACTAATTATTAGAGAAATGCAAATCAAAACTACAATGAGGTGTCACCTCACACCAGTTAGAATGGGCATTATCAGAAAATCTACAAACAACAAATGCTGGAGAGGGTGTGGAGAAAAGGGAACCCTCTTGCACTGTTGGTGGGAATGTAAATTGATACAGCCACTATGGAGAACAGTATGGAGGTTCCTTAAAACACTAAAAATAGAATTACCATATGATCCAGCAATCCCACTACTGGGCATATACCCAGAGAAAACCATAATTCAGAAAGACACATGCACCCCAATGTTCGTTGCAGCACTATTTACAATAGCCAGGTCATGGAAGCAGCCTAAATGCCCATTGACAGACGAATGGATAAAGAAGTTGTGGTACACATATACAATGGAATATTACTCAGTCATAAAAAGGAACGAAATTGGGTCATTTGTTGAGACTTGGATGGATCTACAGACTGTCATACAGAGTGAAGTAAGTCAGAAAGAGAAAAACAAATATCGTATATTAACGCATATATGTGGAACCTAGAAAAATGGTACAGATGAACTGGTTTGCAGGGCAGAAATTGAGACACAGATGTAGAGAACAAACCTATGGACACCAAGCGGGGAAAGCGGCGGGGGGATGGGGGTGTGTGATGAACTGGGCGATTGGGATTGACATGTATACACTGATGTGTATAAAATTGATGACTAATAAGAACCTGCTGTATATATTAAAAAAAAATAGAGTCTTAAAACATATGGACATGGTTAGGAAAGTAACTGTCAGGGAATCCACTGTTGAGTGTTCAAGAAATCAGGAAAGCTGTATGTAGGTTTGTCAAGAAATTAAAAATAGAACTACCATATGATCCAACAATCTCACTTCTGGATATATATCCAAAGGAAACTAAACTATTATCTTGAAGAGATATCTGAAGTCCCATATTCATTGCAGCATTATTCATAGTAGCCAAGTTATGGACACTGTCAATGGATACACACACACACACACACACACACACACACACACACACACACACACGAATATAATTCTGCCTTAAAAAGGAAGGAAACCATGTTATTTGCGATAACATAAATGAAGCTGGAGGACATTGTGTTAGGTGGAATAAGTCAGACAATGACAAATACTGTATGGTATCATTTATATTTGGAATCTGAAAAAAACCCCATCAAACTCATAGAAACAGAGTAGAATGGTGCTTGCCACAGTGGTGGGTGATGGAAAGAAGGAGAGGTTGGTAAAAGTGTTCAACCAGCAGTTATAAGATGAGTAAGGTCTGAGGATCTAATGTATACCATTTGAGACTATGGTTGATGACACTGTATTGTATGACTGAAATTTGTTGAAAGAGAGTAGAACTTAAATGTTTCAACAAAAAGGAAAAAAGAACAAGTGAGGTGATGAATGTTATTTAACTGGATGGGGAAAATCCTTTCACAATATATACATATATCAAATCATCACATAGAACAGTTTAAATATATTGCATTTTTCAATTATACCTCAATAAAGCTGAATAAAAAAGAAAGTTTGCAAAGTTAATAAGTGGTGGAGCTGGGTTTCAAACCTAGGTAGCCTGGATCCAGAATCTACACTTTAAACCACTAATCCTTACTGACAGAAACTGTTCTCTCGAATTACATCTTAATGGCTTTACAACTTATTATGCTTATAGAATAAAGTAAGGCCGTTAATTAAATTCCAGGCTGCCGCAGAAACATATAGCTTAGGGACATCCCTTCTTCTGTGGGTTCCAAAGCAATGAAAGGATTGTTTGAGCTGCAACAGTTTGTAAATATTGTGTCATGTGGAACTTATCTGAGTCAGCTCCCCATATGCTTACATAAGCTGCTATAAATGAGCAATTTAACAAACTTCATGAACACTGCAGAGATATGAAGCTCTTCTTGAGATAAAAAAAAAATAGAATTCTTCAAATCCTTAATGACTACAAGGCATGTTTGACCCATGCTGACACAGGGTCCTCCCAAAAGTGATGTAAATATACCCTTTTCTTAATGCATGAATCTATTTAATATATATTTAAAGCCACACAACACATATTAGAAAAAAGCAATCAATAATTGAATCATCTAACAGATAAAGTGCAACAAAGGCAAAGGAGCCACACGTGTTTCAAGAAGAGAAAAACAGTAGGGAAGCCCACTGCACATTGAAACTAGTGATATTTCAAAAGCTGATTTTTAATTGTATATAATTCATTGATTGCTAGTTGGCATGGAGTTTCAAATGATCAGATTCTGGGGAAAATAATTATGATATAAAAAGGTTTTGCTATTATAAACTAAATTTCATAATTGTGTTATTTTTTCCTGCCTCTGTTTTATTTTGGTCATGTTGCCAATTAACATAAGGAGTTACTTTCTTCTATTAGTAAAATCGATGCTTTGGTAGAGACATGCCAAATGTATATTTTAGAATGTTATAACAGGCAGAGAAATAACCCTGTGTTTCTTTGTTTCATTATTTTTAATCTTTTATTATTATTCATACATTTGGCAAGTTTAAAGTACTGCCTTTTTACAGTTTCCCTAGTTTAAATTTCCAGTCATTAATGGAAATACTAAAACAAAATATGATGATAAAAATAGTTCTTAAATAATTCCCAAGAGAGCTCCTAAGACTGACTTTATCTGTTCCTTGCAGGCACAGCTTTAACATATCATAAGATGTGAACTCTATTTAGCTGACACTTTGGTGGTGTAAGTGTTTTTCACAAGTAATCAGCCTCTGAATAATCAAAGGTGTGTACCATCCATCAGCTTTAAGGAAACATTAAAATACTTTAATGGAACTTAGGGTAATTAGAAAGTCTCTTATGCAGTTCATCTACTATCAAGAACATTTTTAGGATTAATAACAGTGGAGTGAGTTTTCCAACAAGGAATGGGCCCTTACTTTACTTCTGCAATCTCATTTGTAAAACTAGAATTGTTTTATGTGTTTCAAGGGGATGTTGGGTATAATTTATGATTAAACTGTTATAAAGTATTAATAGTTCCTTTGCTGAAATTATAAGTCTGTTCTCCTTAAGGACTGATCATAACAGAGAAAAGGAAAAATAATACAGTTTTTCAAAGATTCAACATTATATTCGAAGGAATATAGTGACTCAGAGAAGATATTTTACCCTAGAGATTGATATTTATCTAATAATGCCCTAAAGACTATTGGGATAAGGTTAAATTTACTGTGACTTAACAGGCAGGTTATGTATAATAATTTAACAAAATTAAGTTGTATAACTAACATTCAACATTATTTTTGTAACTACATGAAAATCAACCACTTCTTCAACAATGAATATTAAGTCAGCTGAAAAGTAGAATTATTACATGACTTATTGTTGATCCAGTTGTATTGACAGTATCTCAGCAATTGCTTTTCTACTGAATATCTAATCTTTATTTCTCACTTATAGAACCTCTATTATATTTTGGGTGACAACATACGTACATAAAAAAACTAAATTTCCCAGCCTGATTTGTCCCCAGTGAGATGATAGAAGTTTGTGAAAATTATTCTGCTAGGACTATGCCCTTTTGCCCTTCTATCCTCTCCCATCTGAGGTTTGGAATTGGTGGTCTGGTAGTTAAGTTGAGTTGACCTCTGTGCTCCAAGATGGTGGAGCAGAGGGAGGGAAGGAGTCTAGGTCTCTGAATAAGCATGGAGCTTCTTACAAACCCAGGACTTCTCACCTCAAGTTATTTTATGTGAAAGAGAAATAAATATCTGTCTTGTTTAAGCAATTTTATATTTCTACTGAATACAAATTATGAAAAAATATGACTTAAGAAAGTTAAATATATGGTAAACAACAATTTTAACAAAGGAAAGACATAAGATTTAAATGGTAAAATAAGTAAATTAATAATAATTTAAAATAATGATACATTTAAAAATAAAAATGACAAAATAACAAAAATAACATAATCTTTTTTTTTTTAACTTTTATTTATTTATTTTTTTGTGGTATGCGGGCCTCTCATTGCTGTGGCCTCTCCCGTTGCGGAGCACAGGCTCCAGATGCACAGGCTCAGCGGCCATGGCTCACGGGCCCAGCCGCTCCGCGGCATGTGGGATCTTCCCAGACCGGGGCACGAACCCGTGTCTCCTGCATCGGCAGGCGGACTCGCAACCACTGCACCAGCAGGGAAGCCCCATAACATAATCTTAAATGCAACATAACACACTGAAAAAAAATTTAAGTGTGTGTTCTGGATAACAAAATCCTGGGTTTTAAACCCAGTTCTACCACTTATTAGCTGTTCAAACTTGGGCAGTTTATTTTACCCTGTACTTCAATTTCTTAACTTGTAAAATGAGGATAAACACTGCCAATTCAATTAGATACATATAAAATCCTTAGAAAACTATATGGCCCTTAGTAAGCATACAATGATAAGTTTCATTTATAGAATGAAGTTAAATTGCAAAATTATGTTATATTTTTATTTTAAAGTCTCATTTTAACTAAAAATTATTTTCTTAATTTTATTTTAGTATTTTATGTTGGACTGTTGTAATTTTTTACATTGTTTTTATTCTTGATTTAAAAATAGTAGCCAAGAAATGTCTTAAGATAGAAGTGTCTTCCAAAACAAAGAATAGATCATTTCTCTGTTATAGTTGATCACTAATAATATTTTAAAATATTATAATTGAAAATATTAGTTTAAATCTTTTTTGGTCTTGTGCATTTGAATTCTTAGGTAGGCGTACAGAGGTAGTGTATGACAGGGATTCTTAGGGAATGGTAGGAGAAGATCTGCAGGAGCTTGTAAAGGAAACTCACCAAAGAATTTTGAGGAAGTAGGTGATAATTAAAGGCAAATGTGATCCATTTTAACATCTTTCAGTGAAAGTGGCAAGACCTACAGCAGTATGGGAATATACATTCTGGAGCACTTGCCTATAGTTGTGGAGAGTGGCACACTCAAGGGACATGTAAACCATTAGAAATTTAAGTCTGGGATTCAATGTAGAAGACATTTGGGATTTAATGCCCCTGGAATTGATGAAAGAGAATAGAAAAATGAAAGAGCTTTTAGTCTCCCTAGTGGAGCCCCCAAGCCATTCCACATATAATGATCAGTTTTATGGAATGCTGCCTAAAACAATCAATCATGTGAGAAAGTATATATTATAAAGGAAGCTCAGAAAAGAGAAAAGTTTAAGAACAATGGAATGGCCACCTGGGCCAAACTGTCTCTCTCCTTCCTCCCTCCCCCTCTCCCCCTCCTCCACTCTTCCTCTCCCCAACCCCCCACCCCCTTCTCTGACTAAATTGGTAGGAGTGAAGGTTCCAGTGAATTTGGCAATGTGAGGTCTTTGTGACCTTGGCAAGAGCAATTTCATCAAAGTTTGAGAGGAAGCTAGGTAGATTGTTGGAGTGGTTTGAAGAGCAAATGGGAAGTGAAGTGTTGGATCCACAAAGTGTAGACAATACTTTTGAACAGCTTTGCTGTGGAGAGGGTGGCAGAGGACTTTGGGCAACAATGCAGTGTAGACATATTAAGGGTAACAGAACATATCATTATGCTGATCTGAATGAAAGGAGAGAAAAGCTTCAATGAACGACAGAGGATAAGATAGATGAGGAATAGTGGAGTAATATACTTACTCATCCTGTACTTTGATGGGTAGAGAAAATAGTTTCTTTGTCTCTAACTGACCTGATTTCTTAAGGTTCTGTTGTTCTGTGTAGCTGATACACTTTTTCCAATTAAAATTGTTTTCCATTCTTTTTAGGTTTAAACAATGTCTTTTCAGTTTAAAACTTCTGTCAGTTTAATAGTGAACTTTCTGTCAAAGTTGGTTTAGGCTCCTTTCTGTCAGTCAGTTAGGCTTATATATCAGATTTTGTATTATTTTTTTTTTCCACTAAAGTGGTACCTGAATATGAGGAAAAGGGACAGGCTTACCGTGTTTTCAAGAAGAGGTGACAGAGGGAACCAGGTTTCCCCATACCCATTTGCATTTTAGTTAACTCTGCTGCTGGTGTCCATTCAGATGTGACTGGTCTCATCACTAGACCAGTTGGCCTGAACAACTTATCTGGCCTCAGTGTCCCTGTCTGTGGCATTTTCTTTTTCCGATTAGCATGCATGTTCGCCAGCAAGCTTGATATGCTGGTGTCCATTCACTGCAGCACACAGGATATTCATAGTACCCCGAACAAGACATCACATTGGGAGTCAAGAATACTGACTTAATCACCATCTTTCTACCATCTTTCTACCACTGGTGCTTTCTTATTTCTTACACATAACATGGGACATTAAGCCAAGCCTATATTTCAAATTCTCCTAAGCTCATATCTTTCTCAAGTTAAGTCCAAGAAAGAAAGCCTAAAGTCCTCAATTTCTCCATTTATGTCCAAATATATCTAAAGTACTTTTCTCATCTATCAGTGTTAGGCCCTATTAACAGACTTCCTAATTTCCTCTCTCTTACCGTTTTTCTTCTCAGTCTTTCAGGAATAGGAGGAACCATATTAAGGATTTTAGTATGCCTTATGTCATATATGCCTACCTTAAGTCTGTATGCCTCATGACCTAGATCATAGAAGGTTTCCTTGCCATTTCCACTCCAAGGACTAGAAGAGCTAAATGTTTATTTTCTTAGCCACCCTGGCTGTTAGGAGTAAACATGTGACTGAACACTAACCAAAGGCCTGGATGTGGAAACCTGCTGGAGCCACTTACTTATAAAAGACAAAAGGGGTTGATGCTGTCGCCTTCCTTCCCACAGCCTTTTTCATGCTTGGAATTTAGGAGGAAAAAAACCCAGGGATGGCCATGGGGAAAAGAGAGTGAATCTTGGATACATAAGTTCTACAAAATGTTTGAATCTATTTATGTGAAGAACCCAGGCCAACGCTTTCCTATCCACAAACTATTTAGTATCTGAGGAAAAAAAAAAAACCTTCAAATTTGTACTATTTGGAGTATTTTCATGCTTATACCCAAAAGCATTTCTGACTGATGTGCTCTGCTTTCTGTCTGTGTAAAATGCTCTTTCCTCCTTCTGTCGTGTCCTTATGGTCCCTAGTTTAATATCCCTCCTCAGAGCAGAAGATATAAAGCAGGTCCCAAGATTATGCTTATTATAAAACCCTATATTTTATGATAAAGATTATTATAAATTTTCAGTCAAAATGTTATCTACCTAGGGCTATCCTATGTAAGAGAATTACTGTAACATAGATTTTCAATAACTGGAATACACCCTGAAATTTTGGAGACTTCAAAATGCAAATTTCTATCATTTAAAGACTTTTCTTTTTCAAAAAGAAAATACATTGTTTGGGGTATTATTCTTTTGTTGTTATTGTAGTTGCTTCTAACCAGGTATTAGAAGTTATAGTAGTGGACAAGGGGATGGTGACCAAAGCTGAGAAGGAACAGATACAGGTGCCAGAATGCTGGTGAGGCACATTTGGTGGCTCTGGGATGTGTTGCCCTTCATGAGACTTGCAGATCAAGAACAGAAAACTTGCTTCTCAGTAGCATTTCATAATAAAATATGCAGTGAATTTTGGTGATAATTCACACATAAATGCAAATGATAAATAGGTTAATGACTTAGATCTACTTTATTTGTGTATGAATTTTTTACTTCAGTAATTTTTTTCATCCAAATAGTATTAAGAAAGCCATTTTTGTCAACAAATATATCAACCTTGAAGCAATAGTTACCTACCATTTTTTTTTTTTTTTTTTTTTTTGTGTTACACGGGCCTCTCACTGTTGTGGCCTCTCCCGTTGCGGAGCACAGGCTCTGGACGCGCAGGCTCAGCGGCCATGGCTCACAGGCCCAGCCCCTCCACAGCATGTGGGATCCTCCCAGACCGGGGCACGAACCTGTGTCCCCTGCATCAGCAGACGGACTTTCAACCACTGCGCCACCAGGGAGGCCCTTACCTACCATTGATAGCCATTCATTAAGTTGGATGTTTGGAAGAGTGATCCTGGCAGGCAAGCTCACTGTGATCTGTGACAGGGATGAGAGGATGGTGGGCTTAGGGACACTTTTAATCTTGAGTAATTTCATTTGATCTGTGTACTACATTGTCGTGTTCAGTGTCAATTATTTTTTTTCAGTGTCAGTTTTAATGAGTGAATGTTTCTGTCTCTAGCATGCTCATACCACTTCATGAAGTGCTGCCAAACTGGCTACCTGACTTTATCACAGAAACTCAGGGAGTTTTACAACAATATATATGTTTTACACTACTCCCAGATGGACTGACTCAGCAGCTCTTCAGTGCAGTGTTAGAATATATATGTGCTCACTCTCTCCCCCTACTTCTCTTTCCTCTTCTCCCACCCTCCCAAGGATGAGAGTTCTGATTCTCAGCTCAGGTGATATATACATGGGACTCATTGTTCAGGAAATGCACCTCTCAGGTTACTCTGAAGTGCAACTGCAACATAAGATGTCTGTAAATAACTTATCTATGTTGCCTTTTAAAGACTATAGCCCAACTCTTGACCCCCACATTAAATCAAAGCTACTCAATGTACAAGAAGGAGCTGCTCTCACTGACGACCACTTTTGAGGCTACAAGGTACTCAGCACTTTGAAGCTTGGGCTCTCTGATCCATATGTATGCAATTTTTTTCCACCTATTATTTTTCAACCATGTTGCTCAGTTCTGGAAAGAAAGTAAAAGCAAGAAGAGAAATTCCCTAATTGTATTATGTTTGTATCTTGGGTTGATAGAAAGATTTGGGTTGTAAAGAACCCAGAATTTTTGAGAAGGTGATAAATAGCTGATCGCTGGAAAGTCATGTAACATAGTGGAAAAAGAGGGCATTTTCCCCCTGTTCTAGAGTATCCACTGCAGAGAAAGCAGTTTGTAAAATCTTCCCTCTTTAAAGCCTCCTGGGTCACATTCTCTTACGATACTGGCTTCAAACCATGTTTTACTTTTGTAAGGTCCTTGTAAAGTGTGTGAGGCATTCTTTTACTTCATGACTGCCCACCCTCTACTACTTTTCTACCTTAATCATATTGGAAATTAATTCTAGTAATTGGCTGCTTGTTTTTTGTTTCATTTTGTTTATTTGACAAATAAATCATTACCACCCTTTACTTTGGTAACAAAGGGATGCTTTTCTCAGAGGGGAAACAATTACATGCAGTTTGCGTGAGATTGATCCCCCTCCACAAGCCAGGGATGTGGGAAGGAGACCTGGGACCAGCTAAATAGAATACTCTAGATAATTGTTTCATCTAGGTGACTGGTTCGGTTTTGGGCCCATGATCCAACACATGTCCATCATGGCTTGCAATGAACATTTTTTTTCTAGAATTCTAAGGACAGGCTGTTTCTAGCCAGTTCAAAGCTGGGGGTCTGGAGGCTGATAGAAGTATATTTCCTGCTACAGGGAATCTCACTGTCTAATCAACAAAGAAAGAGGAATCCCCTGGATTTCTAGTTACATGAGTTAATAATTCCCTTCTAAATGTTTACACAAGCTGATTTGAAATGTTTCTATCATCTGCCAAAAAAGCAGTCTTAACACACTCATTTTTTCAAAGCCAAATCACATAAAATGAACCAATTGACATTTTTAAAATAAATGCATGTGTTTCCCATATTCAAAAGTTCATACACTATACCACATGACATGTCTGTCCTGAATTTTATTATATAAAAATATTGTTTTCATTTTATTTCACATCCCATCTTGTCCCAATTTAATAAGGATATAGACAGGAGAGTGCTAAAAATTAACTTCATAATGATACTGGTTTTGTGTAACAGTTTACCTAATGAGTAAGGCAAGTCTTAGGTTTTAACATTTGACTCAAAGTTTGTATAAATAAAATATGAATAATTTTCTATTAAAATTATGATTTGCATTTGTTTATATTTAAGCTTCTATGAAATGTCTCTCTGTATTCCAAGAAAATATTCAGTTGTTTATTCTTATTTTGCCTGTTCACTGTGTACTCTATCATCTAAATAATTCATTAAAATGTTGAATCAGACTTTCCCAATACTTATTCATCTTTGTTTCTTATCTCTAAGCTAGTTTCCTATCTATGACAAGCCAGTAACCTTCCATTTTACAGTTCCTGTAAAGTTTTTTGTACCTTTAGGTATGAAAACCTGTTCAAGGCATTTCAAAAGTTTAAAGAGATTATATTCTCTATTTTCCTCATTATCCAAGAATATTTATCCTGCAAAGAATGCCAATAGATTTGTCAGGCACAATTTTCTCTTGACAGGAGCTGTGCTATTATTATTATTGACTGAGGTATCTGAAATTCTTGCTAAGGTTTCTACAATTATTAATAGTTTTGCCTCCCCTCCCCCACCTTTTATTCCTCTGGAAAACATTCATATTTAACATAAAAGGAGCCATCTTCCATTTTAAAGCTTGATTTTTGTTAGATGGTAGTATAATTAATACAAGGCACTCACATGTTATTTCTACTAACATATTGGTTATCCCCTACGTATGGACTGAATGTTTGTACTCCCCTCTCACATTAATATGTTGAAGCTCTACCCTCCCAGTGCAACTGTTTCAGAAGATAGGGCCTTCATGGAAGTAATTAAGGTTAAATGTAGTCATAAGGGTAGGATCCTAACCCCAGAGAATAAGAAGAATAGGAGAGACCAGAACTCAGTCACTCTGTGTGTGCACACACTGAGGAAAGGCCATGTGAGCACCAGTGAGAAGGCAGTGGTCTACTACAGAGCCCTCACCAGAAACCAACTATGCTGACAACCTAATCTCGGACTTTCAGACTCCAGGACCATGAGAAAGTAAATTTCTGTTGTTTAAGTCATGCATTCTATGATATTTTGTTGTGGCAGCCTGAGCAGACTAAGATACCATGTTTATGAAACAAACATAGCATGCAGGAGTGAGCAATATTTTTTCCAGCTCTAGGGTTTATTCTGCAGACCACTTTTTCTAGTGAACTTTTTGTTGTTGTTGCTATTGTTGACGTTTTCTGGTGTATCTCATTTTTTTCTGTTCCTCTGATCTCATACATACTTACTCATTGGGGAAATAAAGCTAGAAATAGAGGTGAAGGTGTAGCATTTTTTTATAAAATAAAATTGTATCCTCAACCTTGTTAGAGTGTATGGTTAATTTTGATTGATTCAGGAAGTATTTATTGAGTACCTGTTAAGTGCTGGGATCCTGCCAAGCAACTTGGGATAAATAAGTGACTAAAACTAAGACTCCTATCATTGCCGAACTTTCATTTCAGTGGGAGTGGGAGTGTGAAACCACACAGGACACACGATAAAAAATATAAGTGAATCAAATCGTGTTTCAGAGAGTGATATATGGTATGGGAAAAAAATGAGGACATAAAATCTTGGGTGCACATTGGCAGTATTATCAAGGAAAGAAGGTAATAGAAGTTGAGGTCAAAGAGATATTAGTGACAAAGTCTTTACAAGGCAAGATTTCTTAACCGTGGCATGGAATAAAACACAGAGAGTGTTCATGAATTTTGATGGGAAACGTTTTTTTTCAATCTCACTCTGGTGGGCTGAAGAGGGGAATCCCCCAAGATATCCACATCCTAATCTTCATAACCTACATGGATGTATTATCTTACAACATAACAGGTACTTTGCAAATGTTATTAAGGATCTTGACATGGGGATTATCCTTAATTATCTGGTGAGCTCAATGTAATCACAGGGAGCCAGAGGGAGCCAGAAGGATCAGAGTTAGAGAAAGAAAATTAAAGGACAGGAGCAGAAATAGTAGTGATATGCTCTGAAGATGAAAGAAGGGGCCACTAGCCAAGGAATGTAGGTGGTCTCTAGAAGCTGAAAAGGCAAGGAAACATTCTCCTCTAGGGCCTCCAGAAGAAGCAAAGCCCTGCCAACACCTTGATTTTAGCACAGTGAAAATGATTTCAGACTTCTCACTTCCAGAACTGTAAGATAATAAATGTGTGCTGTGTTAAGCTACTTAATTTGTGGTAATTTGTTAGAGCAACAATAGGAAACTACTATACATTTCTAACTGAAATGTATTATCTCTTAATATAGGAGTATTAATAGTACATGTGACTTTATCACAAAAATAAACTACAGATATTTTTATGTCATATTACAGTTCTTAAAAGTATCTAGAACTATTGTTTATGGCCATGATTGCTTCAAAACTCCAGTAGTTATCAAGTCCAGCACTAGGGCAAATCAGTGCTAAACTTTATGTAATATATTACTGAAAAAACGTATGTTTACTGTACCGTAAATTTCTTAATGTATTGAATATTTTGAGAGCAACACTTCCATATAGTTGAGTTCCTTCGGAAGCTTAAAATATTTTGCATTTGGAAACATTAATTTGAAGAAGGGTCCATAGGCTTAACTAGACTTCAGAAGGTACCCTTGGCACAAAAAGTTTACAATTCCTACTATAGGGCTTCATAGGTTACTATAAAGACTTGGACTTTTACCTGGAGGGAAGAGGGACCTATGACAGAAGAGTAACATGGTTTCACATAACTTTTTAAAAGGATCACTTTGGCTACCATGTTGAGGAAGTACCACGGAGGCAACTATCTAGGCAAGAGATAATGGTGTTCAGACTAGTATGAATGGTGTAGGTGGTAAGGAAAGGTCAGATTCTGATTATATTTTGAACTTTGAGCCAATGGGATTTCCTGATGGCATGTATGTATAGCCAACAAAAATAGATTTCTATTTGTTGTTGTCTGTGTGTATGTTTGTTTACCTGTTTGATGATTTTATTTATTATTTTTTGGTGGTGATCCAGTAGAGATCTTCATGATGTAGGGAAGTGAGGAAAGAATTGCTAGAGGAAGTTCTTGAGTATGTAATAGGGATGAGCTATGATATATAACAAGAAGCCTGGTTTTCCATAGTAGCATGGATAATCCTCTCTATGTCTAGAAATTAAACTGGAGTAACTTATTTTGCAGCTCCAGTTCTCTAACTTCCAATTCTCAGTTCTTGAACTTCCAATTTTCCAAACTAATTTATAAACTTCCAAAGATACAAGGCAGAGATAAATGTATTACTCAGTAATAATAGTAGAAAATAATGGAGACAAGGAAAGTCATGGAAAATGTTGTTATAAAAATATTTTTCAGTTGTGCAAATAAAAGCTCAAAATTCCTTTTTAATAAAAGCAAACAAACCCAGTTTCAGCACCTCGTTTATGCAAAACATTGTGCTATATGCTGCGAATAAGATGGGGTCTTTGCTTCCAAGAACCTGTATTATTTGAGAGAAAATTATATATACTTGTGATATTAAATACTAATAAAACATCTGTAAAACCAGTGATAGAAGTAAATGAGGGATTGACATAAGAAAGGTTACAATAAATTTCAGTCTTAAGTGCTGTAGGAGCTCTGAGGAAGAAGTCACTTTATACAACAAAAATGAATAAATTGTTAGATCTTCTGCTAATGTCTCCCAATCAAGATACTTAGAGAGAAAGGTGGAATAAAGCCCTGCAGATAATCCCTGGACATATAAACTTATGAAGTTACTAAATACCTTGTTTACACACACACACACACACACACACACACACACACAAAATGAGAAACTGTTTTCCTATGTGCCAATTGTCACTATATACAACATCATTAGTTACCAATATAGACATGAACTTCAGAAGGAGCCAATGAATTTTCTTCTTTTCTACAACACATGAATGTGGCAGTTTTGACTGCCAAATTGTTGTTGTTGCTGCTCAGTTTGGTCAATGTTATGTCACTTTTGATGTTAAAAAAAAGAATAGTGTTAACATCTTAAAGATTTTCAATTTTGTGGATGACTATTTTACAGTTGAAAAAATTTACCCTGTAAAGATGCAAACTCGTATTAATTTTCTAATGATGCTATAACAAATTACCACAAACTCGACAGCTTAGAACAGCAGAAATTTATTTTCTGATATTTCTGGAGGCCAGAAGTTCAAACTTAAGTTGTTGACATGGTCAGGGAGAACCTACTCCACAAGTCTCTCCTAGCTTCTGGTGACTGCTGGCAATTCTTAGCATTTCTTGGCTTGTAGCCACATAACTACACTTTCTGCTTCTGTCTTCATATCACCTCCCCTCCTCTGTGTGTACAAGAGTTCAAACTTTGCCACAGCCTTTCCAACAATTGTTGTCATTTTCTTATTTTAATAGCACTCATCCTAACTGGCATGCGGTGGTATATGACTGTGGTCTTGATTTACATTTCCCTGATGATTAGTGCTGTTCAGCATCTTTTCACATACTTGTTGGCCATTGTAGGTCTACTTTGAGAAACGTTTATTAAAACGATATTCTGATTCATTTAAAAATCAGATTATTATCACTATTTTGCTATTGAGTTGTAGGAGTTCCTTATATATTTTGTAAATGATCCTCTTATCAAATATATTATTTGCAGATATTTTCTTCCATTCTGTAGATTACCTTTTCACTTTTTTCTTTGTTTCCTTTGCAGTGTAGAAGTTTTTTAGTTTTGTATAGTCCCACTTGTCTATTTTTGCTTTTGCTGCCTGTGCTTTGGGTTTAATATCTATGGAATCATTGCCAAGACTAAGGTCATGGAGTTTTCCCCTACTATTTTCTTCTAGGAGTTGTACAGTTTCAGATTTTATGATCTATAAGTTTAAGCCTTATGGTGTTTAATCCATTTGAGTTGATTTTTGTGTATGGTGAAAGATAAGGTTCCAATTTCATTCTTTTGCATGTGGATCTCCAAATTTCCGAGCACTGTTTGTTAAAGATTCTATCCTTTCCCCATTGTGTCTTCTTGGTACCTTATCCAAGATTAGTTGACCATATATGTGTGGATTTATTGTGCTCCATTGGTACATATAGCTAGTTTTATGCCAATACCACACTGTTTTAATTACTATAGCTTTGTAATGTATTTTATAATCAAGAAGTATGTACCTCAAGTTTAGTTCTTTTCAAGATACTTTTAGTTATTCAAGGTCCTTTCTGGTTCCATATGCATTTTAAAATTGTTTTTTTCTATTTCCATAAAAAATGCAATTGGGATTTTGATAGAGATTACATTGAATCTGTACACCAGTTTTGGGTAGTATGGACGTCTTAACAATATTAAGTCTTCCAGCCAATGAACACAAAGTATCTTTCCATTTGTTTATGTTTTCTTTAATTTTTTTCTTTTTTTTTTCGTGGCAGAGGTTTTATTTATTTATTTATTTATTTTTAAATCTTTATTGGAGTATAATTGATTTACAATGGTGTGTTAGTTTCTGCTTTACAACAAAATGAATCAGTTATATATATACCTATGTTCCCATATCTCTTGCCTCTTGCGTCTCCCTCCCTCCCACCCTCCCTATCCCACCCCTCCAGGCGGTCACAAAGCACTGAGCTGATCTCCCTGTGCTATGCAGCTGCTTCCCACTACCTATCTACCCTACGTTTGGTAGTGTATATATGTCCAGGCCTCTCTCTCGCTTTGTCACAGCTTACCCTTCCCCCTCCCCATATCCTCAAGTCCATTCTCTAGTAGGTCTGTGTCTTTATTCCTGTCTTACCCCTAGGTTCTTCATGATATATATATTTTTAATTCAATATATATGTGTTAGCATATGGTATTTGTCTCTCTCTTTCTGACTTACTTCACTCTGTATGACAGACTCTAGGTCTATCCACCTCATTACAAATAGCTCAATTTCGTTTCTTTTTATGGCTGAGTAATATTCCATTGTATATATGTGCCACATCTTCTTTATCCATTCATCCGACGATGGACACTTAGGTTGTTTCCATCTCCGGGCTATTGTAAATAGAGCTGCAATGAACATTTTGGTACATGACTCTTTTTGAATTATGTTTTTCTCAGGGTATATGCCCAGTAGTGGGATTGCTGGGTCATATGGTAGTTCTATTTGTAGTTTTTTAAGGAACCTCCATACTGTTCTCCACAGTGGCTGTATCAATTTACATTCCCACCAACAGTGTAAGAGGGTTCCCTTTTCTCCACACCCTCTCCAGCATTTATTGTTTCTAGATTTTTTGATGATGGCCATTCTGACTGGTGTGAGATGATATCTCATTTTAGTTTTGATTTGCATTTCTCTAATGATTAGTGATGTTGAGCATTCTTTCATGTGTTTGTTGGCAGTCTGTGTATCTTTGGAGAAATGTCTATTTAGGTCTTCTGCCCATTTTTGGATGGGTTGTTTGTTTTTTTGTTATTAAGCTGCATGAGCTGCTTATAAATTTTGGAGATTAATCCTTTGTCAATTGCTTCATTTGCAAATATTTTCTCCCATTCTGAGGGTTGTCTTTTGGTCTTGTTTATGGTTGCCTTTGCTGTGCAAAAGCTTTTAAGTTTCATTAGTTCCCATTTGTTTATTTTTGTTTTTATTTCCATTTCTCTAGGAGGTGGGTCAAAAACGATCTTGCTGTGATTTATGTCATAGAGTATCCTGCCTATACTTTCCTCTAAGAGTTTGATAGTTTCTGGCCTTACATTTAGGTCTTTAATCCATTTTGAGTTTATTTTTGTGTATCGTGTTAGGGAGTGATCTAACCTCATACTTTTACATGTACCTGTCTAGTTTTCCCAGCACCACTTATTGAAGAGACTGTCCTTTCTCCACTGTACATTCCTGCCTCATTTATCAAAGATAAGGTGACCATATGTGCGTGGGTTTATCTCTGGGCTTTCTATCCTGTTCCATTGATCTATCTTTCTGTTTTTGTGCCAGTACCATACTGTCTTGATTACTGTAGCTTTGTAGTATAGTCTGAAGTCAGGGCGCCTGATTCCTCCAGCTCCGTTTTTCATTCTCAAGATTGCTTTGGCTCTTCGGGGTCTTTTGTGTTTCCATACAAATTGTGAAAGTTTGGTTCTAGTTCTGTGAAAAATGCCAGTGGTAGTTTGATAGGGACTGCATTTAATCTGTAGATTGTTTTGGGTAGTAGAGTCATTTTCACAATGTTGATTCTTCCAATCCACGAACATGGTATATGTCTCCATCTGTTGGTGTCATCTTTTATTTCTTTCATCAGTGTCTTATAATTTTCTGCATACAGGTCTTTTGTCATCTTAGGTAGGTTTATTCCTAGATATTTTATTCTTTTAACTGGAATGGTAAATGGGAGTGTTTTCTTGATTTCACTTTCAGATTTTTCATCATTAGTGTATAGGAACGCCAGAGATTTCTGTGCATTAATTTTGTATCCTACTACTTTACCAAATTCATTGATTAGCTCTAGTAGTTTTCTGGTAGCATCTTTACAATTCTCTATGTATAGTATCATGTCATCTGCAAACAGTGACATCTTTACCTCTTCTTTTCTAATTTGAATTCCTTTTATTTCCTTTTCTTCTCTGATTGCTGTGGCTAAAACTTCCAAAACTAAGTTGAATAAGAGTGGTGAGAGTGGGCAACCTTGTCTTGTTCCTGATCTTAGTGGAAATGGATTCAGTTTTTTACCATTGAGGATGATGTTGGCTGTGGGTTTGTCATATATGGCCTTTATTATGTTGAGGAAAGTTCCCTCTATGCCTACTTTCTGCAGGGTGTTGAATTTTGTCAAAAACTTTCTCTGCATCTATTGAGATGATCATATGGTTTTTCTCCTTCAATTTGTTAATATGGTGTATCACGTTGATTGATTTGCGTATATTGAAGAATCCTTGCATTCCTGGAATAAACCCCACTTGATCATGGTGTATGATCCGTTTAATGTGCTGTTGGATTCTGTTTGCTAGTATTTTGTTGAGGATTTTTGCATCTATGTTCATCAGTGATATTGGCCTGTAGTTTTCTTTCTTTGTGACATCCTTGTTTGGTTTTGGTATCAGGGTGATGGTGGCCTCGTAGAAGGAGTTTGGGAGTGTTCCTCCCTCTGCTATATTTTGGGAGAGCTTGAGAAGGATAGGTTTTAGCTCTTCTCTAAATTTTTGGTACAATTCGCCTGTGAAGCCATCTGGTCCTGAGCTTTTGTTTGTTGGAAGATTTTTAATCACAGTTTCAATTTCAGTGCTTGTGATTGGTATGCTCGTATTTTCTATTTCTTCCTGATTCAGTCTTGGCAGGCTGTGCATTTCTAAGAATTTGTCCATTTCTTCCAGGTTGTCCATTTTATTGGCATAGAGTTGCCTGTAGTAATCTCTCACGATCTTTTGTATTTCTGCAGTGTCAGTTGTTACTTCTTTTTCATTTCTAATTCTATTGATTTGAGTCTTCTCCCTTTTTCTCTTGATGAGTCTGGCTAATGGTTTATCAATTTTGTTTATCTTCTCAAAGAACCAGCTTTTAGTTTTATTGATCTTTGCTATCACTTCCTTCATTTCTTTTTCATTTATTTCTGATCTGATCTTTATGACTTCTTTCCTTCTGCTAACTTTGGGGGTTTTTTGTTCGTCTTTCTCTAACTGCTTTAGGTGCAAGGTTAGGTTGTTTATTCGAGATGTTTCCTGTTTCTTAAGGTAGGACTGTATTGCTATAAACTCTCCTCTTAGAACTGCTTTTCTGCATCCCATAGATTTTGGGTTGTTGTGTCTCCATTGTCATTTGTTTCTAGGTAATTTTTGATTTCCTCTTTGATTTCTTCAGTGATCACTTCATTATTAAGTAGTGTATTGTTTAGCCTCCATGTGTTTGTATTTTTTACAGATCTTTTCCTGTAATTGATATCTAGTCTTATAGCATTGTGGTCGGAAAAGATACTTGATACAATTTCAATTTTCTTAAATTTACGAAGGCTTGATTTGTGACCCAAGATATGATGTATTCTGGAGAATGTTCCATGAGCACTTGAGAAAAATGTGTATTCTGTTGTTTTTGGATGGAATGTCCTATAAATATCAATTAAGTCCATCTTGTTTAATGTGTCATTTAAAGCTTGAGTTTCCTTATTTATTTTCATTTTGGATGATCTGTCCATTGGTGAAAGTGGGGTGTTTAAGACCCCTATTATGAACGTGTTACTGTCTATTTCCCCTTTTATGGCTGTTAGTGTTTGCCTTATGTATTGAGGTGCTCCTATGTTGGGTGCATAAATATTTACAATTGTTATATCTTTTTGGATCGATCCCTTGATCATTATGTAGTGTCCTTCTTTGTCTCTTCTAATAGTCTTTATTTTAAAGTGTATTTGTCTGATATGAGAATTGCTACTTCAGCTTTCTTCTGGTTTCCATTTGCATGAAATATCTTTTTCCATCCCCTCACTTTCAGTCTTTATGTGTCTCTAGGTCTGAAGTGGGTCTCTTGTAGACAGAAAATATATGGGTCTTGTTTTTGTATCCATTCAGCCAATCTGTGTCTTTTGGTGGGAGCATTTAGTCCATTTACATTTAAGGTAATTATCGATATGTATGTTCCTATTCCCATTTTCTTAATTGTTTTGGGTTTGTTATTGTAGGTCTTTTCCTTCTCTTGTGTTTCTTGCCTGGAGAAGTTCCTTTAGCAGTTGTTGTAGAACTGGTTTGGTGGTGCTGAACTCTCTCAGCTTTTGCTTGTCTGTAAAGGTTTTAATTTCTCCATCAAATCTGAATGAGATTCTTGCTGGGTAATCTTGGTTGCAGGTTTTTCTCCTTCATCACTTTAAATATGTCCTGCCACTCCCTTCTGGCTTGTAGGGTTTCTGCTGAAAGATCAGCTGTTAACCTTATGGGGATTCCCTTGTGTGTTATTTTTTCCTTGCTGCTTTTAATATGTTTTCTTTGTATTTAATTTTTGACAGTTTGATTAATATGTGTCTTGGCGTATTTCTCCTTGGATTTATCCTGTATGGGACTCTCTATGCTTCCTGGACTTGATTAACTATTTCCTTTCCCATATTAGGGAAGTTTTCAACTATAATCTCTTCAAATATTTTCTCAGTCCCTTTCTTTTCCTCTTCTTCTTCTGGAACCCCTATAATTTGAATGTTGGTGCATTTAATGTTGTCCCAGAGGTCTCTGAGACTGTCCTCAGTTCTTTTCATTCTTTTTTCTTTATTCTGCTCTGCAGCAGTTATTTCCACTATTTTATCTTCCAGGTCACTTATCCGTTCTTCTGCCTCAGTTATTCTGCTATTGATCCCATCCAGAGTATTTTTAATTTCATTTATTGTGTTGTTCATCATTGTTTGTTTCATCTTTAGTTCTTCTAGGTCCTTGTTAAATGTTTCTTGCATTTTGTCTATTTTGAAGATTTTGGATCATCTTTACTATCATTATTCTGAATTCTTTTTCAGGTAGACTGCCTATTTCCTCTTCATTTTTTAGGTCTGGTGGGTTTTTATCTTGCTCCTTCACCTGTTGTGTGTTTTTCTGTCTTCTCATTTTGCTTATCTTACTGTGTTTGGGGTCTCCTTTTTTGCAGGCTGAAGGTTCGTAGTTCCTGTTGTTTTTGGTGTCTGTCCCCAGTGGCTAAGGTTGGTTCAGTGTGTTGTGTAGGCTTCCTGGTGGAGGGGTCTAGTGCCTGTGTTCTGGTGGATGAGGCTGGATCTTGTCTTTCTGGTGGGCAGGTCCACGTCTGGTGCTGTGTTTTGGGGTGTCTGTGAACTTATTACGATTTTAGGCAGCCTTTCTGCTAATGGGTGGGGTTGTGTTCCTGTCTTGCTAGTTGTTTGGCATAGGATGTCCAGCACTGTAGCTTGCTGGTCGTTGAGTGAAGTTGGGTGCTGGTGTTGACATGGAGATCTGTGGGAGATTTTCGCCGTTTGATATTATGTGGAGCTGGGAGGTCTCTTGTGGACTAGTGTCCTGAAGTTGGCTCTCCCACCTCAGAGGCACAGCACTGACTCCTGGCTGCAGCACCAAGAGCCTTTCATCCACAGGGCTCCTTAATTTGTGATGATTCGTCCTCTATTCATGTATTCCACAGATGCAGGCTATATCAAGTTGATTGTGGAGCTTTAATCCGCTGCTTCTGAGGCTGCTCGGAGAGATTTCCCTTTCTCTTCTTTGTTCTCCCAGCTCCCAGGGTCTCAGTTTTGGATTTGACTCCGCCTCTGCGTGTAGGTCGCCAGAGGGCGTCTGTTCTTCGCCCAGACAGGACGGGGTTAAAGGAGCCACTGATTCGGGGCCTCTGGCTCACTCAGGCCTGGGGGAGGGAGGGAGACGGAGTGCAGGGCGAGCCTGCGGTGGCAGAGGCCTGCGTGACGTTGCAGCAGCCTGAGGCACGCCGTGTGTTCTTCCGGGTGAGTTTTCCCTGGATCCCGGGACCCTGGCAGTGGCGGGCTGCAGAGGCTCCCCGGAAGCGGGGTGTGGATAGTGACCTGTGCTCGCACACAGACTTCTTGGTGGCGGTAAGAAGCCGCCATGTCTGTCTCTGGGGTCCGCGCTTTTAGCCGCGGCTCGCACCCGTCTCTGGAGCTCCTTTAAGCAGCGTTCTTAATCCCCTCTCCTCGTGCACCAGGAAACAAAGAGGTAAGAAAAAGTCTCTTGCCTCTTCGGCAGCTCGAGACCTTTTCCCAGACTCCCTCCAGGCTAGCTGTGGTGCACTAACCCCTTCAGGCTGTATTCACGCCAACCCCCGTCCTCTCCCTGCGGTCTGACCAAAGCCGGAGCCTCAGCTCGCAGGCACCGCCCGCCCCGGCAGGTGAACAGACAAGCCTCTTGGGCTGGTGAGTGCCGTTCGGCCCTGATCCTCTGTGCAGGAATCTCTCTGCTTTGCCTCCCGCACCCCTGTTGCTGTGCTCTCCGAACCTTTCCCCCTCCGCCACCCGCAGTCTCCGCCCGCGAAGGGGCTTCCTAGTGTGTGGAAACGTTTCCTCCTTCACAGCTCCCTCCCACTGGTGCATGTCCTGTCCCTATCCTTTTTTCTCTGTTTATTCTTTTTTGTTTTGCCCTACCCAGGTACTTGGGTGGTTTCTTGCCCTTTGGGAGGTCTGAGGTCTTCTGCCGGCGTTCAGTAGGTGTTCTGTAGGAGTTATTCCACTTGTAGATGTATTTCTGGTGTATCTGTGGGGAGGAAAGTGATCTCCGTGTCTTACTCTTCCGCCATCTTCCCGGAAGCCTCACTGCCTTTAATTTTTTTCATCATTGTTTTATAGTTTTCAGTGTACAAGTCCTTCACTTCCTTAGTTTATTCCTAAGTATTTTATTCTTTTTGATACTATCATAAATGGGATTGTTGTTCCAGTTTCCTTTTCGGATAGTTTGTTATTAGTACATATGTTATTGTATTATTATACATATATGTTTATATATTATATAGTATATATTATAAATAATAGTGTGTATATATATTATATATACTGAATATATATTATATACCATATATAATATATGGTACATACATATTATACCTACTGTATATATACACACATATATACCGTGTGTGTGTGTGTGTGTGTGTGTGTGTGTGTATTAGTCTAGCCCCCCAGAGACTAGTATATGCTGGGCCCCATTAGCTCTATGAGACAGGTGAAATAGAATCCAGTACCTCAGGTAGTACTCAGACAAATAGGAGCATTAGATGTGCAGTTCAACATCTTTTTTGTTCAGAGAGAAGCTGGGAGCTGAGGGTTTCCTCCCAATCATGTGGCGCTATGCCAGGGTGTGGATTTGGTGAACAAGTGTCTCCATTATGCCTACTCTTTTCATTGTTGCTGGTTTCACGTTCTCCTGGAGTATAGGAGCCTCTTGGTTAGTTTCTGCATATCTCGCCAAGGGAACTGATCTGTGTGTTGCTTTTGAATTGGTGTGTCGGGGATGTTGGGGGGAGGGGAGAGTCCAGGCTTTCCTATTCCAGCATATTGGTAAAGTCACTCCTCTGCAGTTTTAAATAATATGGTCAGGGCAGATCCCACCAAGGTGACCTTTGAGTAAACACCTGAAAGAGGTATTCAAATATACAAATAAAATAGCATTCTGTTCAAAATATGATGTCAGGTATTACATATTAAATGTATGTGAGAAAACATGTGGTTTGCTCCCAAAACACCATTTTTATCTAAATACAATTGTTACAAATATGTTAGTTTCCTACAGTTGGTAAATACAGTTAGGGAATGTATTTTTCAATGATATTATGATTTCATTTAAGTACAACAGCTATTTATTTGCTGTTCAGGGAATGATCACTTAATATATAGAACCATTCTTTAGACTGTACATGCCATGACCTACTCAGGGATTTAAGTGCACTCTTGAAAACTGTAAACTATGATTCAGTGAATGACTCTGGTGCCCAGCTAAAACAACTTTAATTTCAGTGATGGACTTTCTTGAACTTTCTTTCCCCAACTACCTTTGCAAGAATGGAAAGGTTATAAAGTTAAAATCAGTCAGTGCTGGAATGGACTATTTAACTCTTCTATATTCCTTCAAATAATGTTTTTCAAACACCTGGGCAGCATTTCATGCTTAAAATCATAGTGATTCAATAAGGACAAAAGCAAATATTAATTCATTAAAAAAAAAGAGGTGTTGCATTTTAGATGTGATGCAAACATTGCCCAACACGTTTATTTTCTGTGTAGTATGGTTTGATTTCCATCAATATCTAAAAACATTTTTATGTGGGTCTTTTTTAGATAAAGATACAATAATTCCCTCTAAGGAGAAGGGAAGGAAATTAGAAAGTAAAAGAAGACAAAAAACCTTCAGTTACAGTGTTCTGCTCCATATAGAGAGCAATGTCTTTAATTACCAATCAGTGTTTTTGAATTAAATCTTATCAAGTGAAACTAAATCTAAACTACATCTCATCGGAAATTAGTACAGTCTTAATGAGAAGTGCAATTTAATAATTACAATTTAACGAATCGTGGAAGTTAATTGCAAAAATACTATCTAATTGAGATCCTAAGAACTTAAAATAGTATATAGTGTAATTCTAAGGGTCTTATGTGCTGATACTCATGGTAAAATTTTTAATAGATTAGGTTCAATGGTGAGATGAAATGTAATAGTTGTATACAACCTTATATAATACTTGTATATAATAGCCTTTTGCTGACCAAAAAAAATCCATACATCTTTCCTTTTCTCTGTTTTTGTATATTAATTGTTAATCTTGTACATTACCAAGATTTGAATGGATTTTATTGAAATATCATTAAGTTCTTAATGATATTGTGAAAAATTAGTTCCTTTGCAAGTTAACCTTCCATTAATCTATTACTTGAGATACCATTTGTGTCATTTTATTGGCAAATAAACTTATCCCTGCTTCCAGAAGTGAAAATAGGTTCTACAGTACCTAACTAGAAAGAACATAAAAATCGAAATATATGTATTATAAACTTTACCAAGTTGTTCAGCATCCAGCAGAATATCAGCTTAGAGCAATTACCCATTAAATACTTGCTGATCATTTGATTCTACATGTTCAGAGAGCCTCAGAGATATGGTAAAGAGATATAAATTACTGTATCTTGAACCAAATGGATGAAAGCTGATATACAATTCTCTGATACTGTTATGATTGCATCCTTCACAGTAGCTTTCCATGGTATTAAAATAATTATTCTATGCAGATATAGACATGAAATATAGATACCTAAATACTTGTATCACATTATTCTAGTGTTAAAACATTCAATCGCTGTAAGTATTTACAAAGTCAGAAAAAATACAAATATAGATCTGACAAGTTTTAGTTTCTAGATCCTTGAGAATGCTACAGCTAGATTTCAAGAACTCAATTCTAATATCTCCCTCCTGCTTTCCCTTTGCTTGATTTTCTCCAATATGTCTTCAACTTAAGAAGCATAATGGTCCATGTCATATCTGAAGATATAAATAGTATCTAGAGGCAGGTATACCTTGCTAGGCATTTGAGAGCAAGAAAATACAGCATCTCTCCTTTTTTGGTGCTCAGAAACTTCATGATGTAACGCATCACATTGGTTATTTGGCAAGTCAGAAAACAAGTACAATACAACATGGATACCAAAAGGTTATTATTTTAGCCATTTTAAATAGAACTATTTTAATATAAATGTTTCAACCATGTTAAATTCTCTGAATATAATTTAACTAAGATTTACTCACATAACTCAACATAGTCTCTGTGAACATTGGTTGTGTTTAACATGATGACATTCCTTAATTATGAAGACATACTTTTGCTTTGAAACATTCATTGTAAATTTCTGCTCCATAGTCCTGAAGCTTTCAAGGAAGCACCGTACAATGAACCTCTTAGGAAGTGCTGAAATAAACAGTGACTTTTAATCAAATTATCACAAAATCTGTATGCCACTGTTTTTACAGTGCCTGTCTTATGTTAATGCACATATAAATCAGCTGGGATCTTGTTAAATGCTGTTAAATGATTCTGGTTTAGGAAATTTGAGCTATGGACTGGGATTCTGCATTTCAAACTTTTAGTTGATGTTACACCACTGGTACAGGACCACAATTTATGCAGCGAGATTTTACCAAAACACGGTACACCCATTACAACAATTAAAACATGTGATCCTTGCAGAATTAGGTGTAATATTTCTACTACTGAAAAGAAAGGAGCCTTCCCATGGACTAGACCTCACATAAGGTATCAAAATTATCATATGTTGTGAATATGATTCATTATTTCTGCTCCAGATAAAGTCATAAGAATAGGCTTCTACCCCTTTGAAGTGGCCTTCTGGTTGTGGCCTTCTGTCTGTCACAAGCTGTCACTCCTAAAATGAATGTTCTAGATCTGTTCAGGTTTTTCTAAAAAATGATCTCACCAACTATGGTCTCAATATAAGTACTACTTAAAGGCTAGTTAATATAATTACCCTGAAAATACATAGGGAATATAAAACACTTTGGCTCTTGGTGTTATAAACTTCTGCTTTGATTAATTGGGACCTGTACTCTCCCCTGATGTTAACAAGGTCCCCCAAAATACCTGTTCAATAAATACTCAGACTGTCATGTTCTGGCATCTCCCCACTCGAAGCAGTATTTCTTTTTTACTGTTTCTTCTAATTTTTCAGCTGCCAAGTCTTACAACTGTCACTTTGCCTGCTTCTTACAAAATTATCCCCTTCTAATTTGTTGTTGCAGCTTAAGAAACCAAATGAACAGTCTCATTAGATTCATGTCTAAAATAAGAAAAAATAGACTGTGAATAAGGAGGAACTTTAGGGTGTTTTATGAATAACATGTAAGGGCTTTTAGTGATTTCATTTCCTACTTCCTTTCTAGTTCATGAGAGACTTTTCTTATCTCTGGGTTTTCATCTAAATTCCAGATATTTAATGATAGATAAGTGATATCTAGAAAAATTGTCTTACTGGCTTTAAAGCAATAATAATTAGCATAACTTGGCAAGAAATCCAAGTTAATTAAAATAACAGAAGTGTATTTTATTCCTGGATCTAATGATTGATAGTTTAGAGAGGAAAGAAACCTCACAGTTTCCCTTCTTTACTCAGCATACAAACTTTTACAAGCAATTCCGTCTTACATTGTTGGAAAACTAAAAAAGAGTTTTAAAGTCTTCAGATAAAAAGCAGTTGGGGATTCCAGAGCTCATCTGTATTTTAATTTTTCTTTTGGATCAAATAGCCTTTCACTGAATTGTGGTTAGTCTATTCACAGAGATCTATATCTATAGTCATGTCAATATAAATGAAGCCAAAACATAATGAAAAATAAATTTCCATCAATTTGTTTTATTGTTTGGCTAAGATCTAGAAACACTATTTCCATTGTTGTTATAGCATTCTTATTCCAGGCAAATTAAATCAACCTCATCTCATGTTCATGTTAACAATTCACCCGCAGTGTATAAATTCAAAGTGTAATTTGGCTCAATACAAGGATAATGGTGGACATATAATCTAAAAAATAATATTCTTGTAGACTGAGGATGTGTGCACGCCTCTCCAGTGCTAGCCAGATCTCTCCCCCTATAGCACTGATGAAAAGAACTCGCAGTGGCTTGGCAGACCCAACACTTGTGGGAAAGATTTAAACAGTCTTGGCAGGCTGATCATCCAAAACCTTAGCATACTTACCATAATCCAGATGTTACCACAGTTAATTCTGGGCTCTAAATGTCCGGACATTACTTGTTAAGTTTTTTCCAATCTACATAGCCCTTTGTTCTCTGTTTGTTTACTGTTTTGATTCTTTCCTTCCTTTCTACCTACCTGCTCTCCAGCTATGTCATATATTATGCAAGGCACTGGTGATATTGTGATATTTGTGCCTTTTACATGTCCTCAAAAAATCCAAAATCTTAATGCCAAGGTCATTTGAGAAATACGATCATAGATTTATTACTAGACTCCTGTGTAGTTTTTCTCAGCATATTATATTTTTAAGATGCTATTGTCTTAAATTTTATTTTTATTAACTTTCCCCTCTCTCCTTCTCTCCCTCTCCCCCTCCCTCCCTCTCTCTCTCTCTCTCTCTTTCTCTCTCTCTTTCTCTCTGTCACTTGTGATGGGCTGCCTAGTTTGCCTTTCCTTTCCTTGTGATGGGCTGCCTAGTTTGCCTTCCTTTCTTTATCATGCAGATTACAATACCACCTGTCTCATAGAGTTGTCATGAGGATTAAATGGGAAAAACATATAAGGTGCTTTGATCATTACCTGGCATGTAATAAGAGCTCAATACATTTAGCTAAATAATTATCAGTACTAACATCATTATAATTAGCACACCTAAATTTTCTCTGCAATTAAAAATCATAGGAGCATTGGCCATTAAAGGGAGCACACATGAGACATCACTGAGCCTGGTGTTATGCTTATAAGACACTGCATTAAATAAACACAAAGAGGTTTATTCCCCTTTTAACTCCCCTTTGAGTATTTGGATTATGTTTAGGAAATAGATAATTTGAGTCAAGCTGTCTTTGACATTGCTCTAACAGGAACTAATCTTTTCTCCAAAGAAAGATCAAACAACAGAATGAGTCTTGCCTGTGCAAGACTATCCAGCTCTATTTTAATTACAATTTTATGACTACCTTCTATTAATAAAATGTAATACTGGCTTTCATTGATGGTAGAATATTATAGTTTCCATTTATGGTAGAATATTACAGGCATATATGTAATTCAAATGAGTTAATTAAACTATTAAGTAAATAAGATAACAAAACATTTGTGGGTGTCTCAATAATTATAAGGGCAGCACATGAGTAACTCAAGTTTGGGAAACACCAGTATAGTCCAACATCTTTATTTTACACAGGGGAAATCTGAGTCCTTGAAAGCAGATGTGGCTTACCCAAGATTAGGATCCGGGCCTACTTACTTTAAAAACGTACTGATGTGCATCAATATCATACCAGGTTTTATTATAGAGAATAATGTTCCATGGGTTCTCATTTTAACCCTATTAGACAATTTAGATTTGTATAGAGCAGGAACTTTTATCATTATATAGGTCTCATGTGCCTACTTTCCAGAAAGGACCCAATAATATTTTACCTGATATCAAAAGGAAGAAGAGAAAAATGGCTAACAAGATAAAAATTTTTAAAGAGATGAATTTAAGAATTCTTAAACCTAGATTACTTTTAACCTGTGGTATGATATAGAAATGTAGTGTTCATTAACATACTGGACTATAAAACTGATTGTTACTGATGGAGCTATTATATTTGAAACTTGTTCTATGTAGCATATACAATATACTTCAAAATATTAAAGGAAAGGGGTTTTCTGGAAATTATTTAGAGAAATGGTATGTATCTCAAACTTCACTAGTTAAAATATCATGAATATATTATCAAAACTGAAACCTGAAATTTTTGCTCACATTAAAAAAAAATCAAATTCAATATTAAATTGCCTGCTAAATTATAGCCTAGAAGCTGAGGGTCAATCTGATAACTGGAAAACAACTTCCGGGAAGATGGCGGAAGAGTAAGACGCGGAGATCACCTTCCTCTCCACAGATACACCAGAAATACATCTACGCGTGGAACAACTCCTACGGAGCACCTACTGAACGCTGGCAGAAGACCTCAGACCTCCCAAAAGGCAAGGAACCCCCCACGTACCTGGTTAGGGCAAAAGAAAAAACTAAACAGAGACAAAAGGATAGGGACGGGTCTTGCACCAGCGGGAGAGAGCTGTGAAGGAGGAAAAGTGTCCACACACTAGGAAGCCCCTTCGCGGGTGGAGACTTCGGGAGGCGGAGTGGGGGAGCTTGGGAGCCGCGGAGGAGAACACAGCAACAGGGGTGCGGAGGGCAAAGCGGACAGATTCCAGCGCAGAGGATCGGGCCGACCGGCACTCACCAGCCGAGAGGCTTGTCTGCTCGCCCGCCGGGGCGGGCGGGACTGGGAGCTGAGGCTCCGGCTTTTGTCGGAGCGCCGGGAGAGGACTGAGGTTGGCGGCGTGAACACAGCCTGCAGGGCGTTAGTGCACCGCGGCTAGCCGGGAGAGAGTCCGGGGAAAAGTCTGGACCTGCCGAAGAGGCAAGAGACTTTTACGTCCCTCTTTGTTTCCTGGTGCACAAGGAGAGGGGATTAAGAGCGCTGCTTGAGAGGGCTCCAGGGACGGGCGCGAGCCGCGGCTAAGATTGCGGAGCCCAGAGACGGACATGGGACGCTGAGGCCGCTGCTGCTGCCGTCAGGAGGCCTGTGTGCGAGCACAGGTCACTAGCCACACGCCCTTCCGGGGAGCCTGTGCAGCCCGCCACTGCCAGGGTCCCGGGATCCAGGGATGGCTCCCCCGGGAGAGCGCACGGCGCCCTCAGGCTGCAGCGTCATGCCGGCCTCTGCCGCTGCAGGCCCGCCCCGCACTCCGTGACCCTCCCTACCCCCCGGCCTGGGTGAGCCAGAGCCTCCGAATCAGCGGCTCCTTTAACCCCGTCCTGTCTGAGCAAAGAACAGACGCCCTCCGGTGACCTACACGCACAGGCGGGGCCAAATCCAAAGCTGAGCCCCTGGGAACTGTCAGAACAAAGAAGAGAAAGGGAAATCTCTCCCAGCAGCCTCAGAAGCAGCGGATTAAAGCTCCACAATCAACTTGATATAGCCTGCATCTGTGGAATACATGAATAGAGGACGAATCATCACAAATTAAGGAGCCCTGTGGATGAAAGGCTCTTGGTGCTGCAGCCAGGAGTCAGTGCTGTGCCTCTGAGGTGGGAGAGCCAACTTCAGGACACTGGTCCACAAGAGGCCTCCCAGCTGCACATAATATCAAACAGCAAAAATCTCGGAGAGATCTCCATCTCAACGCCAGCACCCAGCTTCACTCAACGACCAGCAAGCTACAGTGCTGGACATCCTATGCCAAACAACTAGCAAGACAGGAACACAACCCCACCCATTAGCAGAGAGGCTGCCCAAAATCATAGTAAGTCTACAGACACCCCAAAACACAGCACCAGACGTGGACCTGCCCACCAGAAAGACAAGATCCAGCCTCATACACCAGAACACAGGCACTAGTACCCTCCACCAGGAAGCCTACACAACCCACTGAACCAACCTTAGCCACTGGGGACAGACACAAAAAACAACAGGAACTACGAACCTTCAGCCTGCAAAAAAGGAGACCCCAAACAGTAAGATAAGCAAAATGAAAAGACAGAAGAACACACAGCAGATGAAGGAGCAAGATAAAAACCCACCAGACCTAACAAATGAAGAGGAAATAGGCAGTCTACCTGAAAAAGAATTCAGAATAATGATAGTAAGGTTGATCCGAAATCTTGGAGATAGAATGGACAATAGAATGGACAAAATGCAAGAATCAGTTAACAAGGACCTAGAAGAACTAAAGATGAAACAAGCAACGATGAACAACACAATAAATGAAATTAAAAATACTCTAGATGGGATCAATAGCAGAATAACTGAGGCAGAAGAACGGATAAGTGACCTGGAAGATAAAATAGTGGAAATAACTGCTGCAGAGCAGAAAAAAGAAAAAAGAATGAAAAGAACTGAGGACAGTCTCAGAGACCTCTGGGACAACATTAAACGCACCAACATTCGAATTATAGGGATTCCAGAAGAAGAAGAGAAAAAGAAAGGGACTGAGAAAATATTTGAAGAGATTATAGTTGAAAACTTCCCTAATATGGGAAAAGAAATAGTTAATCAAGTCCAGGAAGCACAGAGAGTCCCATACAGGATAAATCCAAGGAGAAATACGCCAAGACACATATTAATCAAACTGTCAAAAATTAAATACAAAGAAAACATATTAAAAGCAGCAAGGGAAAAACAACAAATAACACACAAGGGAATCCCCATAAGGTTAACAGCTGATCTTTCAGCAGAAACTCTGCAAGCCAGAAGGGAGTGGCAGGACATATTGAAAGTGTTGAAGGAGTAAAACCTGCAACCAAGATTACTTTACCCAGCAAGGATCTCATTCAGATTTGATGGAGAAATTAAAACCTTTACAGACAAGCAAAAGCTGAGAGAGTTCAGCACCACCAAACCAGCTCTACAACAACTGCTAAAGGAACTTCTCTAGGCAAGAAACACAAAAGAAGGAAAGGACCTACAATAATGAACCCAAAACAATTAAGAAAATGGGAATAGGAACACACATATCGATAATTACCTTAAGTGTAATTGGACTAAATGCTCCCACCAAAAGACACAGATTGGCTGAATGGATACAAAAACAAGACCCATATATTTGCTGTCTACAAGAGACCCACTTCAGACCTAGAGACACATACAGACTGAAAGTAAGGGGATGGAAAAAGGTATTTCATGCAAATGGAAACCAAAAGAAAGCTGGAGTAGCAATTCTCATATCAGACAAAATAGACTTTAAAACAAAGACTATTAGAAGAGACAAAGAAGGACACTACATAATGATCAAGGGATCGATCCAAGAGGAAGATATAACAATTGTAAATATTTATGCACCCAACTTAGGTGCACCTCAATACATAAGGCAAATACTGACAACCATAAAAGGGGAAATCGACAGTAACACATTCATAGTAGGGGACTTTAACACCCCACTTTCACCAATGGACAGATCATCCAAAATGAAAATAAATAAGGAAACACAAGCTTTAAATGATACATTAAACGAGATGGAGTTAATTGATATTTATAGGACATTCCATCCAAAAACAACAGAATACACATTTTTCTCAAGTGCTCATGGAACATTCTCCAGGATAGATCATATCTTGGGTCACAAATCAAGCCTTGGTAAATTTAAGAAAATTGAAATTGTATCAAGTATCTTTTCTGACCACAACGCCATGAGACTAGATATCAATTACAGGAAAAGATCTGTAAAAAATACAAACACATGGAGGCTAAACAATACACTACTTAATAATGAAGTGACCACTGAAGAAATCAAAGAGGAAATCAAAAAATACCTAGAAACAAACGACAATGGAGACACAACGACCCAAAACCTGTGGGATGCAGCAAAAGCAGTTCTAAGGGGGAAGTTTATAGCAATACAAGCCCACCTTAAGAAGCAGGAAACATCTCGAATAAACAACCTAACCTTGCACCTCAAGCAATTAGAGAAAGAAGAACAAAAAAACCCCAAAGCTAGCAGAAGGAAAGAAATCATAAAAATCAGATCACAAATAAATGAAAAAGAAATGAAGGAAACAATAGCAAAGATCAATAAAACTAAAAGCTGGTTCTTTGAGAAGATAAACAAAATAGATAAACCACTAGCCAGACTCATCAAGAAAAAAAGGGAGAAGACTCAAATCAATAGAATTAGAAATGAAAAAGGAGAGGTAACAACTGACACTGCAGAAATAAAAGAGATCATGAGAGATTACTACAAGCAACTCTATGCCAATAAAATGGACAATCTGGAAGAAATGGACAAATTCTTGGAAATGCACAACCTGCCAAGACTGAATCAGGAAGAAATAGAAAATATGAACAGACCAATCACAAGCACTGAAATTGAAACTGTGATTAAAAATCTTCCAACAAAGAAAAGCCCAGGACCAGATGGCTTCACAGGCGAATTCTATCAAACATTTAGAGAAGAGCTAACACCTATCCTTCTCAAACTCTTCCAAAATATAGCAGAGGGAGGAACACTCCCAAACTCCTTCTGCGAGGCCACCATCACCTTGATACCAAAACCAGACAAGGATGTCACAAAGAAAGAAAACTACAGGCCAATATCACTGATGAACATAGATGCAAAAATCCTCAACAAAATACTAGCAAACAGAATCCAACAGCACATTAAAAGGATCATACACCATGATCAAGTGGGGTTTATTCCAGGAATGCAAGGATTCTTCAATACACGCAAATCTATCAATGTGATAAACCATATTAACAAACTGAAGGAGAAAAACCATATGATCATCTCAATAGATGCAGAGAAAGCTTTTGACAGAATTCAACACCCATTTATGATAAAAACCCTGCAGAAAGTAGGCACAGAGGGAACTCTCCTCAACATAATAAAGGCCATATATGACAAGCCCACAGCAAACATCATCCTCAATGGTGAAAAACTGAAAGCATTTCCACTAAGATCAGGAACAAGACAAGGTTGCCCACTCTCACCACTCTTATTCAACATAGTTTTGGAAGTTTTAGCCACAGCAATCAGAGAAGAAAAGGAAATAAAAGGAATCCAAATTGGAAAAGAAGAAGTAAAGCTGTCACTGTTTGCAGATGACATGATCCTATACATAGAGAATTGTAAAGATGCTACCAGAAAACTACTAGAGCTAATCAATGAATTTCGTAAAGTGGCAGGATACAAAATTAATGCACAGAAATCTCTGGCATTCCTATATACTAATGATGAAAAATCTGAAAGTGAAATCAAGAAAACACTCCCATTTACCATTGCAACAAAAAGAATAAAATATCTAGGAATAAACCTACCTAAGGAGACAAAAGATCTGTATGCAGAAAATTATAAGACACTGATGAAAGAAATTAAAGACGATACAAATAGATGGAGAGATATACCATGTTCTTGGATTGGAAGAATCAACATTGTGAAAATGACTCTACTACCCAAAGCAATCTATAGATTCAATGCAATCCCTGTCAAACTACCACTGGCATTTTTCACAGAACTAGAACAAAAAATTTTGCAATTTGTATGGAAACACAAAAGACCCCGAATAGCCAAAGCAATTTTGAGAACGAAAGAAGGAACTGGAGGAATCAGGCTCCCAGACTTCAGACTATACTACAAAGCTACAGTTATCAAGACGGTATGGTACTGGCACAAAAACAGAAAGATAGATCAATGGAACAGGATAGAAAGCCCAGAGATAAACCCACGCACATATGGTCACCTTATCTTTGACAAAGGAGGCAGAAATGTACAGTGGAGAAAGGACAGCCTATTCAATAAGTGGTGCTGGGAAAACTGGACAGCTACATGTAAAGGTATGAAATTAGATCACTCCCTAACACCATACACAAAAATAAGCTCAAAATGGATTAAAGACCTAAATGTAAGGCCAGAAACTATCAAACTCTTAGAGGAAACCATAGGCAGAACACTCTATGACATAAATCACAGCAAGGTCCTTTTTGACCCACCTCCTAGAGTAATGGAAATAAAAACAAGAGTAAACAAATGGGACCTAATGAAACTTAAAAGCTTTTGCGCAGCAAAGGAAACCATAAAGAAGACCAAAAGACAACCCTCAGAATGGGAGAAAATATTTGCAAATGAAGCAACTGACAAAGGATTGATCTCCAAAATTTATAAGCAGCTCATGCAGCTTAATAACAAAAAAACAAACAACCCAATCCAAAAATGGGCAGAAGACCTAAATAGACATTTCTCCAAAGAAGATATACAGAGTGCCAACAAACACATGAAAGAATGCTCAACATCACTAATCATGAGAGAAATGCAAATCAAAACTACAATGAGATATCATCTCACACCAGTCAGAATGGCCATCATCAAAAAATCTAGAAACAATAAATGCTGGAGAGGGTGTGGAGAAAAGGGAACCCTCTTACACTGTTGGTGGGAATGTAAATTGATACAGCCACTGTGGAGAACAGTATGGAGGTTCCTTAAAAAGCTACAAATAGAACTACCATATGACCCAGCAATCCCACTACTGGGCATATACCCTGAGAAAAACATAATTCAAAAAGAGTCATGTACCAAAATGTTCATTGCAGCTCTATTTACAATAGCCCGGAGATGGAAACAACCTAAGTGTCCATCATCGGATGAATGGATAAAGAAGATGTGGCACATATATACAATGGAATATTACTCAGCCATAAAAAGAGACGAAATTGAGCTATTTGTAATGAGGTGGATAGACCTAGAGTCTGTCATACAGAGTGAAGTAAGTCAGAAAGAGAGAGACAAATACCGTATGCTAACACATATATATGGAATTTAAAAAAAAAATGTCATGAAAAACCTAGGGATGAAACAGGAATAAAGACACAGACTTACTAGAGAATGGACTTGAGGTTATGGGGAGGGGGAAGGGTAAACGGTGACAAAGCGATAAAGAGGCATGGACATATATACACTACCAAACGTAAGGTAAATAGCTAGTGGGAAGCAGCCGCATAGCACAGGGAGATCAGCTCGGTGCTTTGTGACCGCCTGGAGGGGTGGGATAGGGAGGGTGGGAGGGAGGGAGACGCAAGAGGCAAGAGATATGGGAATATATGTATGTATATAACTGATTCATTTTGTTGTGAAGCTGAAGCTAACATACCATTGTAAAGCAATTATACTCCAATAAAGATGTTAAAAAAAAAAAGTTATACCAAACAATACTTAGGTAGGCAAATATTGCCATGATTGGTAGTATTGAGAGTGAAACCTACTGTCCTGCTGAAATAGTCTGATGACCTTCAGGGAAGATGTGAAAGACGAAACAATTATTTCTGAACATTACTGACTATTTTAAAAGGCTACGAATTTTGACTCCTAAACATACCCAACATGACTGCTCGTTCCAACCCTCTTTCTTAGGTGAAAGGCAAAGGATAAGTTCTTGTATCTCACAGAATAATTAAATGTATGTAATTAAATAGGCCTTAAAGACAAGTATATATGATCATAGTTATCCAAATATTCAAGGGAGAACAAAACAAACAGGATTCCCATTTTTTCTTATATAATCCAGACAACTGAAAAAAAAGTAGCCACCTATTTTTGAGAGTATTTCAGCACATAAATCTCTTGACTGTTGTCAGTTGTCTGATGTACTTCAAATTATGGAGACCTGGTGTTCATTGCAAAATGTTACAACAGGAAAAAAAAAGTATGTTCAAAAAAAAAAAATCTGATAACTGATGATTTGGTGTTAAGAAGGCAAATAATTTCTTTAGAAAGAAAGAACTAAATCTTCTCAACCTTAGTAATTTTGAAGCACAGTTTTACAACCGTTCAAAATAAAATTGAAGGAAAATAAGAAAGTGTTGAAAAACTGATTTTCTGAAATTGTGAATAAATTTTAAAATTCTCCACAATTTTTCAATATTAAGATAGAGGATTAATTAATCAGCATTGATGTAAGAATATCTGCATGTTGTGAAACTCTGAAATATGTCTTTGTGAGGGCATCATGTATGAATTAGTTTAAAATAATACCATTTTTTTTGACTGCTTACTTGGCAGTCACTGGGCTTAACTGTTTGAAATGTCTCATGTAATTATTGCAATATTGCAGTTATTGCAGAATGAATATTGTAATACTCATAGTATTTCTCATACAGGAGAAAACCAAGGTATAGACTGGTTAAAACTTAATCAGAATTTGAACCCAGGTTTGACTCCAAAGCCATGAATCTCAACTGCACTCATTTTTTGCTGACTTACATTTATATTCATGCTTTACATCTTATCTTTATCCTAAAGATAAATTTCTTAAATCTTTTGGCTTTAACTCAAGACTAAAACAACTTTGACATGTTTTAAAATAATATTTTATTCCTTGTAATTGGAAAAGTAGCTGTAAAATGCATTTGTCCTTTTATGATTGATTATCTTAGATTTAAACGTAGTCATTCATACTATGTTGCCTTTTTTTTCTTCTTTTTTTTTTTTTTTAATCCTTGACTTGTTTTGAGTTTCTATTTTAAGCAGTTTTAGGGAGGAGACAGTCCTGTGCTCAGCACATTCAGGGGAGAAAGATCAAGATGGTGGGAGGGTACTGAAGCAGCTTTTACACTGAATGGTTAGTGAAACTGAGTTAGTTTGCCTGGAATAAAACAAAAATGGGGAGATGATAAAAGCAAAAGAGCATGACTACTGTCTTTAAAAACACTGCACTTCATAACATTCACAAAGAATCTTCATATAAATGAACTCAATCTTCAAAACAGCTACAGGAGTTATAAAAGGACAGGTATTGTCATTCCAGTATTATAATTGAAGCAACTAAGGTCAAAAGAGTGCTGGTCCTTTCGCAATATGACACAATTAGCAAAGTGGCAAATTCTACATTTGAACTGAGATTTTCTGACTCCAGATTCTACATGTATGTGTGTGCCTGTGTGTGTGTGTGTGCGTGTGTGTGTGTGTGTGTGTGTGTGTGTGTGTATAATACCACAGATGCCCCTATTAAAAAAATGTGAGATTGTGGGTAAAGAGGGTCTTTCTAATGATGACTGTTTCCTAAAGATAAAATGTATTTTCCCAGAAATAAAAGGTTTTTGTAATTCTAGTTGTTTAATTATAAGTTTGATAAGCCCTTGGAAGAGCTATCTTAAAAAAGAATAAAATAACAAATGACTCTAATACTAGGTAACTAGTACCTTCTGCTCAATCGTGGAATTCAATAATTATATGAGATTTCATCATATTTCCTGTTTTTGATTATGAAATATTTAAAATATATGCAGAATGATAGAAAATAGTACAACAAATAACTACTTACCCAACAACCAAGTTAATAACTTACCATTTTATTCAGATCATTTTTTTAATTAATTAATTTATTTTTGGTTACGTTGGGTCTTCATTGCTGAGCGCGAGCGTTTTCTCCAGTTGCGGCGAGCGGGGGCTACTCTTAGTCGCGGTGTGGAGGCTTCTCATTGCGGTGACTTCTCTTGTTGCGGAGCATGGGCTCTAGGCGTGCGGGCTTCAGCACTTGCGGCACGTGGGCTCTAGAGTGCAGGCTCAGTAGTTGTGGCGCACGGACCTAGTTGCTCCGCGGCATGTGGGATCTTCCCGGACCAGGGCTCGAACCCGTGTCCCCTGCATTAGCAAGAAGATTCTGAGCCACCAGGGAAGCCCTACTCAGATCATTTTTAAAGAGATAAAGTGTTACAGATACTATTGAAGAGCCTCACGTAAAATTTCCCTTGATCCCATTCCCCTTCATCTCTCCTTCCCTCCCCAAAGCATTAGCATATTCTATGGATCCACTTCATTTCATATATACATATATATGTATGTGCCTGTGTGTGTATATATATACACACATATGTATATATGTATGTGTGTGTGTGTCTGTGTGTGTATATATATATATATATATATATATATATATACACACAGACACACACACACAAACAAAATTATCAACATGGGTTGTCAAAAAACTGTGATGAGTCTGAAATATCACTCTACTTGCATGCTAACAAGTTAGCCTGCCACATTTCATGGATGCTAGTAGAAGATAAACCATCCTGGATCAAAGAAAAAGGACTTTATTATTTGAAGCAATAATAGTAGATAGAATAATAGCATTTTTATGCAGTGTTTTCCCAAATCCTGAAATTCCCAAATCCTGTAATTGAAAGAAGGCCCCTGCACTTACAGGGGATACTATTACAGGAGAGGAAACTTCAACTTAGAGATTCCAAAGATTTTATAATGGACAATATATATATAATGCACATGTCTGCCCTTTGTTCCAGAGTGAGACTTTGCCTATATCTCTGAAGGATGTTCCCTATAAAAGGAATCCTTGAAAAGACAGTCCCGTATAGTTTGGGATGATTTATATAACAGCATTGTTTTTGCTCTATTTTTTATCATATTGTGCATGGGAAGAAAATATTTTAAGATCTGAGACATAGGCTTGGCCATCACTTTTGAATTATCCTTTTCATGTAAGAAATTTTTAAATTCTATTTGATTCAAATTATTATATGTACCTTAGTTCCTGAATCTTGTAATGTCATATGCATGCATAGGAGGTATATTTCTGTAAGAGTTCTTTAATGTTACAGCAAGTATAGTGACTTAAGTATGTAGTAGTTAGCCTTTTTGATAGGATTTTAAATTTGCTAAGAAACAGGATGGATTATTATCTCTAAAAGAAAGTGCTGTCATAATTGCAATAAACTGAAATTTTATTATTATGCCATTCTCCTAAGTATATTCAAATACTTATTTAGTATGCTGAAGAGTGCAATTATGATTACTCATTTTTATCCTAAATTGGCATTGGACTGTGCAATATGAGCCAAAAAGGAAAAAGAGAATATTTGTAAACAATATTTAAAGTGTTACTGAATAAATGAAATGAAATGTGATATGCATATTTTCTTCCATATTGTTTGGGAAAGTTGTTCCCCTTAAGAGATTAATGGTTTTACAAGTAAGAAAACACAATCATTTTGGGAACTTAGCTTGATATAATCAAAGCTGGACAAGTGTCACACTTCCTTCTGGTCTGGGAATACCCAAGATGCTGAAATTGGAATTCATGAATTAAACCACCTCTGGGGGACGCCCCGTCTGTTCTTTTCATCTTATTTAGGAAAGTAAAGAAAAACAGCATCCTCCAGGAAGATAGTATTCAAGTATAACTCCAAACAGCCAGAAGAGAAATAACCAGACATCTGCATGTTACTAGATGATCAGAGAACATTCTGAGATAAACTCAAAATTTTATCTGACCTTAATTCAGGGAATTACTCAGAAAGAATATGTTCCTTCCTGTAAGGTTTTAATACTAATAAGAACACATTGTACAAATCCACACGCACCATAAGGATTTCCTGTGGATATTTAAATTTTTCAGTAATATATTTATATACGGTTCAAGAACGGTGTTTAGTAAAAGTAATTGGTCATAAAAATCATTAGAAAGTCTTCATCTATAGAATTAGTATTTTGGCTCTTTGAATATAGTAATGCACAATTATATTTGTTCAATTCAAGTTGTAATAATTGTTTAAAGTAATTAAATATCTGCTAGGAGTGGCATGGTCCTAAGTACCCTACTTGTGTTGTCTCCTTTGTTTTTATTAACAGTCTCATAAATATGTACACTGCTTATTTACAAAAAATTTCAATTATGGACACTTGTATCCATCTTCTCTAACATCTTCATCATCTAAGATATAATCGTGCTCTGCTTAGACTAGCTTATTAGGTTATTTTCTAGACCAAATGACATTCCTGGACTAATTTTGTCAAATTAAATATAAAGAAATGGACTAGGTTATTTCTAAGGTTCTTCCTTGTTTTAATTCTCTGTTGGGGAGAAACAATGTTTGAGCAGAAAGTAGAGTGGAAAAGCCAGGGGTTTGGCTCTGCCATTTATCTCTGTGTTGTTGATCAAACTGCCTCTTGTCTCTCAGCCTCAGTGTCCTAATTTGCAAATAATGAATATGAATATTGTGGGGAAGGTTAAATGTGATTATGCATATACAGTATTTAGCCTACTTTCTGGCATGTGTAGTAAAGCCCAATAAATTGGTAGCTATTTTAATTAGTATCATTATTAGATAATTGATAATTATATGTGAAACACAGTAGGCAGGGGCTAGGTTTGCCAGGATATTTGGACATAATTCTTTGGGAAATGTGCAGGTTTTAACAGATTTAAGAAAGGGAGTGACATGTTCACATTTGCATTTTATAAACATCACTGGGATAATATTAGGGAGGCCAAATGAAAAAGCTACATTGGAAATTTTTTCCCTCATTAACTGTTTTGAAAAGTATCCCAGATTCTATACTTTGGCTTATGTTGATCTCATCTTTGATTACAGATTGACCAGTTATAACCAATCATCATATCCCATCCTCCTGGACTGTATTACTTTATAAGTAGGCACATGGCCCAATTCAGAGCAGCCAAATAATGGAAACTATATTCTGCGCCTTGTCCTATTTAATGTGTGTGTGTGTGTGTGTGTGTGTGTGTGTTTCTTTTTCTTACTGGAGTGTACTGTAGAAGTTTATAGCTTCAGAAACTCCTGACAGCCATCTTGTAACAAACAAAAAAAAGGAAAAAAATAGTGCTAAGAATGGAATCAACACCACCCAAAATGAGGAAGGCCTGGACCAATGAAGTAGCAGTAGATATGGCTTAATGTTTTGTCATAAAGATTAGAGAACACAGTGATATGGACTTAATGGTATTTGGTTCATTTGAAGAAGATGGTTTGAAAGGAAAGAATAGATAACTATCCCCACTTTTCTAGCTTGTGCAGCTATATGGATGACAGTAACATTTGCTGAGGTAGGGAATACTGAAGGAGCATTGGATAACAGTTAGATATAGGTAGGTAGGTAGGTAGATTCATTTTAGAATACTCTATCCATCAGGTTTCAATTCAGGAAATAGAAAAGAAAAACAACTCCCAGTCACTCATATAAAAAGGAATTTAATTCAGAGTTAGATGCTTACCAAGTCATGGAAAGGGCTACAGAGGCCTACAGTCAAGGTATATCATATTCTGTTGATTACAAGGCCATTATCCTGTAATAGATCTAGAGATCAGGAAGCTACAACCTCTACTTCCAATCTTCACATCCATGCAGACTGTCACCATGTGCTAGTGGTATCCAGTGCTACACTCACTTCTGTCTCACCTGGATTGCCAGAAAGTGTGGCAGAAGGAAGGTAGTCTTTACCTCATCTATATCTACCAAATATCAAATCAGGACCTCTCATTGGCAGAATCAAAATCAATTCTAGAAACTTATTTGCAAAAATTTTATAGTCTCTGTGTTATAGGCAGAAACATAGACTTAAGATAGATACTTATGTGCCAAGAGATCATCTCCAGTTAAAGCACTCATGGGTCTTTAGATACAAATGATTAGTAAACAACTAGATAAACAGGTCTGAAACCTGTGTGTACAGTTCTCAGAATGCAAACAATTTGTAAGATGGATGAGAAGAGATGAACCATTGTTCTGAATTGTTAAAAACCTAACCAACCTCTTCAGACTAAGGATTTTAGGCTAAATTTCAAAGAAAAAGCCATCTCCCTGGATACAAAGCCATGTGTTTGCTTCCCACAAGGGGACAAGTTGTCCTGATGGGAGTTGGACGTTTTAATCCAAGTTCCGTGTTGTGAGGTCCCATAGGGTCTTCAGGCAGTCATCAAATTGTAAGAATCATGTCTGTGCATGCACATGTGCTTTTTCTTCTGGGGAGATAATAGCTTTAATCAGAATATTTAACACAGCAAAAGGTAAGAACCATTGTTTGGAATTTCTGCCAACCCAACACAAGAGATACTGCTAATAAACTAACCTCAAATTGGGTCAGAAGAGGGCTCTTCAAGTCACTGACTATAAATAGAAAGCTCACTCTATGCAGACCAACTGTAAAGCACACTTACTTTGTCCATGAGGAAAGCAAGAGTGAGGTCAGAACTTTTGCCTCAACACAATTTCTATCAACAGGAAATTGGATCACCCTCACAAGATCGGATCTGAGAAGGGCCTCATACTAATGGAGCTTATTCTAGGAATCAAGAATGACAAGGGGGATATTATGAGTCATTGAAATCTTCAAGCCTTTATGCTACTTCTATAAAAGTTAATCCCGTTTGACTGTTTCTTAATTCAAATGCCAACTTTGTCAGTGAGAATAGAGTCTTGATTACCTCATGTTTCCCACCAAGCAATAGGAGTTTGATACCCTCAGAAAGGTAACCTAACACTGAGTACTTGTGTTCTCTCTGGGCCAAGAGCTAGGAGTTAATATAGCACAACCTACCTGGTAAAGTTTCTTTAACTTGGCATCAAAAATTGGGGATTAATTATGACTGTAACTGTTATCAATGTGAATATACTCACACCTAGGTCCATAAAAAATGAAAGAAAATGAAGAACATTTTAGGGTCCAAAATATTTGGTAACAAAAATATACAGTTTCCAAGATATGTAAAGCTGTATAAATATGGTGTGATTGAGTTTACTTTTTAAAATGAGTTGAATAAGACCGAGAAGGACAGAGAGAATGGAATGAGCTAAGGCAGAGAGGTGAGAAAGAGCTTGCAAAAGGAAAGAGACAAAGTTCAGTAAAAGGACATGGTTTATATTTACAATAATAATTATACCTTATTAGCAGGAATGCTTCCCAACAGAGACATGTGAAAACACATTTACTGTTCTTTATGAAGTTAGTTGCCCTGTCTCTTCTCCAAAATGTTATTGAGAAGCAGTCATCCTGAAATATAATCAATATAAAATATGATATAGTGTGGGAAGTTGTGGCATGTCATAAAAGAATATTGAAATTTTAAAAAAGGAGAAGTAGTGATAAATGCTAAAAGGTGATGAAGGTCACAAAATGGAGCACTCTGTGAAACATTTCTCCAGAATTAGAATAAGTGGAAAAACAAATACACTGTCATGGTGTCTTTAATGCACGTTAGAGGAGAATACTTTTCATATTGATAAATACAAATTTTCCTCTTGTCCTGGTGAGCATGTAGAGAAGGGTGACTGAGGAAGCTACCATGCTTTCTTGCAATACATTGTAGGATCATTTAACTCTAATAACAGATTCACCAAATGAAAAAAAAAAAAAACTTTTGATTTTTAAAGTGATTTTCAAGTTGCTTTCCCATCTGGGAAGATAATATGGTGAGCAACTAATATATGTATTCTGGCCTGCTTAACAATAACCTTTTTGTGTGAATCAGTTAGTGTTCTGTCATAAACGAAATTACATGTATGCATGGGTTGCAAAACCCAGGTTTCCCAGAGTTTCATGAGCTCAGTAGAAGCTGATTATAAAAGGTGAGGGTCTTGCATGTGTGGTAAACATATTAAGGTGCAGGAATTGTTTAATTTCATTGTATACACTAGAGTTACTAACTTACTATAAACAATTTTCAAGAAAATGAATCTGTCTCATTGGGACTTTAATGAAATAAATATAAGCTTTCCTTTTTTACTGTAAATAGCATAGATAAGACCATAATGCTTAAAATTAGTGGGAAAATGTTGTAGTATTTAACCAGTAAAGAAAAATAATCAGTGTCTGCAAAGTTACAGTATATTGATCTGCTTTAAATCACTCTTTATCTTAAATAGTGCAGTTTATATACTTCACTTAACAAAAATACAAACCTGATGTAAATATCTACAGGTTAATTGAACAACTGTAGAAATTCTTTAAGCTTGTTTGAATTTGAATTTGTCATGTGTGATGTATTATTTTTGCTTACTTTAAGGTACTGGGTATACTTGGCAGGAATCAGAATGACTGATGACTCACAGTATAAAGATTTTCCTAACACAGAGTGGTTGTACAGGAACACGACTGAGAAGTAAACAGTTGAGGTGGAAATAAGTAAGCCTTCAGCTGAAAATGTGCATTATGCAATACCAATTCCATGAGCTGACTATAAACAGACACCAATATCAGGTTTCTAGTGCTTTCTGGCTTAGGGTTCATTTTCTGCAAAGAAATGAAATTCATTCTGAATTGTCCCCAGAAATTAATCTTCTGCTATGTGTTAAATCATATGTATGAACTACGCACAGGAAGCTGATGCAATAGTTTGTACCTTGAAGTCAGAAAATTTACCAATGTGCATGCTTTTTATAGTCGGTTAAACAGAGAGCAGGCCTTTGGCTCCACATAAGATATACATTAATAGCCTACCCTGAACGTTATGCATTCTTTACCTCCCTTTTAGTCTCTGTTCACAGTCATCATTTTATTCATCTAACTGTTCCCATCCCCAATATTTGTGCTACAGGTTGGGTCTCCAGGAAAGCCATCTTCGCAATCATTTGTGTGGTGATCTAATCCTCTTGCTTAGAGGGCTCACAAAACTGGATCAATAGTCCATTTCTTTCTGACATGGTCATACAGCCCTACTGCCACTTTGCTCTGTATGGGGGAAATGCTATAAGTTGTTATCATTTTTCCTCTGCAAGGTAACAACTTCAAGTTTAGTAGAGATTCTTCGTATTTCTATTTTTATAGTCTTAGTTCTAGTTTTCTTTGGGGGCTCAGGAGTGTTGAGGAAAGCGATGCTGTAGTTGTCATCCTAGCCGCTGGTCTTAAGATTTATTTTACTTCAACTTCCACAGTGTACTGTCCTCCAGTTCTGATCCACATTCTGTACAAATTTTCACTCTGTCAGTGTCTCATCTCTCATCTTTCCATTAAACATATCTGTAACTCTCTCTACACTCCTGCTGTATGTCCCTTGTCACTGCCTATGTGCAGGAGCAAATGAAATCAGTGCTTTATCACCAGAGGAGGTTGTTTGGGGTAAGGGTTTATGATCTGGAGAATCTACTAGAGAGGAATAATTTATTCTTCAAAATTTCCCCCTTCCCATTAAGAATAACTATTGGATAAATTCCTGATTTCACAGTTTTATTTCTATTTTTCATCAAAAGACTGTCAAATGGGAAGAATTACAATACTGTGAGACGGAAAGAGATATTGGCTTATAGATCATGTCAGATTAACATTCTTGGAGAGCAGCAGCTGAGTCTACTCACTACTTTTCATAGCCAAAGATAGAAAAGATTTGTAACATCTTCTCCATACACAGGCTAGATACAGGTCAAATGAAGATACCTCACTTTGTTTTAGGAAAGAGGAGTATAGTAAACAGAAAATCAATAATTTTACATTTTAAAGCTCCAGTCAACAATGACCTATAATTTTTAAAGCAGTCATTATCTAAAAATAGCTCATTCCTTTCTAAAATGATCACGTGCCGCCCAAAATGGGTAGATTCTAAATGCTTTACATGTATTCATCTGTTTAGCTGCTTTATAAGTATCGACAGGTAGGCTGATATTTGCTCAGCTCTCCTTACCTCACAAGGTGAGAGATCACAAATAGAACTTTAAAAAATCACTAAACGATCTCTAGACCTACTGAAACATGACTACCAAACATGTGAAAAAGAAACAACCAAGTAGAAAACTCATAAACAATCTGTTTTACTTTTTAAAACTCCTTCATTCTTTAAATTCCCCCCAAGCCTGACCTACTGCTTTTACAAGCTCATGTTTTTTCTCTAGCTTCAACGGTTAGCAAAGGCAGTGACAATGAAAAAAAATATGTATATGTTTCTATAGCATGCTATATATATAGTATACATTTTTTATGTCAGGTATTCAATTAACTATTTTAGTTATATTCTCTTCGTTATAGACTATTCATCTCCACAATAACCAAATCTGTAAAGTAGATATTATTATCCCCATTTCATAAATAAGGAAATTTAAGCTTATACCATTTAAATATCTTGTGCAAAAACACACTTTGAGTTAGGGGCCAGGTCAGAATTTCAATCCATGATTGCTTGACTCCAAAGCACTTATTCTTTTCATCATACAATCATGTCTCTTATTCCACTTGGGAGGTTTCATTATTTGAGATCTGGTTAAGAGCATTTACTAATGGTTTACAAGGCATATTTGAAACATCAGAAAAAGTATAGTCTTATTTTAAAATAATGGTTATGTTTTACATTTTTAAAAGTAAGACATGAGGATTGTAGAATTTAAAAATAATAATAATAAAACTAGAAATAATAATAATAAAAATAATTTATTATTAGGAGCACTTTACCTGGACTTGGAGATTGAGAACCAACACAGTGTATCTATTGCAGTTATTTCTTGATCACTTTTCACTGATTCTGCAGGATTTCTTCTTCAAATCCCTTGTTCAAGTGAAATCTGCTATGCAGAGTATGTGTCAAAAAGTTGGTGGTTTAGCTCTTCACTCTACTGAATTGGGTCTGAATTATCTCCTACTCTCATTGTCTGTTTCTCCGTGAGCAAGCAGCAAGATTATTCCCACAGAATAAAAATGGTCAGTAATTTTTTTTTTTTTTTTGTGGTACGCGGACCTCTCACTGTTGTGGCCTCTCCCGTTGCGGAGCACAGGCTCCGGACGCACAGGCTCAGCGGCCATGGCTCACGGGCCCAGCCGCTCCGCGGCATGTGGGATCTTCCCGGACTGGGGCACGAACCCGTGTCCCCTGCATCGGCAGGCGGACTCTCAACTGCGCCACCAGGGAAGCCCGGTCTGTAATTTTTATTTACCTGGAAATGATTTCTGAGAGGCCAGGAACTCTTGAGTGCACTGATCCCAGTACTCACCCTGCCTCTCCACTATCTATAGCAGCTCTGATATCCAAACATACTAGATCCCTTACCATCCATTGCCTTCTGTCTCAAGTCTTCTTGCAATAGGGAGTTAGAATCTTTTGATTGCATATGGCATGAAAGATGCTGAGAAGAGTGGAGGTAAATTAAATAATATTGTCTACTAAGAATTTTTTTCCCTTTGTGTATTTGGTCTCAAGTATGGGCAGATAGGAGACTGAGAAGTTTTTTAATACATTGTTAGGGTCCCTACTCTCTGATAACCTGTGTCAACATTTTTCCTATCTTCTTCCTGAATGGCTGTGTAGTTCTCAGTAAATGTTAGCTAACTGTTACACTAATGATCCATGGCAATGTGAGATAATTTATCAGACTTAGCATAATTAGAAATAATTATTTGCAGAAGTTGACAAAGTATTGATTATTGTGTTCATCGTGTCTATGATCCCATCTTTCCTGATGGAAGATAAGAAAGCCTTAGAAGGCATAGCTAACTTTTACCACAATTGGGAGAACTTCCAAGGTATTTCTTTATTTTTATACATCCTTTCTTAATATATTATTGCTTCTTCACCAAAAGGAAGAATCTGTATTTTTAGTTAAATTTGTTTATATATAAAATGCGGTATCTACTGAGTTGCTAAATATTTAAATGTATCAATTATGTGCCTCAGGGCTTTTGTAAGGATTGTAATTTATAAATGTAATTAATGAAGAAGTTACTAAGACTACACTGAATTTACAAAACATACTATAGGGCATTTGTAAACCCATTTGGAATAGAATATAAATAAGTTAAACAGTAACACTTGTCAGAGTAAATGAGCAAAGTCTATTTTGACGTAATGGTCTTGTTTACTCACTAATTTGATGGAGCTACTATTTTCCCATAGATTTTCCATCAAGGAAAATGAAGGCATATCTATATATATTAGGCATATGTAAAACATATATTATAGGTTTTATTTACACCACATAATGGAAGGATGTCTCAGTAAACTGCATCTCTTCTGCAGATAAGTCACATAGCATTGAGCTAATTCATGGTCAGGGGAGGTGGCAAGCAGGGGTTATTCCAGTTTGATAATATAGATTTTTTTCAGAGTCTAGTCTAAAGCGTTATGTTTAATATTTTCACCTAATTCATTTTTATCTTCTTTGAAATACTTATAACCCAAATTGTGAAAAGTAAATTTGTTAAATCAATAAAGTGATTACTTTTCTCCAAATAGTTACAAACTTAACATATCGTATTCTGTTATCATCGTCTTTCAGGGTAAAATCTGATATTTCTGGGAAACATGATGGTAAAGCCTTCCTGTGCAGATGATCTCTAGGGTAAAAGCCTTTAGTTGACTGCTAACTAGCTTACTAGGATGAGAATGCTAAGGTGCCTTCTTTACACTGCCCATTTTCTTACTCCTCATGTGTAGAAAAGCTGCTTTCAGTCTCACTAGAAAAGCAAGAAAAGAAATTATGGACTCATATGTTGTACAGCAGGGTGAACTGCATGTATTCAACTTATTCCAGCCATAGAAAGGTTTCAAAGCTGCCTTCTCTTTCCAATCAGATATTTTGCTGCTTGACATCGCTGATTTTTACAACCCTCTATAAATTACTTCATTTACTAACATAGGAGGATATAAAACACCTTGGAAATCTGCCTCCAATTTTCATCAGGTTGAGATTCCTTTATACATACACAGACACACTGGCACACACACACTGGTACACACTCAGGCAGGCATACTCATGATTTTAAAATATAGTCATGATTATTTAAATTGCAAAATCAATCAATAGAAAAACTAAAAAAAAAAATCTGGGAGAAGAAGGAAGGGAGGAAAGAGAATTGCTATATATGTGTAACATCCTCAGCTTCACACAGGAGAAATTCATTTGACAGCCTCTGTAAGTTTATACCTTACAACAGTGTCTGGGGCACAATAAGTGCCACCAGATGAAAACCAGGGAATACTAAAGAGTTGTCTTTTGGTCTAGGATCTGAGGTTCACACTGAATAGGAACAGACTCTGCTTTCACCATCTCTGCAGTTTCTGTAAACTCTGTAATTTTCATTTTTGAATAATTTGCAAAATTTGGATCAAAGATTATTATATCCGTATTAAAATATAATTATCAAGGAATATATTTATAAACACATTGATAGATTATTGATCCACCAATATGAGTAATTTTTATAAATAACCAAAGAAAATTTAAAATAATTGTCTCGGATTTCGATGTAACTACACACAGGTGTATGTAAAATTTCTGATGAATTTAATTATTATATTTATTGTTGCTTCATGACTTGAGTAAAATTTTTGGTTCTCTGGCTTAGAAAATTACACCAAGAAATAATCATGTTCTCTTGCTTTTGGTAATAATAGGCATCGGTGTGAGAATTTAAGATAATAAGCAAAATTATATGAAAGATACACATTACTGAAAAGAAACAAAGTAATATGAGGTTGAAGAACTGTTTCTATCCAATATTTTATATTATCTCAAAACTATATCATTTTTATATATGAGATTAATTTTATTTTGGAGCACACACTACAAATACTGGGTACCAATACCACATATAATTGAAAAGTACATGTCTTTGTATCCATAAATTAAGGAATTATCAAACAAATTATCTATCACTTAATGGCCTTAAATCATGTGTATGCCATCAAAAAATAATTGAAAATTTACACATTGTTTTATATTGCATAGAACAAAATGAAACCCTAATTGTATTACACAGTTTAATTTTGTAATGTTAATTTGAAAACTTTTCTTTATGTTTAATTTTGTAAACAGATTTTTAAAAATTATTTGATGAGGGGGCACAATATGATTCTGTCTTACCTTCTCCTTTTAACTGTTCCTCTTTTACCTATTTCTTTTCCCTAATCCTTGTTCCTCTTTTTACAAGTTTCTTTTTCATTCCTAGTAGCGGAAAATAAAATATATATGCATACACATACGTACACATATATACAAATATACATATATACATGTAAATATACATATAGAGAGAAAGTTAAGAGTGTTGTCATGCAAGCAAATAAAGGTTCAGGAATTAATTGAAAACATTTGATAAGAGTATTAATCTTTTAATTCTAAAGAAACCTAATCTATGACACATGTACATAGAGTTATGCATATAAAAGTAGAAAATAAATTGTGATGTGGTAGAAATGGTCAGTGTATTTTTTTTTTTGGCAATTCGTTTTCATATTCAAACTTGGTTGAAACTAAATTAACCATGAAGATTGTTTGTTACATTTGGTGGTGGCAAATGGCACTGAGTAGCTCAGCAACATCAGAATTCTGAAATATTCATCCATGAAATTTTTATAAATTAGGTTTTGATTAATGTATATTTATATCTATGATTATAAATATAATATTAAATTAATCACTGCATCTACCCCAAATTTTACTATATAGTAAAAATTACCCTAATGATATTAATTGAGGAAAATAAATATCAGGAAAAAAAATCAAGGGAAAAGTTCCTTAACATTTACCATATATGTATATATATATGAGTATATATGTATATATATATGAGTATATATGTTTATATGTATATGTACATGCATATGTGTATGAATATTAATTTTCAACATAAAATAAAAACTTTAATAGTATTGGTTTGGGTTCACCTGGTCCATGACTTGCCATTTTATGGAATACATGAAATCACAAAACTCACATGCAGAATTAAAAATATTTATTATGAGACCAGACCTTTTTTATGTGAATGAATTATGAGAAATTATACATTAAACTTAGAATGAATAGAACTATTAGAAAAATAATAAGGGTAGTTTAACTGAAATACTTTTTGTTCCTTATACATTTACCAATTGAAAATTATATATTTGGTTTAAAATTCATTTTCAATATATAAAGTTGTTTTAGATGATAATCTGAATGTATTTAGCTGCTTATTTGGAGAAGCCTAATAATTAAGTCATTAGGGTATTTAATGAATATTGTATTCCACCTTCAGAGATTGCCTTTCTGACCTTCTTATGTTTGAATAGGGCCATGTGACTAGTTCTGGACCAAGAGCTGTAGGTAATCGTTGTATGTGTTACTCGTAGGCCTACAGTTTAATTTGCTAGTGTAAGACACTCCAGAGGGCTCTATTTTTTCTCTGACATGATTATGGATAATATTTGAAATGTAAGCTTCCCTATCAGTTTGGTTTCCTGAACAAATATAATTATCAGAGACTTCACCAATGACTCATGATGGACATATAGGCTGAGTAAGAAATAAATACTATCATTCTAAGGTAGTGAAATTTGGGGCTTGGTTACTGGTGCAGCATAATCTAGCCTAACCACTTTATAAATCACTTCCTATTATAGATTTTGACAACATTGAGAATGAACACAATGAGGCAATGGATGGTATTATACTTAAAGAGGAAAAGTTGGATTTTAGAAAGATGATTAAACATAAAATTAGAAGAAAATGTCCTACATTTTTCCTCTCGCATTATTGCACTTACTCTGTAGGACCTCCAGGTTTACTAAGAAATGCAATTGTGGCTTTCCTTTACAGGTCAGGTTTGGCAGTAGGAAAAGTGGTCATAGAGATGGGCTCATTAGTATCCACATGAATGATCTGATCCTGGAGTAATTGAGAGTCCAGCCAAAAGCCAGTAGGCTTCAATTTACCATAATGACCTGCAAAATTGAAGGGACAGCCAATGGGGCTTGATCTACAGGAACTTGTAAAGATGGTTAATAAATTATGGTACCACTAGGGATAAGATACACAGGTAGCCAACAAGGGTGTCTATTAACATATATAGCCAGAAATTATAAGAGTGAAAAAACAGGAGATTGATGGCAATTACCATAATAAAAAGTCACAATTTCTTGCTCAGTTCCCAGATCCAAAGAGATAGCCATGTCCCAAAGAGGAAGGACTCTAATACTGTGGCAAGGATCTACTGTAATAATTCACACAGTTGGGTTTTTGATGTTTTTGTTGTTTGTTTGTTTTTTAATGAACTTATGCCCATTTACTCAAGTGACTGAATATTGTAGAAGGAGAAGGGTGGATACTCAGACATTACAAGGACTATTGGCCCCAGGATCTGAGTTGACGTTAATCCTTGGAGATCTAAAGCATCATCTTTATACCCCAGTTAGAGTGGCTTGCAAGGGTCAGGTGTTCAGTCAAGGGATCATATTCTACCTAAACTAAATATACTAACAATGGGCAATGAAAAGTCAAAATAACAAATATATACCTTTCCAAAACCTCCCCCAAGATGTACTGATCCTTGTGTATTATACATCTTGGCTCCTAGCACCACTATCTGCGAGTTGCCCAAACCAGGACCTCTGAGTGTCATCCTTAACTCCCCACTAACTCTTACTCTCAATCAGTCATTCACATCTTTTGATTCTACTGGTTTTATGTGCCTTAAGCTGATCAAACCTGTATCATTTCCTGTTCAGCCTCCTTTCAATCTCAGGTTTCCAAAATATATTCCAAAGACATGATGGATAAATTTATCTAAAATAAATTTAGACACCTCTCTTCCCTGCCAAAAATCTTTCAGTGGTTCCAATAGCACTTAGGACAAATTCCAAACTCCTTACTTTTGCATATAAAGACATTCATAGACTGGCCCCCACCTAACTTTCAAACTTCATCTCTCAACACCCTGACTCTCTCCTAAAAACTCCAGCTCCCATCTTTAAACCCATGCTCCCACCATGTTAAAATGCTTAAGTTCCTCATCTTCCTCTGGGAAGCATTCCATAATCCTGACAGCTAGATTAACTGCAGTCATATGTACCCTCATATCATTCAAGGCTTATCCTATCTGAGCAGTCATTATGCTTAAACATTAGTATATTTATTTTTCTCTCCCATTAAACTATTTTATTTATCTAGTACCTAGTATTTTCCCAGATATCCATATGTTAAATATCCCACAGATGGTTTTTAAATGAAACTATTTCAGAACATTCTAAAATCCTTGAAAGAAAGACAAAGTTAACTTTCAGAGATTTATTGCCTCACATTACTTCAAATGGAGGATATATCACATGCAAATAAATCAGGATTTGTAATTTAAGTGTAATTTAACTGTAAACATGGAATTAATAGAAATAATGATCTCATTTAAAGCAGTAAGTGATTTTTCTTCCATCTTTATTGCAGACTGTAGAAATAAATGTTTAAAATATAACATCTGAATGAAGTCAAGAGTAGTAAAGTCCTTGACCAAAACAAATGTGCTGTTTGTATGTGTTTTATGTTGGGTTATCAGGCTTACACATAGTTTTCATATTAAATATCAGCACTGTATGTTAGTTTGCCAACCCATATAGAATCCACAACATTTGAGAACTGAGAGGGGCAACTCTATCCCACAAAATGCTCAGCTATTTAATTAACATGAAACTGGTCATTCTAGACTCAGAACTATGCATCCAGCGAACACTCCTGTCTTAGACATTTAGGAAACCCCCCCTCTGAGTATAATATCTTTATTCTCTCTCCTATGCCCTTCATGTATACCAAATTTTTTTTTTGGCTGCATTAGGTCTTCGTTGCTGCACGCGGGCTTTACTTTAGTTGCATCGAGCGGGGGCTACTCTTCATTGCGGTGCACGGGCTTCTCATTGCGGTGGCTTCTCTTGTTGCAGAGCACGGGCTCTAGGCACGCGGGCTTCAGTAGTTGTGGCTCGTGGGCTCTAGAGAGCAGGCTCAGTAGTTGTGGCACATGGGCTTAGTTTCTCCGGGGCATGTGGGATCTTCACCGAACAGGGCTCGAACCCCTGTCCCCTGCATTGGCAGGCGGATTCTTAACCTCTGTGCCACCAGGGAAGCCCTCATGTATACCAATTTTTTTTATTCTCCTACCAAGGATATACACTTCCTCTGAGGATGCTGGGTTGTTCTTCGTGCAATTCCATCCAGTTTCACAGCTGGATGAGGCTACATGGTGAGACATTTCAATTCATGAGTGTGGAGGAGGGAGGGGAGAAAGAGACCTCGGCAATTTTGGGGGAAAAGAATCTTTTAAAAAAATTATATCTTTCTTCATGTCATTCCTCTTAGAATCTCTTCTAAGTGTTACTTTTTTTTTTTTTTTTTTTTTTTGCTGTACGCGGGCCTCTCACTGTTGTGGCCTCTCCCGTTGCGGAGCACAGGCTCCGGACGCGCAGGCTCAGCGGCCATGGCTCACAAGCCTAGCCACTCCGCGGCATGTGGGATCTTCCCAGACCCCGGGCACGAACCAGTGTCTCCTGCATCGGACTCTCAACCACTGCGCTGCCAGGGAAGCCCTTCTAAGTGTTACTTTAAAGAATGGAATGTATGCTGGGTGGACAGCAAGTCATGTCCACCACACTTAGTAGGCATAACTAGAAATTAGGGAGTCAGAATTTGATGCTATTTCAACTTTTTTACTCAGTAGCTGTGAGGTTTAATGTGTTATTTGGGTTTCTTAAGCTTCAGTTTCCTCATATGTAAAATTAGTATCAATATAATGCTACGTACACCATCATTTTTTAATTAGAAATATATATATTATAATCTATATAATGCACTTAATTTAGTGTCTGACAGAGTAAAAGGCAAAGAATGTAACATCTGTTATGATTAATACACTTTCCTCTCTTCTAGACCCTGAAAAACTGGGCTCTAGCCAACAGTGTTTGTACTTCAGGACATTCCTCTACTAAAATACCTGCTAGTTGTCATCCATTTTGGGGTAAATTTGTAATAACAAAAGTCACAGTATGTTCTGGGTTCTGCCACTGCTATCTGTTGTAATCTAGGATACATTATTGGTGTGCGTCGCTAGTGCCATTGATGCTGCTCTTAAAGGACAGATTTAGGGCTTCCCTGGTGGCACAGTGGTTGAGAGTCTGCCTGCCGATGCGGGGGACACGGGTTCGTGCCCCGGTCCGGGAAGATCCCACATGCCGCGGAACAGCTGGGCCCGTGAGCCATGGCCGCTGAGCCTGCGCGTCCGGAGCCTGTGCTCCACAACAGGAGAGGCCACAACAGTGAGAGGCCCGCGTACCAAAAAAAAAAAAAAAAAAAAGACAGATATAGGTAAGTGTATTACTTGGTATCACACCTGGAGGATGATTCCCTCTTTAAGTTGTATCTGTGTTGGTGAGGGCAGGGAGTTAATCTGAATGTAGAATTGGACATAAGGACCAAAAAGAGTCTCCGAAAAATAAAATACTTGAAAAGTCATGGAGAAGAGACTTGGAACAAATATCTTCTTATGCAGAAGTATTATTTGCAACACATAGAAGGAATAGTTTTAAAAATGCATGATATCACTACAGGTGATATAACAAAGTGTACTGGAAATTGTTTAGTCAACTTGATCATTATATGCAGCAAAAGTATCAGATTCAGAACCCAAAATAATTTTACTCTAATTTTTTATTCCAAGTAATATAATCAATTAGATCATATTAATCCTATATTTTCAGTGATCTACTTCATTTTCATTGTTTATACATGTAGTAACAGTTAACACTTTTAGGTTATTTGGGAAGGTAATGGTAGAACCACTATGATTTCATTGTTTTCTCCACAAAATAATAAATCATTTTTTAATCTTTCTTTCCTAAATTGCCTGTTCAAGTTTAGTTTATGCTGAGTTTGTGTAAAGAATGATTGTCCTAACCCTCGAGGGGCACAGGAAGCCTGGGAAGAATCTGGGTAGATGCCTGTCCAGATATTTCACTAAATTCTCCTGACACTTAAAGAGATCCAGGGCAATATTCTAAGGAGGGAAGAGTGTCCATTAGGGTTTGCCACTTGGTCAGTCACTGGTCCTGCCTTAAGTTTTATTTTAGGACTGTTCCAGTTAGAGAGGAAAAGGAAGAGGAGAACACAAAACTGTAATACTGTTGTACTCTGAAATCCTTTAAAGTGCAGAAAGATGCCTTCTAAAGATTGATGGCATTTGCATTTATCAGTGGTTAATTTGGAGAAACAGATCAAAGTTGGCTGCTGTTATTTCCAATATGACGTAAACCTTTACTAATGCCCAAAAGGTTTGGGAAGAGCATTAAGTGCACATCAATAACATAACTCCTATAAGATGCTCATAGGACACCCAGAGTCTTATATGTAATGCAATTTTTTAGTTTTCCCATCCAGTCCGTAAGAAAATCACCTTGGATAGGTATCATTAATTTTTCTCTCTCTGAGATCTTTTAAGCTCTTGTGTTCTCCAGAAAACCCTCTGTCTTTTTCTACCCCTCCTTCCTCTCCCAGGGCCTACAGTATAGACAACATCACATCTTTAAGTCTCTATGACTTGTTGGATGAGACTTGAGGAATTCAGAATCTTCAGATTAAAACATCTATAAGCAAATATTTGTATTTGTATCAATAAATTTTCAGAGCATAACTTTGATTAATTATTTTAACAGAATATCTGTCTTATGAAAGAGGTCTTTTCCATATATAGTAAATGAACAGAAAGGAGAAAAAAAAGAAAAGGATGGCAGGAAAAAATCTTGTATTACCTACATATATATTCTCTTCTCTTTGTGACCCTCAAAGTTAATTATTTCTCCCTAAATGCATTTGCAAAACCAATTTATTTGAGAAACCTTGATAAAAGACCTTACAAATGATATGTTCTGGTGACTGACTCTTAACTTTTCTACCCCTTACTCACAGTATTGATAATTTTGATGGATAAAAATGTGCTAGATAGAGGTCAAATTTAGGTGGCTCAAGCCTATAAAAAGAAGCTAATTTCATTTTTGAGTAGATGGAATGGCCTGAGTGGCCTTAAAAGTCATTGCAGTTTTATATGAGGCTTGGCAATTTCCCAGTCCTCTGATAGGGACTCATGCATAGGCATAGAGTACAAAGGCCCCACGCAGGTTGAGATGATCTCAGTATTTATGTTTTGGCACCAACAGTCCATGAAAAATAAATGACTTATCCTAGCAGGTCCTTCATATTTTTAAGAAGTCATTTCCCTTTAGCTCTATTTCAGGTTAAGAGCTATTCAGTTCTTTAGTGTACTTAGATGCTTGCATTTAATTTAATTTCTACATCGTTAATTCACTATGTCTGCCTCTTTTGTTTTAAATTACTATATATGTGGATATCAATGTTTATTTCATTAGGAGGTTAAAAAAATTTTCCCTAGAAATTATTCTCTGAGTAGGGCCACTCATTCCTCGTTTTGATTAGAGTTGGTTACACATGATAGCTTTTACAAAATTCTCAAGTCTATCAGAAGTCTGGAGTTACCAAAACCAAATATTTTTCTTATTTTTTTGCCTTTCTATTTTGATTTCATATAGTCAAATCCAAATTGTAAAGCTATGCCTGTCCACATGCACTGTCTATTTTGCTCTTCTTCTGTTGTTTTTCTTCCCCTCAGACACATCATACTTTTCAAACTAAATTGATTTCATTAACTTCCATCCTTCCACAAACATAAATTGCTACTCTCTCCCAAATCATACAGAGCCACACAAAACCTACAAATATGAGATAGTTGGTTGACTATTTTGAGGCTTTCCCAGTCATTCACACTACTGAAATATCCATTCAATCTGCAAATGATATTTAGTGAGGAACTACTAAAATTGAAATACTTCTAAGAATTTAGAGGAGCAAAAAGAAAACACACAGGTACACACACAAATATAAATGGCCATTTCATTCTCCTCAAGAAGTTTGCAACTAAGTAGGATGGAAAAGATAAACATAAAAGATATAAAGAATAATGTGTGCAGTTTTGGGGGGGTTTTGTTTTCTTAAGGGATCATAGAAAATCTACTAAAACCCTGCCGTACTCAGTGTTGTCTTCAAACCAAGAGTGTGGGTATCCCTTGGTAAGTGGTTAGAAATGAAGAATCTCAAGGTGTACCTCAAACCTAGTTAGTCAATATTTGCATTTTAACAATATCCATGGTTAAACACTATGCACATTAAGTTTGAGAAGATCTGTGCTGGAGTTATCAGGTTCTAAGAGGAGATCAAAAGCTTATGTGTGGAAATGAAAGTGTTGGAGCTGGATCTTAAACATAGCAATGAAGTGGGCAGGAGCATAATATCAAAGTCATGTCAATTGTACAAAGAAAGGCACTGTCCAGTCTATAGCTTACTCGATTTGGATGGGTTATGCATAGGCCGTATGGAATGATACCAGAATGATAAGCTTGTCCTTAATATTTGATCAAGTCAGATAATGACATATGACTGCAGAAAGCTGTGGGTAGTATTATTTTTTTTTTCCCCCAGGAAGTTGGATGCCAGAGAAGGAGTGATACTATCCCTAAATTTAGTAATGAGGTAGAGACTTAATAATTGGAAAGTCTGCAGTTATAAACAGAGACTGTCTTAGCCCATTCTGGCTATCACAAATACCATAAACTGGGTAGCTTATAAACAGCAGAAATTTACTTCCCACATTTCTGGAGGCTTGGAAGTCCAAGGTCAGGGCTCTGACATGGTCACATTCTGGTGAGAGTCCTCTTCCTGGTTCATAGCCAGTGGCTTGTTGCTTTCGTCCACCATGTAAGGGACCTCTGTGGGGTCTGTTTTATAAAAACACTGATCCCATTCATGAGGGCTCCACCCTCATGACCTAATCACCTCCTGAAGGTCTCACCTCCCAATACCATCATCTTAGGGGGATGACTTCAACATAGTAATTTCAGGAAGACACAAACGTTCAGGCTGTAGCAGATAAACTCAGAAATATTAGCTAGATCCATTCTCTACTTGTGGTCCTATTAGTTCTTAGATTGGTAGGTGTGAAAATCATGAATTTTATATTTGAGAAATGGTGGCCCCTGAGTTTCTTTTCATCTGCCATTATTAAGATAGAAGAATTTTCTTCTTCCTCTGTAGTATTATATACTAAGAATCTGGATTTTTGTCAGAAGCTTTCTTTTTGGCTACTGTACCAGAGAAAATGGTGCTGTGGGAAATGAAAAGTCTTCAATTAATGTAAAAAAGGATGTCTTAGCTTCTAAACTGTGTGAGTTGATGGAGGGAGCTATGAGAATATGCTCATATCATTAATTTTATATAAAAATTTGGGTTTCTAATAAGCCACACATATAATGCTTTCCATATTCATGTGTCAGTATAATCCTCATATATATATATGCGTATATATATTGAGTTGGCCAAAAAGTTCATTTGGGTTTTTCGTAAGACGTTATGGAAATACCTGAATGATTTTTTTGGCCAACCCAATATATGTATATATATTTTAAAGGAACAAAGTAAAGACCAGCTTTTGAACTGAAAAATTTTTATTTTCAAAGTTGAAAAAACTTTACATATATCTTCAACTAATAAGTACTGATCCAGGTCCTACCTGAGGAAAATGTTATGTCACTGATACAAAGTAGTCACCAAAAGACATGCACATTTCCTTTTTGGTTTTTTTGCACAAACTTTTTTTATTATATAAGTTTCAGATGTATGCACATTTCCTTTTTAGTCTAACAATTAGTCTAACAATTTGGATAAATAATAATGAATATGTCACTGTGTCTAGCAAGATGTATTTTGCTCATCTGTTTGATCTGGATTTTGATCTAAATACACGTCTAGGAGTGAAATTAACAATCATATTTCATGGATCAAGATCCTCCCTAAGAAACTATACAAAACAAGGATGTTACTAGAAAAGCTATCTCCCTCACTCAATTCTAAATTCAATCCAAAACATTTGCTAAGCACATAAATGATGTGAGTATTGGTCTAAGTAATTAAGGTGTCAAAATTAATAATACAGTGGCTCAAGAAACTATGAAAGGAAACAAGTATATTCAATAATTATTATATAAATATGGCTACTAAAAATACTTTAACAGTGAAATTATGAGTTTACTTAGAGAAAACAGAAAATTCTTCACAGAGGTGCTATTTAATGAGTATTTTGAAGGTTTGGTAGGATATGAAAAGTCAGAAAAGTGTTGTTGAACCTAAGTTCATGTGCCTGATGCACAGTGAGGCCAAACAAACCAAAGGATGGCATTTGGAGCAGAGAAAGGTTTATTGAAAGGGCCAAGCAAAGAGAACAGGAAGCTCATGCTCAAAAGACCCAAACTCCCTGATGGTTTTCAGGGAAGAGCTTTTAAAGGCAAAATTTGGGGTAAGGGTTGCAGGGTGTGTGACTTTCTTCTGATTGGTTGGTGGTGTGGTAAGAGAGCAGTATTTCAGGAATCTTGTGCAAGCCATCCTTCACCTGGGTGGGAACCTTAGTTCCTGTAGAAGAGTTCAGATACATAGTTTGTATATCCTTTGAGGAGGAACTAGGACTCTGCTTTATTGCTGCACTCTTGTTTCTTGACTGCTTTTCTTTTGCTTCTGCACTCCTTCACTTCCCTAATTAGTAACTGTTTGAATCTGCCCTTTGGAACTCAGGGAAGGTCTAGGAGGCTGAAGCCTTTTTCCTACAATCTGGAAATAGGGCACATGGAAAGGCTTTTGTATCAAAGAGTACCCCACAGCTTTCAAAAGAGGGGAAACGACTTTTCAATTCTGTTCAATAAGTTGACCATAGCCCAAGAGCTATAAGCAGTCATGACACATTCAGGAAATAGCAGAATTCTGATGCTGCTGATGAAAATGTTGTGTTAAGAGGAATGTTGGGAAAAAAAAGGGGAGGAAAAAAATGTGCTGAAAATGGGTGAATGGGTTTAGGGAGTGTGACACTGTGATTTATAATAAGAAATATATATTTGGTCTTCATACCTGATGTAAAGCTCCTAAAAGCCTTGACAAGTCCTAAGTGATAACAGCAATAAAGGTGAAAGGATAGTCTTTTTTTATTCATAACAGGATCCTTTCAACCACACCTGAGTTTATGTTAGTGAAGTGACTTTGGAAAGCCCCAGGGATGGGAGCTTATTGCCAGGGGAAGTAACTGTGTAATTAGAGAGTTGGAACTTCCAGCCCTATCTCCTAATTCCAAGGAGGGAAGAGGGGCTAGAGGTTGAATAAATCACCAATGACAGTGATTTAATCAATCATGCCCATGTAATGAAGCCTCCATGAAAATCACTAACGAAAGGGGTTCAAAGAACTCCAGGTTGCTGAACACAGGGAAGTGCTGGGAGAGCAGCATACCTGGAGAGAGTTTGGAAGCTCAGCAGTCCTTGCCACATATTCTGCCTCATGCTTCTCTTCTATCTGGCTATTCCTGAGTTGTATCCTTTTTAAATAAACTGCTAATCTAGTAAGTAAACCATTTTCCTGAGTTCTGTGAGCTGCCCTAGGAAATTATTGAACCTAATGAGGGATTTGTAGAAACTTCTGATTTATAGCCAGTTAGTCAGAAGCACAGGTGACAACCCAGACTTGCAATTCATGTCTGAAGTGGGGAACAGTCTTAACTAACTCCAGCAGTTAGTGTCCAAATTGAGTTACATTATAGGACACCTAGTTGAGGTATTCCAAAAGTTGGAGAATTGCTTGGTGTGGAAAACGCCACCTATCTGGTTTTGTTACCCAGAAACTGGTTCACCTTTTGGTGGGTGTCGAGCCAATAGACACAACCAAGCCACAGATCAGGAGAAGGAAGGATTTATTACTTGCAGTAAGTAAGGAGAACACCAGGAATCTCTCCCAAAGCAGTGTCTCCCCATCAACAAAATTGGGGAAGTTTTAAGCTAATGATAAATGCTTATTCATGAGGGGGCTTGAGCAGGGGAGAATTCAGCATAGAATCAAGGGTTGACAGAGTCCAGGCTTTGGTTGATTGAAGTCAGGAGGGTCAACATCATAATTCCATCCTCCACCTGGATGGGGGCCTTAGTTCCTGCAGAACTCAAAGACATATTATTATGTATATCCCTTGAGGAACCAGGACACTGCCTCAAGACTGCACTATTGTTTCCTGACTGCTCCTCCCTTGTTTCTGTATTCCCTCCCTTAAGATCAGTAATTACTGAGGCCTGTTCAAGGACAAACATTTTGGCCAAGCTTAGATCACAAAATGGCTTAGGCCAAAATGGCTTATTTTATGCCAAAAAAAAAGAGAAGCCCAGTCTAGTTCTTTTCCTCTGGGGACCCCTTACTCTGCCTACAGTTTCAGAAGTAAAGTGTCAGAAGTATTGAGTGTGGTAGTTATAGGAAGCAGAGTAGGAAATAGTTTTTCCTTTCAGGGAGAAAAGTCCTGCAAATAAGCAACTATGTCAAATGCTACTGTGATAGTTGAGACAAGATATCTTAAAGAACTACTTTATTTAAAGGGGTTCAATAGAGAATGGAGAAGAGAAATTAGAGACAGTGAGTTTAAACATTTTTTTTCCCAAAGAGTATAGCTGTAAAGAGAAAGAGAAAAACAGAGTGATAGTGTCACCCCGAAACTGGGGCTGCCTTTTGGTGGGTGTTGAGCCAAAAGACACTACCAAGCCAAAGATCAGGAGAAGGAAGGATTTACTACTTGCAGCAAGCAAGCGGGTGGACCATAATAGGAAGACCTGCTGGAAGTGGAAATTCTCTTAATTGCTTCAGTTTTCTCTCTGAATTAGAATAAAATAGTGTCAGTGAGGATGGGGAAGGAGACTGTAGCTTTTAGAGATGACCAGAAAATATGAAATCCTATTTCACAGAAGAGACAATGGACTAAGCATCAAAATCCTCTTTTGGTGATTAATTACTGATTTAAAATGAGACTAGTAACATGATTGTGCATTATTTTGGGGAAAAGTTTAGCTGACTGAAAAAAGAATGGGGTAAGTCATTAGATATAACTAGGTTGTGTGGCAGAAACAAATAGTGCAAAAGGATAGAGAAGCAAGGGAGTGAAGAGCATATGCAGTAGAATGTTCAAAATGATTGACAACAGAATAACGTTAGCTAAAAGGGAGTAAAGTTCATGGGGAGGGGGATGAGAAGTGAATAAAAAGTGTTTGCATTACTGGATTTAAACTTCCATTGAATTAAAGATTTGCTGTCAATGGAGTAATAGAGTGTGATTTGGGAAAGTTTTGATTTGATAATGGACTGACTGCGGTACGATTGAGGGCAAGGTCTTTGGATGAAATTAGATCATATGACAGAAAGGATATTGCAAGTATCATTTACATGGATATCAAGAAATAATAACTGGAGTATTGTTGGAGAGGGAGATAGGGACTCAGTAAATAAAATATTCAAGAAGGGAGGAGGAGAGATTGAGTGAGTTGTAGATGATTACAGGGAGTAGTCAGAGAAAGTAGAATGCTTATGACTGAAATTACAACTAAAAAAAGACTACAAAGGAAATACTCACAGAAGAGTCTACAGATTAAGAAGCCTTCTGTTAGGAATCTTAAATTTAACCTAGCACAATGAAAGTTAAGGAAATGGGGAGGTGTGGCAGATAGGGTCAGAAGGAAGAGTATGTATAGGATCATATGAGGACTATAGTCCAGCAAGTAAAGTATGGCCTGTGATCCTGACTTTCTTGCAGTACAGGGCAAGGAAGAATGACAGATTAAATCCTGAGGTCCCAAGGCTGCAGATGTTGAGGGATGGCACTGTTGGAGAAGTCTTGTTAAAATGGAGGATGAGTCCTGGAGCCCCCACCTAATATTGCAGATTGAAATTTAGATTCCAATAGAATTCCAATATTCTTACTTCTAAAATCAGTTCAAAAGAACACAGTGGTTTTAGAATCAAAAGCACTTTTTTAAGTTTAAGAAAATATAGAAAAAAATATCTCTACAACCTGAAAGTAGGCAAAGATTATTTAAACAGTCACAAATTATAAAATGAAAAACTGAACACATGAGTCTACCTTACTCTTCAAAGTTCAGTATTTCAACAGGCAAAATGACAGTCTGCTGACTGGGAGAAGACATTTTCAATACTTACAACCAGTGAAGGTTTCACATCTATAGTATTTAAAGAATTCCTACAAAGGTATAAGGAAATTATAAATGATCCTGTAGAAAATATAAAATAGGCAATATTATTAAGAAAGTATCTGAGAAAAAAAATGCTCAACCTCTTTGGAAAATAAAAATAAAACCACAAGGAATGAGAGACCATCTTACATCCCAAATCCTCAGTTTGAGTAAATATACGTTTCACAAAACTGAATGTTGTGAAGATTTGAACCAAGCATAAATCTTATTATGGTAAAAATAAAACTGGTACAATTACTTTCAAAATATACCTACAATATCTAGTAAAGTTAAAGGTCCTGGTTCCCATGACTCTGAAATTCTAGTCTAGATATGTCATTTTGAGAAACTTTGACTTATCCACAGAAAGAGAAGTAAAGAATGCTCATGGCAGCATTGTTTATGAGAGCAAGAGTTCTTGGAGTCCCTCCAAATTGGTTCATTTCCAGAGGGCCCTTGAATATCAGTGTTCCAAAATCTCTTCTAAAAAAAGTTTGCTTATTTCTCCTGGTATAAAGAAGAAAAACACCTTTCTCAGTCTAATCTCAATCAGGCCATCCAACAATCTCAGCCTACTCTATCTGAAGCTACTCAATATGTCAAAATTCACGTCCTCAACTGTTAATCCCACATTGATTCCAACCTCAAAGATGCTCCCATTTCCCTGTGTTCCCTCTCCTTATCACACTGCTCCTCCAAACATGTTCCTGTCTCCTCCGTCACCATGTCCTAACCCTCTTTGTACTTACACACCCCTCCCCAAACCTGTTCTTATTTTTCCCACTCCCGAATTTCCTAAAATTACTTAAGGCTTTGGTTTTGCTCCCCTAGTATTCAGATTCAGGGGGAGGGAAGTTAAATGACTCAGTCACCTTCTCCTCTAGTTATGTTTAAGCCTTAGTCTGTATCTGACCTACATGCCCTGACCCACAAAAAACAACAACAATAAAAAAACAAACAAAAAAGAGGATTCCCTATAAGATTGGGAGTTGAGACAACATCTTCATCAAAATGTTTCATACAAATTCTAAAATACAAACCCATAGGACAATCATCTCCTGAATGGCACACAGTGAGACATATTTTATTTATGGCAAATGTGCCTATTAGTATCTGCCTGCTAACTGGATTGGATACTGTTATCTAGCTATTCTAATTAGTCCTTACAAATCTTTAACTAGACTATCTTCTTTTCTCACTTTACTGTATGAACTCTGATTTAAATTTTTCAGACACTAGGTGAAGCAAAAGGTCTGTAACAAGGTTTTACAGCTACAAGCTTAAGTGTAAAATTCTAGCACTAAAAGGAGTCTATGAATGTCCTTTCTCACAGAGTGCCCAAAAAATCTTAGAACAAGAAGCTAAGAAATTTGAATAAAGCTAAAATGTTTGACTCTCACAGTAGATCATTTATGGGTAATCTTTGTGCCTGTTGCTGCTGCCATATGGACCCCAAAGGAAGTTCACTGGAACTACTGCAATTTACATGCTCTGCTCTAGGACTGTTTTACCAAACCAACAAACATCATTTTACCAAACCAACAAACCAACAAACATCATTTTACCAAACCAACAAACATCACCACTGCAATTTACATGCTCTGCTCTAGGACTGTTTTACCAAACCAACAAACATCATCACCAGAGAACTACAGGTACTCCAGTGAAGGGTCCTCTACAATCATATAACATTGAACATGATTCTGGTTTCCCAAGGATACACTTGTGCAGTGGTCACAGTGACTGCTGTGTATATGATCCCTGAAAACTCTGTTGTCTGTGCCACCAATGAAAATATGTAGACCATAAAACAGGAAATTTGTTGAAACAGGACTACTCTCCTCATTCTATCTAAGGACGCTTTGAGTCCAATGTTCTGAATCCCCTGAATTTATCCCCTTCAAACCTCTAATCTTGTTTTTACTCTCATAATCAGATTTTAACACTCATTAATTTTCTTATATATTCTTTTGTATGTGAGCGTGCGTGTTGCATGATGTGCTTCAACTCCCCCGCCCCCGACCCCGCCAGCTTTATTGAGGTATAATTGGCAAAGAAAACTAAGATAGTCAAAATGTACAATGTGATGGCCTGGCAACCACTTTTCTACCCTCTGTTTGTTTCTATGAATTTTACTTTTTTTTTTTTTATATTCCACAAATAAGTGGTACCATGTGGTATTTGTCTTCCTCCATTTGACTTATTTCACTTTGCATAATGGCTTTCAAGTTCATTCTTGACCATGTTGTCACAAATAACAGGATTTACTTTTTTTTTTTTTAAGGCTGAATAATGTTCCATACTGTGTGTGTGTGTGTGTGTGTGTGTGTATGATGATTTTTTATCCTTCCATCTATTGATGGAAACCTGGATTGGTTCCATACTGTGGCTATTGTGAATAATGGGAGTACAGATATCTCTTCAAGATAATGATTTCATGTCTTTTGGTTATATACTTAGAAGTAGAATTGCTGGATCATCTGAGAGTTGAATTTTTAAGTTTTGAGGAACCACCATAGTATATTCCATAGTGCTACATTCCCACCAACAGTGTACAAATATTCCTTTTTCTCCACATTCTCACCAGCATTTGTTATCTCTTGTCCTTTTGATAACAGACATCCTAACAGATGTGAGGTGATAGCTCACTGTGGTTTTGATTTACATTTCCCTGATGATTAGTGATGTTGAATACCCTTTCAAGTACCTGTTTATCATTTGTATGTTTTCTTCGGAAAAAAAATGTCTATTTAGGTCCTTTGCTCATTTTTTTATTAGAATTGTTTCTTCAGCTGTTGAGTTACATGAGTTCCTCATATATTTTGGATATCATCCCATTGTCTAGTATGTGGTTTGCAAGTACTATCTTTTATTTCATAGGGTACTTTTTCATTTTGTTGATGGTTTCCTATACTCTGCAGGAGATTTTTAGTCTGAGGTAGTCCTCGTTTATTTTTGTGTTTGTTGCCTTTGCTTTGGGTGTCAAATCCAAAATATCATTGCCAAGACCAAAGTCAAGGAGATTACCTCCTGTTTTCTTCCAGGAATTTTATGGTTTCAGGTCTTATATTTAAGTCTAATACATTTCAAGTTAATTTTTGTGATTGGTGTAAGATAGTGGTCCACTCTTTCTCTGAAAAATACCATTGGGATTTTGATAGGGACTGCATTAAATTTGTAGATTGCTTTGGGTAATATAGACATTTTAACAGTATTAATTCCTCCAGTAAATCAACATGGAATACCTTTCTATTTATTTGAGTCCTTCTCAGTTTCTTTCATTAATGATTCATAGTTTTCAGCATACCGATTTCTCACCTTCTTGGTTAAATTTACACCTAAGAACTTTATTCTTTTTCATATTATTGTAAATGGGATTGTTTTCCTAATTTATAATTTATTTTTTGCATAGTTTGTTGTTAGTGTATAAGAATACCACTGATATTTTTATATTGATTTTATATACAGCAACTTTACTGAAATTGTTGATTAGTCCTAACAGTTTTTTGGTGGAGATTTAAGGGTTTTCTATATATAATACTATGTTACCTGCAAACAGAGACAATTTATTCTTTCTTTCTGATTCAGTTACCTTTTATTTATTTTTCTTTCCTGATTGCTCTGGCTAGGAATTCCAGCACTATGTTGAATAAAAGTGATGAAGGTGGACATCCTTGTCTTGTTCCTGATCTTAGAGGAAAAGCTTTCAGCATTTCACCATTGACTGTGATGTTAGTTGTGGGTTTGTCACAGATGGTGTTTATTATGTTGAGGTACATTCCCTCCATGCCCAGTTTGTGTAGAGTTCTTACCACAAAAGATGTTGAATTTTGTGAAATGCTTCCTCTGCACCAATTGAAATGACCATTAGTTTTTATTATTTATTTTCTTAATGTTGTCTGTCACATTTATAATGTGTGATGTTGAATCATAATGCACCCCAGAAATAAATCCCATTTGATCAAGGTGCATGATCCTTTAATGTACTGTTGAATTCAGTTCATTAATATTTTGTTGAGAATCTTTACATCTATATCGATTAGGGATATTAACCTGAAATTTTCTTTTCTTGTGTCCTTATCTGGCTTTGGTATCAGGGTAATGCTGGCCTTGTAAAATGAGTTTGGAAGTATTCTTAGCTCTTCTATTTTCTGGAAGGGTCTGAGAAGGATTGGTATTAATCTTCTTTAAATGTTTGGTAGAATTTACCAGTAAAACCCTCTAGTCCTGGACTTTTCTTTATTGGGAAGTTTTGATTACTGAATCAGTCTTCTTACTTGTAATTATTCTGTTCAGATTTTGTATTTCTTCATGAGTTAGACTTGGTGGGTTTTCTGTTTCTAGGAATTTATGCATTTCTTCTATGTTGTCCATTTTGTTGATGTATAATTTTTATAGTACTCTTTTACAGTTGTAATGGTGTCAGTTGTAATGTTTCCTCTTTCATTTATGATTTTATCTATTTTAGTCTTCATTTCTTTTTTCTTAGTAAGTCTAGGTAACATTATGTCACTTTTGCTTATCTTTTCAAAAAAAATAACTCTTAGTTTCATTGATCTGTTCTCTTTTTTTAAGTTTCTATTTCTCACTAATCTGTCTTATTTACTTCTTTCTGCTAACTTTAGACTTAATTTGCTCTTCTTTTTCTAGTGTCTTGAGGAGTAGGATAGCTGGTAGGATAGCTTGTTCTAATTACTTCTTTGGTACTTGCTTTGGCAGTACTTATACTAAAAATTGGAATGATACAGAGAAGATCAGCATGGCTCCTGCGCAAGGATGACACTCAAATTTGTGAAGCATTCCATATTTTTTACTTATACAGTGTTATATGTCAATTATATCTCAATAAAACTGGAATAAGAAAAAAATAAAATTAAGAAAAAGAATTGCTTCTTTGTTTGCTACAGTCCTATAGGATTGGGACTGACAAATGGAAGCCCCTTTGGCTATCAGAGCCAGACATTTGGGAACCTTTCCCTTGGCAGCAGCTGTAAAACCTGCAGTGCTGAGATGTTTGTAAAAGCTCCTTCCAGGAATTTTCTTGAGCAGGTTGGAGGGAGAAGGCAGGAGTGGTCTCTATCAGCAGCCCTGGTCTCTGGGTAGACTCACAGTCAGTCCCTAGAGCCTGCCATTTTGATGTGGATATTTTCCTTTTTGTCTAATGTGTAGGAATCACTCAGCTATTTTCTGGATGTTTTTCAAAGAGAATTGCTCCATGTGTAGCTGTTCATTAAGTGTGTTCATGGCAGGAGGGGATCTCAGGAGCCTCCTAAGTGCCATCTTGCTTTGACTCTTTCTTTAGTACATTCTTAGGCATAGTTTTTGTCAAGTCTCTTAGATGTTCCATGATTTCTTAGACAGTCCTAAACCGTGCTCAACAGATGATACAACTAGTCCTTCAAGGCCAGCAAGAAAGTGAAGACCAGCCCATCCTTCAAACTATAAACCTCAAAAATGACTCTTATTCCATCTCTAATAATATTTAAAGACAGACACCATCCATCTAAAATAACAAAAAGGCTGACCAGTTGTGCAAAATTGCCTGTTACTCATGTGGCCCAGCCAAAATTTAATTAGGCTTTGACCTTCCCCACAATCCTATGAACTTTAAAGACTCCCATTTTTAAGGAATTACTAAGAGGCAGTACATACTGCCTTAAAAGCTCACTCTGAAAAAAAAAAAAAAAAAAAAGCTCACTCTGATAATTAGCTGGCCACAGTAAGAAACAATGCCTGTTAAATCACCCCAGCCATGCTGTCTGCTCATCCCCACCTGCTTGAGTGATTTCCCCTCAAAGTTCTTGCTGACCTTGCTTACTCCTTCCTATACAAGAAAAGCTTTTTTTTTTTTTTTTGCTCTTTGATTTTGAGATGCTTGCAGATCTCAAGGTCTAAGTGTTCTTCCTGTTACAATAGCCTTTTCAAATAGTTTTTCTTTAGCCAAGTTCAGATTTGACTTTATTTAACAATATATTTAAAAAATTATACAAAATAAAACAAAAAACTCTGTTATAATTATACTGTTTGTTCTGTTATAATTATACTGTTTGTTTCATACCCACTGATTATAAATCCTGCATATATACATGTTTTGTTTTTAAGTTTTGGACCTTTATTTTTACGGTTAAACCTTTTTTTTAACTTATTTATTTTATTTATTTATTTTTGGCTGTGTTGGGTCTTCATTGCTGCGTGCAGGCTTTCTCTAGTTGCAGTGAGCGGGGGCTACTCTTCATTGCGGTGCGCGGGCTTCTTACTGTGGTGGCTTCTCTTGTTGCGGAGCACGGGCTCTAGGCACGCAGGCTCAGTGGTTGTGGCTCGCAGGCTCTAGAGAGCAGGCTCAGTAGTTGTGGCACATGGGCTTAGTTGCTCCAAGGCATGTGGGATCTTCCTGGACCAGGGCTTGAACCTGTGTGCCCTGCATTGGCAGGCGGATTCTTAACCACTGCGCCACCAGGGAAGCCCTATACATTTTTATTTCATGTAAAATTCCATGGGAATGATAACCACCTTATTAAGTTAGTAGACTGTATTCATAGGAGCTATGTAGAGAGCCTCAGCGTTTGGTAGCACTTCAGTTCGTAAGCTGGATTGGGGGTACATAAGTGTTAATTTAATATTTATATTGTATTGTATCTAAAATTCTTCAATTCCTTTTTAAGACAGATCATAAAGAAGGGAACCACGTAACAATAGTAGAAGTGATAACAAGGGAAGAAGCAGGGCTGATCTTGGCATTTAATAGTTTTACGTATTTGTTTTATTAGCAAGAGTTAAAAATAAAATGAAAACTAAGATGGTGATTTTCAAACTATTTTCAATCAAAAGCTTGGGTACTGAGTTATCTCTTGGCATAGTGTTTATAAATATAGGATTTGGAGTCAAATAGTCTAGGATTAAATTTGCTGTTGACATCTTCTATTTGTCACCTTCAGAAACTGACACAACCCTTTGAGCCTCTGATCCCTCATCTGTGAGATGTGATATAAGCACTGCCTCTTTGGGCTATTATGTGGTAAAATAGAGATAACTAGGTGCTTAAAATGTTAAAGGTTATTCTTTAAATAAAAGATTATGACAAAAAATTCATAATAATCTGTCTTCCACATGATTTCTACAGCCGGACTCAGGACCACCACAGAGCCTGAGATTGCAGATTTGAAGAAATTCAGTCTCCTGAATTTGAGGGGAAAACAGGATCTAAGAGATCTTCTTTGAAGGTAAGAGACTTGCATTATAGTTCCAGCCCTGACACTAATAAGGTATGTTACCTTTTCCTCTAAAAAACATATTGTTGAGCATATATTAGTAATATGCCACAGCAAAGTGATGAATGCTGAGGATAGGCTGTTATACATGATAAATTTCTTCCCTTTTGGAGCTTACATTTCCTCATCTATAAAAGTTAAGAGTGGTTTAAGTTAAATAATATGTTTGTTTTATTAAAGCTCCAAAAATTTCTAAACAACAAATGCCTTGCCAGAAGTGATCTTGGTTTTTTGGTTAACACTCAGCTACCATAAAGGAAGAACAGTCAACTATATGTACCTAAGGCATAAGTCTGCACCTGGGCCTAAGGCAAGGATTTTTGATAATGTATCTTGATTATCTAAAAGGAGGAAAATAAACAACTGGGGCAAAGGTTGGGTTGGGGATATGGAGGAGACTGAAGAACACTATGTATTAGCATCTCAATACTATCCACAGTAACCCTAAAATATTTTCGAAATGGGTCTACTTCTTATCATTTTTGCTTCTGCAGTCCTTGTCCCAACTTCTATTCTGTCTTGCCTGTACTACTATGAAGGCTTATTGATTTCATTGATTAATCTCTGAGCTACCATTTTGCCTTGTCAATTAAAAATTAATCACTCCATCTAAGAAATAAATGAAAGTTTTTATTCAAACCGATATAACCTTGGAAGAGCATCTCAGAAAGCTCCAAGAACTGTTTCACCCATTAGAAGTCAAGGCACAGTTGTATAAGTTTTTTTGAGACAGGACTGTATATCAAATGATGTATTATTGACAGTTTACATAATCCAGATCTAAGCCATCATTGTAATGGGTCATGTGACCCCTTACAAGATCAAGAAGCAATGATACCTTTTAAGGAGTTGTTGATGCTAGGAGAATGTTGTTCTTTATGGTCCAGCAGGTAGGGAAGGTTTGGTCGATGGATAATGCAGATACACAATACACAGTGTGGGGAGAGAAGAGGTCAAAGGTCAGAGGAGAATTTTTATGTTGAAATTTTTCTTGTCTTGCCATAAAATATGAATTTTATTTCACAGCCTCAACCCCCTACAGTACATTTTATTTTATTTATTGTTTTTATAAATTTATTTATTTTATTTTTGGCTGCATTGGGTCTTTGTTGCTGCCCGCGGGCTTTCTGTAGTTGCAGCAAGCGGGGGCTACTCTTCGTTGCAGTGTGCGAAGAATGGCCAGAATAGTATTTTTAAAATAATCATATCCTGTGGTTTCCTACTTAAAATCTGGAAATGGTTTGCCAGTGCAATTATAGTAAGAAACAAACCCCCATTCTGGCCTGCTCAGCCTTTTATGATGTGTCCTTGGCCTGTGCATCTCACTTCTGGCCCCTTTCTCCCTTCCCTCATTTCCCTGATACCTCACCAGCACAATGTTTCTCTTTCTATTCCTAGACGCCACTGATTTCATTTCTTTCTTTGGATCTAGGAACAGTCTAGTTTGAAAAAAATTTATTATAAGCTCTTTAGCGAATTGTTAGTTGGTTGTCTCCTTTTAATGGCTTAGATAGCAGCTTAAACTTTGCTTTCCTTATGATGCAGTGTAAAGTAGCTTCTTGGTCAAGAATTCAAAACCCTATAATAGTACACTTTAGGCAGATGTTTAATCAGGTTCTCCAGAGAAACAGAACCAACAGGATAGATGTACATGCAGATGTAAATGTAGAAATAGAGGTAGAGCTAGAGCTAGAGCTAGAGGTTAGAGATACAGATAGAGATTGTATTTATTATAGGAATTGGCTCAGACTGTTATGGAGGCCAAGAAGTCCCATGATCTGCCATGATCTCCAGTGCAAGCTGGAGAACCTGGAAAACCAGTGATGTAGGAAATTCAGTCTGTGTAGGAAGGCCTGAGGACTAGGGGCCACTGGTATAAGTCCCAGAGTCCGAAGTTCAAAGAACCCAGAGCTCCAGTGTTTGAGGCAAGGAGAAGATGGATGTCCAGGCTCAGGAAGAGAAAGATAATTTGCCCTTATTCTATTTTTTTGTTCTATTTGGGCCCTCAGTGATTGCATGGTGCCCACCCACATTGGTGAGTACACATCTACTTTATTCATTCAACTAATTCAAATGTTAATCTCTTTTGAAAACACCAGCTATCTGGGCATTCCTTAGCCCAGTCAGGTTAACACATAAAACTAATCATCGCTTTATTTTATTTATCTATCATTTGTTCCCACTACATACACATATAATACATAATGAAAATGTAAATTCTTTATTTTATTTTAATTTTATTGGAGTATAGTTGAATTACAATGTTGTGTTAGTTTCAGGTGTACAACAAAGTGATTCAGTTATGCATATGCATATATTCATTCTTTTCCAGATTCTTTTCTCATATAGGTTATTAAAAAATATTGAGTAGAGTTCCATATCCTATACAGTAGGTCCTTGTTGGTTATCTATCTTACATATAGTTGTATGTGTATGTTCATCCCAAACTCCTGATTTATACCTCCTCCACCACGATTTCCCTTTTGTAAGCATAAGTTTGTTTTCAATACCTGTAAGTCTATTTCTGTTTTGTAAATAAGTTTATTTGTATCATTTTTTAAAAATTAGATTCCACGTATGAGTTATATCATATATTGGTCTTTCTCTGTCTGACTTACTTCACTTAGTATGATAATCTCCAAGTCCATCCATGTTGCTGCAAAAGGCATTATTTCATTCTTTTTTTATGGCTGAGTAATATTCCACTGTGTGTATGTACCACATCTTCTTTATCCATTGCTCAGTCAGTGGACATTTAAGTTGCTTCCATGTCTTGGCTATTGTAAATAGTGTTGTAATGAACATTGGGGTGCATGTGTCTTTTCAGATTATGCTCTTCTCTAGATATATGCCTAGGAATGGGATTGCAGGATCATATGATAGTTCTACTTTTAGTTTCTTAAGAAACCTCCATACTGTTCTCCATAGTGGTTGTACCAATTTATATTCCCACCAACAGTGTAGGAGGGTTCCCTTTTCTCCACACCCTCTCCAGCATTCATTGTTTGTTGACTTTTTGATGATGACTATTCTGACCAGTGTGAAGTGATACCTCATTGTAGTTTTGATTTGCATTTCTCTGGTAGTGACGTTGGGCATCTTTTCATGTGCTTTTTGGCCATCAGTATGTCTTCTTTGGAGAAATGTCTATTTAGATCTTCTGCCCATTGTTTGATTGGGTTGTTTGTTTTTTTGACGTAGAGCTGCATGAGCTGTTTGTGTATATTTTGGAGATTAATCTGTTGTCGGTCACCTCATTTGCAAATATTTTCTCCAATTCTGTGGGCTGTCTTTTCATTTCATTTATGGTTTCCTCTTTTGTGCAGAAGCTTTTAAGTCTAATTAGGTCCTGTTTGTTTTTATTTTCATTACTCTAGGAGGTGGATCAAAAAGATATAGCTGTGATTTATGTCAAAGAGTGTTCTGCCTATGTTTTCCTCTCAGTTTTATAGTATCTAGTCTTACATTTAGGTCTTCGATTGATTTTTGAGTTTATTTTTGTGTATGGTGTTAGGGAATGTTCTAGTTTCATTCTTTTACATGTAGCTGTCAAGTTTTCCCAGCACCACTCATTGAAGATACTGTCTTTTCTCCAATGTATATTCTTGCCTCCTTTGTCATAGATTAATTGACCATAGGTGTCTGGGTTTATTTCTGGTCTTTCTATCCTGATCCATTGATATATATGTCTGTTTTTGTACCAGTTCCATACTGTTTTGAAGACTATAGCTTTGTAGTATAGTCTGAAGTCAGGGAGTCTGATTCCTCCAGCTCAATTTTTCTTTCTCAGAATTGCTTTGGCTATTTGGGGTCTTTGTGTTTCCATATAAACTTAAGAGTTCTTTGTTCTAGTTCTGTGAAAAAATGCCATTGGTTATTTGATAGGGATTGCATCAGATCTGTAGATTGCCTTGGGTAGTATAGTCATTTTGACAATATTGATTCTTCTAATCCAAAACGTGGTATATTTTTTCATCTGTTTGTGTCATCTTTGATTTCTTTCATCAGTGTCTTACAGTTTTCAGAGTACAGGTCTTTTGTCTCCTTAGGTAGGTTTATTCCTATGTATTTTATTCTTTTTGATGCAGTGGTAAATGGAATTCTTTCATTAATTTCTCTTTCTGATCTTTCATTGTTAGCATATAGGAATGCAAGAGATTTCTGTGTATTAATTCGTATCCTGCAACTTTACCGAATTCACTGATGAGCTCTTCTGGCAGCATCCTTCGTATTTTCTATGTATAGTATCATGTCATCTGCAAACAGTAACAGTTTTACTTCTTCTTTCCCAATTTGAATTACTCTTATTTTTTCTTCTTCTCTGATTGCTGAAAAATGTAAATTTTGTGACATCAGTGTCTCATTAGATTTATTTACTGATGTATCCCAAATGTCTAGTACCACTTCTCATAAATAGCAAGTTCTCAATGAATATTTACAGTTAAAATGTATAGAAGGGTGAGTGAAGATAAAGGGATGGAATGTAAAATCTCCATATTTCATATATATCCACATTACATATATAGTGTCACATTTTCATATTTTCAGGAGACTGAAATATATGTATTTATATATAATACAATATTGTATAACCCAGTATCACTGGAATTGTATCCTTTTTTTTTTAACTTGAAATACACTTTTTAATGTCCTTGGGCAAAAATAAAGAGTCCATGCCTAAAAGTAAGATGCTTTTAATCTGTAATATTAATAGATGAGCTCTGATACATATTAAAACCACAGATGACGTTATTCTTCACCAAATCACACACAGATTTTAAAGATCACTGTTAAAAAGTGATAAAGAAACCATCTAATTTGAATTTCTAAAAAGTTCAAATGAAGTGCTCCAAAAATAATACAGGAGAGATAATATTATTTTAAAGGATTTCCCTCTTTTTAATTTAATACCATTAATCAATTTTAAAAAATACATACTTTCAAAAATAATAAAAACATCTTTGTATAATTTTCCAGTGTATTCAAGTGTCTGTTTATGAATTCAGGACCATAGGTGTGCATGAAATAATTTTTGACAAAATAGTTTTTTAAAAAAGAGAAAATCCTCCATCACCCATTATGCAAGTGAACTTTTACTATACGAAAAATGCACATACAAACACACATAAAGTGAATTTGTAAAATTTTATTTTTTATAATGTAAAATTTAATAAATCCTTATTTATATGAAAATTTTTTCTAGATTTTTTTAGATATTTGAGTTAATTTATTATAAAATATTGTTTCCTCTTGAATGAAAATTAGAAAAGACAATAAATATAAATAGTATCTCTCCACATTTATGCTTCTAAATCTTAACTATTTAACTATGTTTCACAATATTTGAGGAAAAAAATGAACCATAAAACTGAAAATCAAATTGCAGTATAAATTAAGAAATTGTTATAAAATAAAGCCATATTGTTATTGAAAAAGTTTACCTTCTTCCCAACCCAAAGCAAACTGAACTAAATTTAGCAGTATAATATGATGTTGTTTTTAGTTTACTTATGCTTTATGGTAAACATTTCTAATAAACCATATGGTTATACAATATTTGTTTCCTAGGCAGTGCCTATTGTGCAAAACTGGTTTATCCTTTTAATTGAATTTATTCATCATTTTAATCAAATAGTATGTCAATTCAATACACAGATAAATCAATCCAAAACTGATTTAGAGAAGTATCTGGTCCATTTTATTCCAGGAGTTCTATTAAAGAAATAAACATGTTTTCATGATTTAGAGTGTAGAATTCTAGGACAAAAAGAAAATGTATCTATTCTAACTACTATAGTTTTTTCAAAACAATATGTGCCCAATATCTATCATAAAGTGAATCTGTTTACAGTATAAATTGTTTCTCTGGTATTTGGAATGTTAATAAAAATTTAAGGCAGAAATTTTCCCAAGGCAGAACAATTCTATTTGTTTCTAGAAAAAAAAATAAAGTCTTTTCTTTAGAGTTTTTATTTTATTTAGCTATATTATTTCCCTCATCTCTCCATTTTTTTCTTCTTAGTTTTTCTTAGAAATGGAAACAGCTGAATACAGACTCTAATAGTGTTTTCAGTACCATTAAAATTAAAACTACAATGATCCGAAGATTTTTACAGAGCAGGACCATAGATGTTTGGGAATTGGCTCATCACTCATTTCTTCTATTGGCCAGTTCCTCAGTGCTTTAAATTGACATCCTCCAGTGGTTCAGAGCCCCTGATACTGCACAGCACAGCATTGAATGAGCATAAATTGAAAACCTCACTTGACTTCACAGTTTAATAGATATAAAAGTATTATAATTGTAGCCACAGAGTTGGTTTATTACCTTGCTCAATTGTTTTGTCTACCAGAAGGCAACTGTTTTGATGAATGACAATGAGGCAGGTTCTGGTACATAAAAATTAGGTATTCATGCTCACACTTAGGTTCATTGTTAAAGACCGAATAGCCAAGTGAACTATGAATGCATAGACTATAAGTTGGAGAAGAAAATCAGTTAATAAATGGAATAGATCAGGTGTTAGAGGAGTCATTTCAACTCTTTCCAGTCAATTCGCATGTCATTAATATTCTGTTATTTTCATGCACTACATGCCTATTATATCTTAGGAAGGATCTTACTTTTTCCAAATTCATGATATTACAAATACTTAAACTTGGAGATGAAAAATTGGGACAGATGGTCATTCAATCAGTATGCAAAATAAGAAAATTTCAATGTAATAACAGCAAGAGTACCTGCCAATAACTCATATTCTAGCTTTCATTAAGTTGACTGGATACAAAGAATAATAAAATGTTAATTGCACTATAATACCAATTATACTAATTAAAACAAAATGGCAATATTAGCAACAAATAACAAAAACAACAAGGAAATATACCCTGAATCTAATATTAAGCATGCTGATAAATGTTATTTTCAAAAGGTTGTAAAATATGAAGGTATTTTGAGTGATGATGTGTGAAATGCAGGCTTGGAGGTGATGCTATCCTTATTCCCTTTTAGAAACCTGAATGATTTCATATCTTCTGGACTGCGCTAATGCCACAATTCAGGCCAAGTGAATTTCATGAATGCCAAGTCAGTAAACAGTGTTTTCAAGGGCAACATGTTGCTCCTTATGTCCAAAGGGCATAAATATGGATTAACGTATGTCCCACCAAATAACATGAGATGGTCCTCTTGAGTAGAAGGTTGAAAACTTTTTCCAAATGTATAGATTACTCTTTTCATGAATATTATTTTATAAATATATATATTTTTTATTCCTCCTGAGGTAACACCAACATAAAAGCAGTATTAAGCACAGTAAAAGTGTAACAGGCCAAAAGAGTTAAAAATAACATTTAGCAATTTCTTTCAACAATAGATATCAAACTAATGAACAGGATTAGTTAAAGATAAGTACCTAAAAAATACCTCAAAACACGTTAATGATACATTATTATAAAGTTTGTGGGAAGTATATTTATGATTTCATCTCATTTTTAACTCTATCAAAGCATTAAGAACTTCAAAGTAGTATAGTTTATAAATGAATTAAATAAGAAAATATAAATTAAAAAGAAGGAGAAGAAAAATTTTCTGAATAGACTATAAGACTGACTTTGATTTTATTCTCATGTTAGTAGGAAGAGATGAATATTTGCCAACTGGACAGTAAGTTAAGTGAATCCCCAGGCCATCTAAAGGCCTTGTGAATTAAGAACCATTGAAATGTCTATAGCAATGACCATAAAATAATAACATATTTACTGTTCTATCTCAATAAAATAGTATATGGTCTAATGTTTGTGGATAATCCTATATCTGTTCTTTATAGTGTCTTGATTTGAGTGGATCTATAAAAATATTTTTAAATAGTTATTAAAACAACATTGTTTTATCATAGACTCATTGCCTTACTTCAAAATTAATACAGGATACTTTTATTATTGCCCATTTTCTTCACAAAGAAATACTGCAAGAGATAAATATTTAAGTTTTAGATAGACGAATTACAGCATATGAAGTAGACATTTATTCCCTTCCTTCCTCTTTTTAGTAGTATCTTAATTTTCATTCAGTTATCCTAACTTATTCTGAATGCTCTATGTGTTCAGTGTAAGCTGATTTCATCAAGGTATCAAGAATGGGCTGGATTTATTTTTTAATTTTTTAAAACATCTTTATTGGAGTATAATTGCTTTACAATGGTGTGTTAGTTTCTGCTGTATAACATAAATGCTGGAGAGGATGTGGATAAACCTCAGAGGGTGTGGGAACCCTCTTGCACTGTTGGTGGGAATATAAATTGATACAGCCACTATGGAGAACTGTATGGAGGTTCCTTAGAAAACTAACAATGGATTTATTTTTAAAGTAACCATTCCACCTTATTACTTTATGCAGGAACACAAGCCAAGCCAATGAATGCATGGTATACTTCTGGCCACAGTTAGATATCAAAGACAGTGATAGCAATTATACATCACAATTAAACCTCATTTAAAAAGAAGTTTGGTGATTCTGGCAGGGGAAAAAAAAATGTTTCCTTGCTTTTCAAATAAAGCTACTTGAAAAGATAGCCTAGGGACTCCCCTAGTAGTCCAGTGGTTACGACTTCGCCTTCCAGTGCAGGGGGTGTCATGTCAATTCGATCCCTGCTCAAGGAGCTAAGATTCCACATGCCTCGTGGTCAAAAAGCCAAAACATAAAACAGATGCAATGTTGTAACAAATTCAGTAAAGACTTTAAAAATGATCCACATCAAAAAAAAAAAAGAAAAAAAGAAAAAGATAGCCTAAGTTAGAAGCCCCCACCCCACTCCAGAAAATGAAGCATTAAAAATAATTGCAGAGGATAGGGAGAACCCACTTATTAAACATACCTTGAGCCAGATCTTTTTCTAGAGTTTAAGTAATAGGAGCCTAAGGAAGTACTTGTTTCTTAAGTCTTTTGGTGCTTGAAACCAATAGCATTCTAAGTGATTTTATGTGTTTATGAATTGATCCTTTTTATACTTTTGATAAGTGATTAACAGTGCTTAATCTACTTTCTTACAATTGTTCCCCACTCATAGTAGAGTTAGTTTGTATAAAATAACCTGCTTATTGGTTAAAAGACTTGACAGAATGTTGTAGTTGGAACTCTTTGCTATAATGTTAGAAGTATATAGAAATTAACTCTAACAGGGGTCACTTGATGTATATGTGGAAATAGGGCTATAAAAATAAATTTGTGGATTAAAAGTTAATTCCTGATTTGTTAAATGTTAAAACTTTAAGGAAAAGGTACTGATGGGGAAAGGGATATCACACCACATATATTTTTTTAGAACAGAAATCCACAAATTGCCATAAGACTAATCTTTGCCAACCTTCATATTCCCATCAGAACACTCTTTGGGAATATTGTAAGACCACCGAATCACTCAGGACAATTATACTACAATAACACAATTCCAAAACATCAGAGACTTACAACAACAAAATTTCATATTTTGCTAATGCTATATGTCCATCATGGATGGCTGTGGCTCTGCTCAGTATCATCTTGATACTGACCACAGGCTGACTTATCAGCCTATCCCAAAAATTATAGTGTTTTAGCAGAAGTAAAAGGAATCTGAACAGGCAAGGGTGACACTTAAAAGATTCTGTTAAGGAGTGGCAGTTCACTTTTGCCCACATTTCATTTCCCAAAGAAATTCATATGACTACTCCTGAGTTAAGCAGGATGGGAATATCAAATTCCATCAGTATCAAATCTTCCTGCAAGAACTGGCAGCGAGGGAGGCATAAGTCACATGCCCAGGCCTAAAATCAGAGGATCACAGATGTGTGATCTTCCTACAAGAAGAATTGAATATATATATAATTAATCACGCAGTCTACCACAACCACAGCCATACTTGTAACACTTAGCCTTGCCACTTCTATCAGCCTTAGGGGTATTAGAATTAATCTCATTGACCATTTCCTCCATTTGAGCCACAATATGCAGTCTAGATACCCTCAGTCACCCACCATCCTGTGGACTCTGACTTCCACATAGCTCTGTGAATTCGGTATGTTCCCTTTTCTGACACGATTTATCAACTTGAGAAACCCTTCCTCTGATTCCTTTCGAACTTATATTCTCTCCAAACACATTTCCTTATATTTAGAAACAAGTCTCTAAATGTCTCTTTCTATTTCTTCTTCTACTTGGAACCTGGCTCTCTCTTGAGGATGCTGCTTCCCCTGCTGCCCTTCCAACTAGTTAATATTTTTTCTCCCATATCATCTTACCTTTGGGGTTTTCAGATAGGGTACCTTTCCTCCTTGTTCTATATTTGTATATCCAGACCATTTTACTCACTTTTGTGTAAACACCTTCCTACCCCCAGTGTTGAAGTGTATAACACTGGCTACTATGTTTCAGTCATTTCCTACCCCCAGGTACTCTACTGATAGCTTGAAGATTTTAGTCCTTTCTGTACTGTCAGTGTCTCCAAAATTACTCCAGTCGTATTTAGTTTAATTTTTATATTCAGTGACATATTTCCCATACTCTATTCTCTCAGTTACTCAAACACTAGTTTAGATGCTGTTGTGAAGGGGTTTTGCAGATGTAATTAAGGTCTCAAATCAGTTGAAATTAGATAAAGTCATTATCCTAGGTGGACCTGACTTAATTAGGTGAGCCCTTAAAAGGGCCTGGGCTTTTCCTGATAAAAGAGATTTGAAATGTGAGAGGGACTTGATATGAGTGATATTCTCCATTGCTGGCTTTGAAGATGAAGGGAGTCACATGGAACGAATGCAGTCAGCCTCTATGAGCTAAGAGCAGCCCCTAGATGACAGCAAAAATGAATATGGGGACCTCAGTCCTATAACCACACAGGAATAAATTTTGCCAACATCCTGAATGTGCTTGTACGTGGATTCTTGCCTGGAGCTTGGCCAGCACCTTGATACCTGTCCTGTGATACCCTGAGCAGAGAACCAAGTCATGCCATATTTGAACTTCTGACCTACAGAATTGTGAACTAGTAAGTGGGTGTTGCATGCCACCAAGTTTGTCGTCATTTGATATGTAACTGTGGTATACAAAAACAATAATAATCCAGTGCCTTCACATATCACTGAGTCAAACCCAGTCTTTCTTAAGAGCCTGCAGTTTCCTCCATGACCTGTCCCCTCATTCCTAAAGTTCTCATACATAGAAGGCTCACTACTTTCATCCCTCCTCATGTGCTCTCCAACCCACACTGACTTCTTGCCATTCCTTGAAGTTCCATGAACGTGCAAGTATGTTTCAAACCCGGACTTTTTCATTTGTCCTTCTCACTTCCCAGAGTGTTCTTTATGAAAGAGCTGCTTGGTTTTCTCCTTCACAAGCAGTAGGTCTTTTCTCAAATGTAACTTCTCAATGAGACCTTTACTACACTTCCGTGTGAAATTACAACTCCTTTCCCACCTGCAACACTCTGCATCCCACTTCACCGCGCTACTTTTTTTATATAATAGTTATAAACTACAGTTGACCCTTGAGCAACAGAGGTTTGAACTGTGCAGGTGGGTTTTTTTTTTTCTTTTCAGTAAATACCTATTACAGCACTGCATGATCTGAGTTTGGTTGAATCTATTGATAAGGAACTGAGGGTATGGAAGCCCGACTGCAAAGTTATACATGGATTTCTGACTGCCTGGAGGGGCGGCATCCCTAACTCCTATGTTGTTCAAGGGTCAACTGTATAGTGTATTATGGTGAGAACTCGTTTACCTAGTTTATTTTTAATCTTTAGACACTATAAAAATACTTTCCTGCTTCATCAGAGAAGGGACTTTTTTTTCTATGTTAAGTGATGTGTCACTAATTCCTGTAAGAATATCTAGTGTATAGAAAGCATTCAATGCATATTTGCATTAAAAATGGAAAAAATATATCTTACCTTTTTCTATTCTGAATCTTGGTAATCTTAGGGATAGTAGAATGTTAAAGAGAGATTGTGGCTATGATAACTGGATTTGGAATCTACCTTTTAGAATTTCACTGCCAGATTTTAGACCCACTCAATGTTTGGGGTATAGTGAACCTTCAATAAGAAAGCTTATAAACAAGTTATCATAATTACTGCTAATAAATACCAGAATGAATAAAGATGCACAAATAAGTTTCAGAATTATGTAGATAAATTCTCTTTCTATGAATACCATCATAATTAGTTGTTCCATATCCTTAAAATATTTTAACTCTAATCAAGGAGCAACATAGGTTGAACAATTCCAGAGCACTGACATTCAAATACTGTATGAAACTTGAAATTCATTACAACCAAAGTTGATCTGTGATACAAATTCTATCTCTTTTGCATTTACTTTACTTTACTGCCTAGCTACTTAGCTTTATGGTAGATTAAAAAAAAAAAATCTAAGGAACCATTGCATGCATAGATCAGTTTTTCATGTTTCCCACTTCTGTCAACCTCTTACACTCATATTTATATATAGTTATTTCATATGTGTGTGTGTATATATATATATATATATATACACACACATATGTGTTTTCCTTAAACACACACACATACGTGTTTTCCTTAAAGATAAGTTAAGACTCCTTCCTTTTTTAATAATATTTTTGAGCTAACCATATTTCCCCCTTACACATAAACTGCCCTCTTTAATATGAACTATTGCATAATCCTGCTTGTGTCAGGCTTTCCTAAGAATTACCATTTTAACCATCTTTTAAGAAAGATGCCAACTCCTAAAATTTTATATATATATATGTATATACAATATAAATATATACAATTTAGGCATGTAACAAGAATAAACAGGAACTTATTTACCTTCAATTCATGTAATAAATATAGAGTAATGTGATTTTATTACTATGATTATTGAAACACTATTCACAGCTATTCAAAATATCTTTAAAAATTACCTTCTGCTTAACTTGTGTTTATGCTCACATGTTTGTCTGATATGTAAAACTGGCTAAATTGACATATATTGCTCTTTTCAATTGTCCATGCTTTTAAAATCTCCTTGGATATAGCAAATCAACATTAATCTGTATCTGATTCTTTATGTATATCTCTGATTCCTTTTTTTTATGCCCTATCTCAAAAGTGTTCTCTTCAACTTGTAATATGTGCCATAGGAAAACACCTGGAATTGAAGGTACATATTCTAATCTTATCTGTGGAGCAACCAAATTTCTGCCAGTCCCAACAATTTTCAACTTGCTGGCAGAATGAATAACTGATATTCACTTCATCATGCCAAAAGGTGCCATTACAAACCTGTTGTAGTTACCTGCAAACACATACATAGAAGGCATGCTGAGACTCAGTTTGCCACAGTGTAATAGAGGAAAAAAAAGGAAGATTCATTCACATGTAGCAAAACAATGACTTGAAAACTAAGATATCTCTGTTCTAGTTCTGGTTTTCCTTCATTCTCTCTATTAACTCTAGAACCATGCTTTAACGTCTCAATGAAATCAGGAGATTAGACTGTCGCAGGTTTTAAATTGGCAACTTATGTTTTTGTTTTGTTTAGTATAAAATTAAGTATTGTTTTTACAATAGTCTGGATTTATAGCTTTTTTGGAAAAACATCAGTAGGTGGTGACACATGACATATCCTGGCATGCATGACAACAGTGTTTGCTCTCAGAGGGCCACTCTCTCCAGTTGCCACCATCCTCATTCTGAGTGAAGTACAGGGCCCACTTCACTCATTTTTGTTACTTGTTTGTCTCTGTATATACTTGTGTTTGCAACACATAGGCTAAATGATCTCTTTAGTCCCTTCCTGATGGGATAGTTATGATTTTTTGATGGCATTTTGTGTGTGCGTGTGTGATAATCGTGCAATGACCTCTTACATCAGCAGATCACAGCTGGTATATATCCCTCCCCAGGCTGAAACTTTTGTAGTCACTACTGGACACCCCCTTAAGCAGAAGGAAATGTGTTCAGAGGATTTGGATATTTTATTGGGACTAGGCAAAAGGTAGTTTGATTCTGGTAATGAATGTGTTCTGACATGAGGTCCTCAGTTAATGGATACAGGTGCCAGAGGGGCCAAAGGGTAAAGGGGAGCATAATATTCATCCCAAACAATATCTGAATGTAGAAAATAATATGAGGGAACATTCGAGCAAGCGCAGGAGACATTCTACTGTGATGGAGGCTTCAGCTCTTCAGCTGAGTTCCTCAAGCCAGCCTAGCATCTGGCAGGAATGTTAAGTCATAGGGTTAAACTGTTATGTGTTGCTTGATTGAAAATGTAATGTAATGTTAGTTTTTAAAATGCTAATAAAAACTGTAATTTAGCCTCTGAGATTTATGCAAAATTACTGGCACTTTCCTTTTAGTTTGTGAAGAGGTAGGGGTTGAGGTTATCTAACTCAGTATTTGATATGTGTTCAGGGTTATGTTGATGAGGAAATCCCAAAGATGATAAAAAATAGGAAATAAAATAGTGCATCATCATTTTAAAATATTCTTTATCCCTTCAGTTAATGCACATATTCAAATTGGGAGGCAGAAAATATGGTAGTTCCATTTCACAGGAAGAAACCATGGCACAAAGTGTTATTTTAGTTACAAATACAAACTTTTTTCCAAATCCCTAAAATGATAATTATTAATGGCATCTACCATCATTTTCCATATAGCTATCAAACTATTTAAACACTTAATTCAGATTATATCACCTCTCTGAATAAAATCTTATTCTCAATGTGTTCAGAATTAAATCTGAAGCCCCTTATCATGAATTAAAAGCCTTTGGGTATTTTTCAGTGGGGAAAGGTATGACGGTGGTTCTGTTGCCATTTTGAGTAGGAAGGTTCTGCACTGTGAGGGGCATTCCCTTGCACTGCAGAATGGTTACCATCACAAGTCCCTGGGCATTAAATGCCAGCAGACCTCCACCCCCATACATTTCTAAATGTCACCAAAGTAGATGATACTGCACACCACTCATCATAAACTACTGAGAGGAGGGGGAGGACTAATCCCTGTCAATCTCTCTGACTGCATCTCATTTATTCTCTGCCTTGCTTTCTGACTTTAGCTTTTTTTTTTTTTTCATTCCTTAAACACACCAAGTGTTTCATGGGATGAGAGTTTGCCTTGCTTTTGACATGGCAGGCTCATTTTCATCCTTCAAGTCTAAGCTAAAATTCCATTTTTTTCGGAGTAGTCTTCACTGATCTTCCTTTCTAAGCTTACCCAACTCATCCTCGACCCTTACGGTAAAATCACTTTATTTTTTCCACTGTCTTTTATACAATCAAAAGCACATGTCTATTTGTTTACATGCTCCCTGCATTAGTACGAAAGCTGCATGTGAGCAAGGACCTTTTTATTTCTATAACATATCACCTGGAATGCAGTAAGCTCTCTTTCTCTCCTCCTCCTTTTTTCTCTTTCCCTTTCTTTACACACACACACACACACACACACACAAATGCACACCTCTTTATTTTTTAAAATTTATATTTGAAACAAAAGCAATGTCATCAGTGCAGAAAAATTTCCTGAATATCCTACCCCCATTTTAAAGAAATGGTATATATTTATAGTTTACTTTATAAAGAAACAGATGCTTAAAATTAAAATTCAGGTGAGATTCATAATCTAATATACTAGAGCAGTGACTCGGGTATTAGCTGTGGGGATACCTGGCTCCTTTTAGTGTAAATAAGATTCATTCAAGTTTCATAAGACTTGTGAGGCCATACTATTATATAAAATACAGTTGTCACGTGATTTTTTGTAATAATAGTGACTACAAATACAGAGCCAGAGTCCAGTAGTTACTTCAGTGCTAGGCCTCCACGTGACAGGAATACAAATTCTTTTATACCAACATGTCCAACTTGCTCCACTGTGGTGACTTTTCCTCCTACCATCCTATGGGAATTTAGAAATTTCCATAAGTAACTCCTCAGCCATGTGATAGTTTTACATATTAAGGATGAGCCATATGTCAGTGCTTTAAAAATATAACTGTTTAGGTAACTGTGGGTTACTTCCTGGGGATCTTTTGAAGGTATATAAATTAGCTTAACCAATTCACAGCTTTCTCTAGTGCTGGCAGTTTATTTCCCTGCCCTCCTGATACGCTGTGAGGTAGGTTGAAAATCCTTAAGATACTTAAGAGCTCTTGATTCGTAAGTTATATCTACTTTTCTAATAGAGCTTAGAGAATAGAAGAAAATAATTCCCCCAAAACTTCATAACCACTAATATAAATTTTAGAATTTTTTTTTTGACTTAAATGACAAAGATTTATTTTCTCACAGTTCTGGAGGCTGGGAACGTCAAGGTGCTGGCAGATTCAGCATCTGGAGAGAGCTCATTTCCTGGTTCATAGACAGATGTGTTTTCTTGGTTAAACAAGTAAGAGTGAGATTTCTGGAAATTTTAGAATTTTAACAGCAAAATTTAACTTAGTTATTAAGAATCATGTTCTTAAAATGGTTGTGTTTTCATGTAGAGGCACCAACCCACAATTCTCTATTTTAACACACGTTGCTCTTGGATAACATTTTTAAAAATTTTGATAGGGCTGTGCAGTTTATGAAACATTTCCAAATATATTGCCTCATTTAATTCTCACAACTCAAAGTACAGGTATTAATAAATGCATTTTCCCCATAGTTCTTATTAGGGCAGGATCAGAATCAGACTGGAAGCTACTTCTTTGACCTCAAGTTCCTCTTGCTTCAACTAACCAGGACAGATGATTCTTTAAATAAAATTACATCTAAATGCTTAATCCAAGGTTAAAATTGTCAAAATCTTTTAGCTTTCCTAACAGATGAAATAAAAATGAGTAATAAGTAAGGGTGACCATTTGTCACATTTTGCCTGGGATGTTCCTGTTTATGCCTATGTGTCCTGTTGTCCCGAGGAGACCTGATTGGTATATTATCTGCCCCACCCTCTTTCACTTTCAAATGTATTCTAGCTTGGACCATATACTCTATGAAACCTACTATTATATAGTGAAATACCTGCTGAGAGAAAAAGAGGTCATTTATGAAAAGAAAATGATATAAGGTGGAATACAAGAAAGCCATAGAAGAAATGGAGACTATTTACAGATTCTATCTAAGAAAGTTCAAGTTAAACCATACTCGGAAAGCCCTAGTTTACACAACTGGTGTACATCTGGCAGATAATCCATTCAGGTAGTGATCAGAGCAGCACTGTAGGTCAATGTTTACTCAAGGCTCTATTGCTTTCAAGCGATGTGTTAGAAAGCTTACTCCCTTCAACTCCCATCCTCTTCTCTCAGCCCTTTGTTCTAAACAAACCTGCTTGTCAGAAAATTGAAGTCAAAACCATCAGGGTCAGGCAAAGGGGATTTTGCCACTGCTTAGAACTTGAGTAAGAATTCCAAAGACTGGGCTGGACTCCAGAAATCTGTTGTGGGATGATCACAGAATGGGCTGTCAGATCATCTTTGTTCTCTGCTCCTAAAGCAGAATTGATGGCAGTGCTTTGCAGTTGCTTTTCAAGGATAAAAAGAAGATATGGGATAGGAAAAGAGGTAGAGACCATATGGAGATTTCCTTCCATTGTACAAGGAGCCTAGGGGTGCCCATTCTTTCTTCAGAGCATTCACACAGCTGGTAAAAATTAAGTGACGGTTTTCCAACTATCATATCCGACCCCTACCTTGGTTCACTGAAGTGAACCAAAGGGGGCATATTCCACACTGGCATATTGTTCTTTGCCAGAAGATGTAAGTGAGCAAATTAAAATGGACAACTTTCAAAAACTTCAGAGGCTAAGGAAGTAATGTAAAATAGTCCACGGATATCGAAGACCTGAGGATGGCAAGAACCACATTGTGGTTGAAAGAAACACTTAGAAACCAATGTCACAGCAGCTCAAGGCTTAACAGCTTCTATCAAAATAGTCTGTGTATATAAAAGCAAAGCACAGGGTAAATCCTAGATAACATTAGAGTGCAGGTGAAATTGTCACTCCTTTTTACTGTGTTTTCTTTCCAAGATCTTTTCTTTTCTTTTCTTACCTTTATATAGTCTGTTCCTTTTTCCTGGGATGAATTTAGAACCCTTAACTCATATTTCCCACTGTTTACACCACATCTAATCACCATTAGAACCATTTCCCAAATGCAGTACCCTCTGAATCAAATAAATTCATTACCAATAAGATGGAACAATCAAGAAAAATGTGCACACTACATTCCTGATTGGGTGCTTTGTGTTTCATGCCAATTCTATTAGTTTTTCTCAGAACAACATTTAAGTATCATTATTCCCAATTTATAGATGAACTACCCATTCTCAGAGAGGTTTAATAATTTACAAAGGTCATGTGAGAACTGACTTAGCACCACCATTTAAGTTTATCTTGCCCACTGTCTTCATCAAAATACGTTTTTCATATCTCTAGCCTTTTTAATTTAGATAACTGGTAAGAAACAAATCTAAAATTCTAATTTGTTTTAAATCAGGAGTATGTGTTTAACCTAATTTGTTCTATATATTGTAATAGTTAACTCTTAAAGAAAAAAATGACCTCAAGGAAAATAAAATTCAATAAAGTTCACTCATTATATCAAAATAATAGGAGACATTTTCGGGGTAGGAAGATTTGACGTTTCTAAAACTTCCTCGATTTCTGAGTTTCTTTCTCTATCTAAACACATTATAGGTGAGTGAAGTGTTTGAGGTTTTTTTTCTTTCTTTTTTTTTTTTTTTTTTGTGGTGCGTGGGCCTCTCACTGTTGTGGCCTCTCCCGTTGCGGAGCACAGGCTCCGGACGCGCAGGCTCAGCGGCCATGGCTCACGCGCCCAGCCGCTCCGCGGCATGTGGGATCTTCCCGGACCGGGGCACGAACCCGTGTCCCCTGCATCGGCAGGCGGACTCTCAACCACTGTGCCACCAGGGAAGCCCGTGTTTGAGGTTTTTAAAAGATGTTGATACATCATGGAATTTATTGTCCAAAAAAATTAAAAGGGGGAAAGTTCAGCCTGATCTTGACTTTAAAGATTGAAAATATTCAAGTTAAATTCATGACTATAAAGTAATAAACACCCTCTAAAATAGACAAAAACTATTAATTCTTTAGTGTGCAACAGTGAACTAGCATACCACAATGTAATTTTATTTTGCACCTATTATTTTAAAATGCAAAACTTTAAAGAGTCTTTACCATGAAATGCTTCACACCTTGTCTGAGCTCTGAGAAAAGACTACTCCCACTGGGGAAGACATTTTTGCTGTACTTCTTTCTTTAATGCTGTCATGCATGATCAGAGATAATAAAAATGTATTTACCACATTACATGCTCTCCATTATGGTAGAACTTTTCTATTTGAAAAGTATTGAGCACCTGTGACTTTAACCACAGTCCAGAAACTGTACTTTTCAAAACCATCTTTGTTACCTGGTTGGAAAGGGTATATTCCTTGTTGTTTGCTTTTTATGTAACACTTGCACATAGTCTTTGAATTTTACTTTGAGAATTGATTTTTTTATACCAAACCATTTATATCTCTGAGATAACACTGAGAAAGGGAGAGAAAAAAAAAATATATATATATATATATTTTTTTTTTTACCAAAACAAAGCTAATAAATGTGAAATCCTCTCTCCACACTCAAGATATCAAGGTAAGGAGGATACATTTGAAAAATTGCTCTAATATGTCAGAAAATATAAAAATCAATAAGCTATAAAAGCTAAAAAGCTTCTTCAATTTTGTCCCTTATTGCTCAGTGTAGGTGGCCAGGTCCTGGAGAACAATCCGAGGTTGCAAAAAAGCCATTATATATCTAGTTGTGTATTTCAGACAATATGTGAAGCTCTGCCAAGAAGGGACAAGTATGTATCTGCCAAAGAATAGGGAGGTCTGAATGGCCTCTAAGTTCCTGTTTGTTTGATTGAGAGCTAGAAAGTGTGCTTGAGGAATCAGGCAGTGGAAACTGTGTTTTTCTGTCACTTTTGTGTGAAAATAAAACAGGTCCGGAGAGCATTTCCCTCTTCCTTTTCTTCCTCTGTTATTTTTCAGGCGTAGGAGGGTGCTTAATGTCAGGGACATTACTATCAGACTGGGAAGGCAATGAAATGCAGCAGAATAATCTTCTTGCCAGAAAATTTTTAAACTGTATAATACTTTTCCTAGAACATGTATAGGGCATGCACATGTGAACAGCCCCAGTCAACAAGGAATATGGCTAAATAAAGTTGTTTTAGGCCACTGGTCTCTAAATGTTTTTCATCATGCATCACTATTACAACAGTATTTCTGAATAAATGTCCTCAACATCTATTTTTAAATAAATGCATAATATGTACTAATAAATGATGCATGTTGTACATCATATTTAACAAATGTAAATGTAAAGGATTAGGTAAAACATGTATACACACAAAAGTTCTTCTGTCACCACAAATCATCTTGAATACGGCCTTGGATGTTAGAAACACACCTTAGAGGTCTCTGTTCTGGTTTGCTATAAGGCTGCAGCCTTTTTACACTTATGTCCAACAAAGTCCTTTTCCTCCCTGCCTTTATTTTTTCCTTAAATGGAACTTAAGCACAGTATATAATTACAGTGTAAGATCCTTACATTCAAGAAGAATCATTCTACACTATTTTTACAAGATCTTAACAAAATCTTAAGTTTTTAAATATAATTCCAGCATTTTGGTAGAATATGGTCAACTAACTGTCAGCATCCATTCCCATCTCTGGTGTGCTTTCCTGTACTCTTGAGGTTGGAAATCTATATTCCCTAAAGTCCCTTTCAGCTAGGGTTCTGAATACAAATTAGGTTTCAACAAATAGATGTACTCCACAAGAATCACAGCAAAGAGACAAGGCAGATGCTATCTCACTGATGATTTGGGTTATCTCCTAGCAAGTATAACTGTGAACATGTGATATTTTTTCTGCAACTGCCTTCTAGCACCCAGCCACAAGCTTCATGTGTGTTGAGAGACAGTGGCCACGGTTGTAGGGATCACTTCCTAGAGAACAGCTATAGTGGTATTTTCTTGAACTAAATTACTCTAGTGGTAGTTTCTTGCTTTCCTGTCTGACAGTGACAGAATCAGTAACTCTCCTCGTGGCTCAGTTCTGGGGCTTCTGAGAATCTTTGTCTCCTGGGACCTAACATAAAGTTCACTCTTGTGGTCCTTCTAATGTGTCTGTATACTCTTAATTAACTCTATTAAATCACTTTCTGCTTAAAATGGTTGGTGTAATTTCAGACCCGTCCTGTCTGCATGAATAACAGACATGCTCAGGGGACCTACATGCAGAGGCAGACCCAGATCCAAAGCTGAACCCCAGGAGCTGGGCAAACAAAGAATAGAAAGGGAAATCTCTCTCAGCAGCCACAGGAGCAGTGGATTAAATCTCAGTCAAATTAATGTATCCTGCATTTATGGAAAACCTGAATAGACAATAGTTCAAGAAATTTCAGTTTCTTGAACTCAAACCTGGCAAAAATAAGCATAAGATATGCACATGACAAGTTGAAAAACACAAAGTAGCCCTGAGATAAGTTTTCTAGGTAGACCATCAGCTTCTTTGTCAACAAAAGCCTCAATTCAGGAGTGATTTAAATTAGTACTTTAGTACTAATTTTACCAATTAGTAAAATTACTGATTACTATTTGTCATGTAACTTTAAGGTTGATTACGAATATTTGAAATTTGATGCTGAATGCCTAAATCCCAAGAGACTACTATAATTGTTCAGATTTAAATTTGAAATCTCTCACCATCTCAATAAAGGAAACACAATGTAATCATATAAGCACTAAGACAAACATACTCATATTAAATTTTAGTTGCTATTTTATCATGTTAAATTATATGCCAAAACACAATAATATTTAATACTGGAAAAGTCACTTGGTCTGAAAATATAGGAGAATGTCAGGTAAGGAAATGCTGTGCTAAGTTGATCTCTCACCAAGGTTTACTGATTTCCATTCATTTTCAATTTCCAGCCAAGCACTCTAATCTTCACTGTGAAAAATAATCATGTACATCTTTGTAGCCTAAATTCACAAGTATAGATTACAGAATCATATAGAATCAAATGTTAAGTACTTCTATACGTCTGGATAACTCAGTCTTTAAGGAATTTGTGTAAAATCTGTGATTTAAAAAGAAATGTAGAGTACATTGAATGGTTAGAAGTTGTACAGTTAAATTTATCTTTTGAATTTAGATAACTGAGCAGCCAAATGTATCTTTTCCTCTTTTTAGCATGAAAATAAAATGTTTCCATTTTTGTTAAATTTACATATGTGTGCTTATGCCACAGTTGAAGAAAGAGGTTTAGTTAGATGCTTAAGTAAACAATAACTACAGTTACTTTATGTAACATATATAGTAAATAATGAGTTCATAAAATATTTTGCACAGCAATGAGAGAATCAAATATTCATTTTGAAGTTATGTATGATATTTCTGCTGCCTCCAATTACTAGAAAGATAGAAAGGAAGAAAACATAAACCTGGAGGAAAATAAGTGTGCAGTAATCTCTCATGGTTAAAAAAATATACTGAGATCAATTAATCATTACCAAACCAATAACATTAACTTTGTTTAATGAACACAAAGGGTTAAAAGAATAAGGAGTGTAAACTTTTTCAATAAATGGAAGACTTAGAAGTACATTCATTATAGAATCTGATGTATTTACATGTATATGCATAATTATAAACATAAATACATGTGATTTCTCTTAGCTTTTATATGTACTAAAGTGTCTTCGTAGGTTGTTACCGTTGTTATAATTCAAATATTACATATTATCTGGGACTTGCCTAGCCATTTTTCTGCATTACTCTAGAGGCTAATATTAATATAATTATTAAAGACACAAAACACATTCATGGGCACACACACTCACACACAAAGTCCTATCATCAAAATAGTTGAAAAGTTGGGCCAAACTTCACTAACTAAGTCAGGCTAGAGAGTACATCACACTGATCATAAGAAGACTTCATAAAAGAATCCTCTTTAGATATTTTACTCTTTTCTTAAAAGTTTCACACCTTTCAGAATCTCCTACATCTATTTTTTCTAACACCTTCTCTCCCACTCCTTATTTACTGCTGTTTTTGCTCACTTTTCTTAACTTTCCTTAGGCCTTGTTTAATCTATCCCCATGTGCACAGTTTAGCCTCTTGACTTCTCCAGTTCTTCTTCCACTACTTCCCTTAACACAGCCTCAAAAATCCAAGTCATCTCACTTGGCAAAATGGAGAGGTGATTGCAAATACCAATGGCTTCCAATGTTTTCCTTGTCACACATAGTGGCTGCTCAATAATCTCATAGAATTAATTGGTTTTGTTAAAGACAATTCACATAGATTAATGCTATTTAAGTCATTGGAGAACAGACAAAATGAGCAGTTAAAGTGAGTATGTAATGTTTACAGCCATTTAATAGTTTCACTTTTGAAATAGGTATTTCCTCTAAGCATGAATTAGCATTATGTATTACCACTGTATGCATATCTGCTAACAGTGGGTCTGATATGGGACAATATAAGCTATGAGGAAAAATAGTCAAAAGCTTGGATAACTACAGAATTAATCTTGTGTTATACTTTTAAATTCATCAAAGGAAAAAATAGCGGAAGAGGTGGTGCTAGTATGAATGAGTAAAGTTATTCTAAAAAATTGATTAGGTACATGTAATCAGTAGCATAAAATGTAAACTTTGAGGTAAAATAGAGCAAAAATATTAATTAGGCATCATTTCGTTAAGCTTGCAGAATCTTGTAGTAACATCTATTTTCCTGTTCTTCCATCAAGGTTATCAATGATACCATTTACTACACTTTGCCTTTGTAAAAATGAATGAATGACAGAGAGATGGTGAAATCCACAGTAAAATTGTTTCCAGGACCAGAATCCTCAATACAGTAGCCACCAGTGCACTAAATTGTAAGCTCAAAAATAAGTTCTTATGCCATAATAGAAATATTTAATTAAATATTAATTACCAAAATATGCTAACAAACTTTTAAAAGACACTATTTTGACCAAGACTTAGAGAAGTTAAAATAGATGGGTAGATTCTAAAGACACCTGCACCCAGTTCTATATGTGCTTTTAAAGTTGAGGTTCTCCTTAAACTCCAATGAGCAACTCATCCTCCTTTTATTATTTTGAAGAAATTGTTATCTAATGGCTTAGCATAAAACAATGATAAATACCTCTAAACTCTCACACTCAGTTTTCTGATCCTGCTTTTTATGCAGGCCCCTCAAGGAAGATGCTGGTTCTTTTCTTAGTCAGCACAGGATCATGGAAGAGGCAATGTGGTTTTAGATCCAGTTCTACAGTGTAATAAATGACTTTAAGCAAATTACTTCTCTGAACATAAATTTCCTTATTTAAAACATGATGATAATAATGTCTTTCTTAAAGAGACTTGGGGGGATTAAAAGAAATATATGAAAAATGTGCCAAAATATCTAACGTAGAATCGATGGGTCTATATTTAATATTCTCTTCCTCTTCCTTCCATAATAAAGACAATAAAATAAATTTTAAAAATAGCTACCAGTATACATTGCTAACATATATCTGCAGTTTGTTCAAGTCATCCTTTTCCAATTAAGAGGACGTTACTATAAAATTCAGAGTTTCTATGACCTGTGATTTTAACAAAAAGAGTGGCTAGGGTAGGAGCCAACTACTTGTGCTACCACCTTTGACTGAACCCTGATAACCCATGTCCCTCTGCAAGATATCTACTGCATATTCTCTCATGGGCTAAGTTCTCCTCTTTCTTCAAAACTAGAGCTGAAAGAAGGTATTGTAGTGCTGTTTCTCCATAAAATACAACATAAAGACTTGACTGATTATAGTTATTGTTCAGACATGGTTATTTCTGGTGCTAGGCCTCAGCCTTATTTCAAACATTCGTATTCAGTTTGTCACGGTCTGTTATTGCTGCTTCCTCTGTCCATCTTTCAGATTTAATGCCTTATCTCCATTTCAGACTGCCAGTTTAATTAACCTCACTTCTATTAACTGTCTAATGATTTTATTCATTTATTCAACATATGTTTACTGAATAGTTGTGACATTCCAGAGACTGCATTGGGTTCCAGGGATTTAGGAATGAGTAAGAAAATAAGTCTAAAGGCTTAATGAACATCCCTGAAAGGACGATTGAGTCAGGAAACATAGGCCACTGCTGTGTGAGAGAGGTCAAAGCCTGCATCAGTTCTGAGAGCAATGGTTTGGAAGTTTGGTAAAGAACCACAGAGATTTCCAAGGTTGTTAGAAGAGCCTCTTAATGGAAAGGAGGCACAAATATATTTTTAAAAACAGATTGACAGATACTGTAGATGGCTCATATAGAACTGAAAACAATGATATTGGAGTTGTATCAGTCTACCATTCCAAGTATTTTTGCAGTTTTTCCAAAAGTCATTGCTTTCTTAGTGCAGGAAAATAGATAACAAATTGCAGTATTTAACCAATGTTGTGGGTTGGATGATAGATAGAGTGGAAGGATACAAGGGCTGTAATTTTGAGACTATTAATCAGATAGTAGGCCAACTCATCATCAGTCTGAGTAGGAAATTAGACTAAAATGATCATGTTTTCTCGTAGAAAATTGTGGATAAAAGCACAGCATATCTTGATGGATTATAAACTAAATAAAGGAATGATATTTGTTAACAATGAAGGTTTTGGTCACAAAGTGTGGTACTAGAGTTTAAATGTTAAAAGTAATAAATTACACCTAGGTGATAATAAAGTTGAGAATGTGGCTATGTGTTGGGATTCATGATTTGTGGTGGCACTTTCTGATCTTCTTCACTAATAACTGCATCATAACTTGATCACATTTCTACTTTTCCATGAACATTCCACTCCTTAATGTTAGATCCTGACCATATAAGTATGATATTATTTTACATATGCTGATTTTACATATGCTGGCACTTTCTGGTTAGTGTAACTACCTATACCTTCCTCTTCAATTATGTATTTAATCAACCAACACTTAGTATCACTGTGAGAGTCACTTGCAGAAGAAAGATGAATACATAAAATCAACCTTCAATGAGTTCATGACCTAGTGTGGAATGGCATTAGTTACTAGGCTCTCTGAGTCTCAATTACTTTATTTGTAAAATCAACATTATAGGACTGTTGTAAGGAGCTGTATAAATGAGCTGTTGTAAATGAGCTGATCAATAAAAAGCACTTGGCATAATGCTTGGTATACTGTACACATGTAATAGTAGTTAAAGTTAGCATTGCTGGCATGAGACTGGCAGGGGCCAATGTGCAGAAGCAGCTGAGTAGATGATGCGTTCAGAGCATGGCAGAAAGCCTGATGTTGCTACAGCATAAGACAAACTTATTATATAAACTCATTTTAATATCAGTGTAACAAAAGTAACTGGTAAAATAAATATGCTTTGATGAATTTTACTAAGCATTCCAAAGCTAAACCAAAATTACTTTTAGATGTTGACTTCATTAGTCATGGTTCCTTTCCAATAATTTAGGTAAATAAGAGCTGATCATGTGTATACACCTGGGGTGTGTATATGTGTGTGTATGTGTGAAAAAAAGAGAAAAAAATTATAAAACAATTAAATCACAGGGAAGAAAGAATAGCTACTTGAAGATAATTTATTTTCCTTTTTTGGTACACACATAAACTTATGTTGGAGAATCTGTCCACTTGCTGCTCTAGAAGTCAATTTCCCCAAACAAAGCCCCCTATTAGAGTCTATCACTGTCATCCCTCTGATCAGAATGATGAGGAATCCTTATTCCTTAAAGGAAAAGATCCAACTTTTGAAACGGACTTTTCAAACTCTTCTTAGTCTAAATGCAATTTACCTACCACCATGCCCCAAAAAGACAGTCATTTCCTGTGAGACTCACATGCCCTGTTAAATCCTGATTTTTTAGATTTACTTCTGTGCTGCACTTTCTGGAATGCTTGCCACTGTACTTTTTTTTTTTTTTTTTTTGTGGTACACGGGCCTCTCACTGTTGTGGCCTCTCCTGTTGCGGAGCACAGGCTCCGGACGCACAGGCCCAGCGGCCATGGCTCATGGGCCCAACTGCTCCGCGGCACGTGGGATCCTCCCGGACCGGGGCACGAACCCGTGTCTCCTGCATCGGCAGGCGAACTCTCAACCACTGCGCCACCAGGGAAGCCCGCCACTGTATTTTTTATCCATCAAGTCCTTCTTTCTTTTTTCTTAATTTATTTTTTTAATTGAAGTATAGTTGATTTACAATGTGTTATTTTCAAATGTACAGCAAATTGATTCAGTTATATATATATATGTGTATATATATACATATATATATAATCTGAAAAAGAATATATATGCATAAAGTACATACACATTCTTTTTCAGATTCTTTCCCCCTTTCCCCCTTTTTTCTTAAAAATTCAATTTAACTCTTGAATTTTATATAAGCCTTTTCTTAAACACCCAAGCCTTCTATATTATCATTAAAAAATGATTATCCTTTCAATAATCATACTGTCCACAGCACTCTACCATTTAATATTTTTGTAAACATCTTATATCCCCAGTCAAGACCATAAATTCCTCTAAGTCAAATATTCCATTTTATATAATTTACACTTTCAACATTTCTGGTATCTGCTAGATACTCAATAACTATTTAGTAAATTTAAAGGTCATTTTTAGGCAAAACTGTTATGAGTGCAAGTATAGAATTTTGTTTTATTTATGAGGAGCAAATAACTGAGAAACACAATCTTAACTCCGTCCTTTCTCTGAATCTTCAAATGGTTTATGCAGGCTGTGGGAATACATCATGGCACAATTTATAAAAACAGATCACAATTTACAGCTATGCAGAGCCTCATTCCTGTAACTGGCTTTTGGAGAATATGAACACTGTCAGTAAATGGCTAAGAAAACTAGATTAAAAGAGTTATATAATTTAAATGACTATGTTACATCCTGGCTATTATTTTTGAAAGGGTTAGGCCTTTCATTGAATATTACCATTGAACTTTGTATTGCTTTTCCTTATTTGTGGAAATGAGGTAAGTATAAAAGCAATATGTATATTTACTCTAAAATTGTCTCTTGACATGAGAACTCGATACTTCATGGCAATTCAAGCTATTAGTTCACCAGTACTACAAGCCAAATTTCTCCTATTAATATATGTGATAGGTGCATAAAGGGTAATTCATTTGTTAGAAAGCTGAAGCAAATTTCATCCTTTTCTATTGGTATATTGCAAATACTACAAGCATAAAATCAGATAGCTTTTGTCTGACCTCAGATATTTGTCATGCCATATACCCAGAAATGTTAATTTTCAAAGAAAATTTGAAATTGTATTATTTGTTGTTACTTTATACCTCTATTTAAAAAATAATTTAATTGATTAAGTATAATTTATAATGAGTTCTACACACACACATTCACAGTTTATTCTGAATTATCTGCATTGATGGAAAAGAGCCATGTCTGAATATCTAAAAATAATTTATATTTGGCTTCGGAATATGCTCTAAGTTTAACAGAGAAGATTTCACTTACTAATTATGGTATACTAATACTAATATTAAAATAAGTTTATATTCCCTAGATGCACATTCATGGAACATATTGTATGTCAAAATACATGACTCACACTGTGAAAACAGAAATAAAATCAGTTTAGTGGCAATACAGATTTTTTTCCCTCACATTTAGATATACATGTCCGTAAAAAATAATGTATGCTAGGACATTTAACAAATGCACAAAACATGATTTCTTGTCTAGTTAAATAATAATGACAGTTAACTTTTTTTGTTGTTTTTAGAATTAACTATATATAAGTAACTTAAGCTTTTGTTAATAGATTACCTATTATAGAGAAACCAGAAAATAGAGACACTGATGTAAGTGACCAACAAATATTGGATAAAGTATTTTGAGATTCTAAGAAAAAATAAACATGCTAATTTTATGGGTTTTATACATTTTTTTCAGAGAGATTCAGATGCTTTTCCCTATGCTTTTTTTTTTTAAGATTTATTCATTATTTATTTTATTTTATTTTTGGCTGTGTTGGGTCTTAGTTGTGGCACACAGGATCTTTGTTGAGGCACGCAGGACCTTTCATTGCAGCACACAAGCTTCTCTCTAGTTGTGGCGTGTGGGTTTTCTCTTCTCTAGTTGTGGCACGCAGGCTCCAGGGTGCGTGGGCTCTGTTGTTGTGGCACGCGGGCTCTAGTTGAGGAACGTGAGCTCAGTAGTTGTGGCACGTGGGCTTACCTGCCCCGTGGCATGTGGGATCTTATTTCCCTGATGAGGGATTGAACCCCCGTCCCCTGCATTGTAAGGTGGATTCTTTTCCACCGGACCACCAGGGAAGTCCCTCCTTATTCTTAATGTAAAGAAAGAGTGAAATTTCTTACTTTTTTTGAGGGCGAAAAATTTGGTATGATATGCTTCAGGTAAAGTTAGAAATTCTGCAAGATAGATTATTCTCTAAAAAACATATGCTTTTCTTTTCCAGTATATGTAGCTGAAAGCCCTAATCCAGTAGTGGTCCTGGCAAGAGTGCCTTATAATATTTATAATTATTTAATGAGGCAGGGGCAGAATACCTGGGTTTGCTGTAGTAATCCTTTTCTTTCTCAGATTGTTATTTGAGACAGCAATGATTTTTCTTAGTTGAGCAAAATCTATACATAAAATATTAATAGGATTGGCATTTTTTAATAGGCAATCATTTTTAAAGATGTTTCCACATATACTCTTTGTCCAATATCAAATATAACATCCATACACTGTTTCACATATTTCTTTGAGGCCATGTGGGGGTTAATAATATCCAAAGAAAACTACCACCATGTGAAAGTGATTACATAGTTAATTCAGATATAAGCATTAATTAAATTTCTGTTTAAAAGATCATGCCTTCCTACAAATTAAATTTATAAGTTCAGTCAAATATTCAATTACCTTTTAAAATATGTTGCAGAATTAAGTAATGTAGCTGGATTTTTTCACTTCTTAAACAGCTATGTTTATATCATGTAGCTATATCTCTGAGTTCTTGCTCAGAATGATGGAAACAAGCCAGACTTGAGTTGAATCGTTCTGATGTAAATGATGCTCAGGGTGACCTGAAGGTGCACTGTAGAGCTGAGCAGCCAAATGCCTACTCATATCCAATTTTTCATATACCTGCTTGCAATTTCAGAGTCTCAATAGCATATTTAAAATAGAAATTTAGAACTGAAATGCCTTTCCAAAAAAAGAAACCTTGCCATTAGCAACTCTTTACAATCTTTCCTGTTTCTCATTTCCATGTAAAAAAAGGATGGAACAAAGGAAGAACTAACAATAATAACAAAAGCATGATGGAAAAAAACAGTATTTTGAGTATTCCTCAACTGTTTTAAATACTTGGATATAAAGGTTTTGAATGAAATAGATCCACTCAGAGTATGTCTCCATTGAAGCCATGACCTCCAGGCAAGAGACCCTGTTAGTCAAGATGGCAGGAAGATTACATTGAGTCTAAAAGACATTCTTTGTAGTATATAAATACAGGCATATTAAAAACAATAGTTGTCCCATCACTGAAATATTGGTGTTAAACACGTTTTTTCTGAAGATAATTCCTTTTCCTTTTGTTTAGAGCAAATATGTTCATTAACAGCTAAATGGACCCAAAGACTAGTCTTTGTTCCAGTTGTAACTGACCTTTTAAAAGTACTCAACTCATTTTTGTCATAAGGCGATGAACTGCATGCAGGTAGGAGTAGCTGCCAACTTAGAAACATTTCACAGTGATCTTCATACGTAGCCAGGTGAACAAAACTAAAACTCTGCATTTAAAATAAATCCTAAATTTAGTCTTCAATTATTGCAATTTGCTCCAAAATTTTAACAAACAAAATACACAATGTATTCTTGTCTCTCACTTTACTCAGACTCTGACAGTTGAGTTCAACTGGCATTATGTATAATAAAAATTTGGATGAGAACAAAACAAAGAAAACAAAAAGAAATGAAATTAAGAGATAAATTATTCCAGATCTGTAAGCATGAGTATTTATCAAATGAAAGTCATTGCATCCAAATAAGAACACACATCTGAGCTCCAGCACCATCACAGCATGTATGGAAGGTATTGGATTTCTCTGGGAAATAAATTTTAAAGTAACCATGAATTAACTTTAAATTTTCTAGTGAACAAACAAAGAAACTGTATATTAAACAGTGTGATGATCATGCATAATCTGGTTTGTAAGAAAATTCTGTGGAAATGTTTTAAGTGTTGTCATAATTTTGTAGCATCATTGGGAGATTTTGTTAAATCAATAATATTCTGGCTTTGTAATACATAGTAACAGTATTTTTAATCTAATTTCTCTCTTTTAACATCAATAATATAGTAGGAAAATATGAGAGTGCACGTCAATTGGTAAAGAAAAAATCATGAAAATCAAAGATTTAAAGACAACTCTTAGATAACTTGTCAAATTTTATTTTATGTATTATTATGCATACCATACTTTCCTATGCAAACAAAGCAAAGTTGAGGTACCATATGATTCAGCAATCTCACTCCTGGGCATATATCCAGAAAAGACAAAAACTCTAATTGGAAGAGATATATGCACCACAATGTTCATAGCAGCACTATTTACAATACCAAGAAATGGAGACAACCTAAATGTCCATTGACAGATGAATGGATAAAGAATATGTGGTATATATATATGTATGTGTGTGTGTATACACACACACACACACACACACACACACACACACAATTTACAGAACAGAAATAGACCACAGACTTAGAAAACAAACTTATGGTTACCAAAGGGGAACGTGGGGGGAGGGATAAATTAGGAATTTGAGATTAACAGATACATACTACTGTATATAAAATAGATAAACAACAGGGACCTACTATATAGATATAAAGCACAGGGAACTATATTCAATAATTTTTAATATCCTATAATGGAAAAGAATCTGAAATAGAGTATATATATATATATATATATATATATATATAAAACATAGAGTATATATATATATAAAACATAGAGTATATATATATATATAAAAAACATAGAGTATATATATATATATAAAACATAGAGTATATATATATATATATATATATATATATATATATAAAAAAACATAAACAATTAAAAAAAAACAATAACTGGCACCTCTGATACTTTCTCCAAAAGATTATCCAACAAAGCTTTCACCTCAGAGTATTGCTGTGAGATATCCATAACATATTGTCTTGCATAGAATCCATCAATAATATTTTTAAGTTAAATTTAACTCTAAGTTTATTTTATTATTTCTAGGAATACTTTAGTTTCCCAATTATTATTTTTGTTGATAATTTTATACAGGTGAATGTTTCTCTTACTAAATAAATAACCCTATCTCTCCCCAGATTCACTTTTCTGATTCTCTTGAACTTTACATAAATTATATAAAGGCAACAAATTATTTTTCAAAAAAGATGAAACTTCTTGCTCTATAGAAATCTATGGGACTCAAATTACTAGATGTTAAACCTGGCTAAAATTTCACCAAGAGAATTGTTATTACAATTTACTAGAAGAAGGCAAATGGAAATGAGACCCAAAATCCAAGTATTTCACAATCCTTCCAGGACAGTGACCTTGGATTTATACTTAACTCAAAGCCCAAATATCTAGTAAATGCTCTTCAGTACTGTTATCATGGGTTCAGCAAAGAGCAGTACCTCATTCTTTCTCATCTTCTATGATCTGAGCTTCTTCAAGCTCCCTCCCATTTCCTAATTTTCTAAAAGTAGAAAAGTCTTCACAATTCACTGCTTTTCTTCTCTACCATACACAGCTTTGAGAAGGCAATATTCATATTTACATTTTTAGAACATAGTCATTTTAGAGTGTATTTTTAAACCAGTTAAATACAGTATTTTAAAACCAATTAGAAGAATAAGGAGAAGTAAATCTGCATTTATAGTGTCTATTATAATTACATAATTTCTTTTACTGGAGATCTTTGTTTTTCTCGTGGATTTGAATTAATATCTGGTGTCGCTTCCTTTATGCTTGAATAATTTGCTTTAGTATTTCTTGTGAGGCAGGCAGATTTCATGCCAATGGAATATCTCAGTCTTGTTTATATAGGAATGTTTAGTTGTTTGTTTGAAAGATAGCTTTGCTGAATATAGGATTCTTGGTAAATCATTTTATTTCTTTCAGTATTTTGAATATGTCATCCCATGGATTTCTTGGCCTCCTTTGTTTCAGATAAAAAGTTATTTGTTAATTTTTTCATGGTTCCCTTGTATGTGTTGAGTCATTTTTCTCTTGCTGCCTTCAAATTTTTCTCTTATCTTTGGCTTTCAACATTTTGAGTATGATGTATTTGTGTTTAGATCTCTTTGTGTTTATATGCTTCTTGAGTTTTATTGAACTTCTCAGATGTGTAAATTAATGCTTTTCATCAAATTTAGGGCATTTTCAACCATATATCTTCAAATATTTTCCTACTCCTTTCTCTCCTCCCTCTTTCTGATATTCCCATTACATGCATGTTGATATGTTTAGTGGTATTTCACATTTCTCTGAAACTGTTCATTTTGACTTTTTCTTGCTTAGAATACACTATCTCTACTGATCTACTTTTAAATCAAATCTGTTCTGCAACTCAAATATACTGCTGAACTCCTTTAATGAACTTTTAATTTTGGTCATTGTAGTTTTCACTTCCTGAATTGCCTTAAAAAACAAAACAAACAAAAAAAAGGTCTGTCCCTTTATTTGTAGTCCCTTTTTATGAGCCATTATTATTATACCTCCCTTTAATTTTAAAAAAATGGTTTCTTTTAGTTCTTTGAAGTATTTTTCTGCCAGGTCCAACATCTGGGCAAAAACTAACCCCTCAAAGATAGTTTCTATTGCCTTTAAAATTTTTCTTGTGTACAGGTCACCTTTTTTGGTTTAGTTGCATATCTCCTGTTTTTTTGTTGAAAATTTGACATTTTAGATAATATATTGTAGCATTTTGGGATACTGAAATACCCCTCCCCCCTTTTCTTGGGACTTGTCTTTGTTTTTGTTTACTGGTCTCTATTTAATGACTTGGTTAAACAAATTCTTTGCAGTCTTTTTCCCCCACATTATGCAACCTCTAATGGCCCTGCTCAGAATTTATTTCCTTATTTTTATCCTAACCTGGCTTCCCAGTGTCCATATTTCAACATCTGTGCTTAAGCCACCTTAGGCAGTTATGTGTTCACCCTTAACTGCTGGATGTATGTGTAGCTTGTAGAATGTTTCCACAGTTCATGGAGTTTACATTTTTTTCTCCCAGGTTTAGCCAGAGACAAGTAGCTCAGTGATTGTCTTTTCAGGCACTCATACAAGTATGCCCAAGAAAATGTAACTCTTAGGCATGTAAACAGTCTTTCAGACCGCCAGTAATTAGTGTGATTTTATTTTTTAAGTCTGGATTCCTAGCATTTATCCTGGGTCAGAGTAACTTAGTGTTCACATAGTATTTGGTGAGAGGCTAGTGAGTGCCTAAGCCCACTGAGCTCCTTGTGTTTTGTTGTTGGATCTGTGAGTGGCTTGGGGAAATACTTTCCTGTCTTCTTATTGTGGGAACTCTGATTGCTCCTGAAGGGGTGCAGTATCGATTATAAACACCATTTTCCAGACCCACCAGGGAATAGTATGATACCAGAAAGGCTCTTTTTGGCTGCCTGTTTTCCTGGCTCTCTCTAGCTAGTCTGCCATTTTGCTTGTTTCTACATTAACAATAACACTACCAGTCCCTCTTAATTGCTCACCAATTTTTTTTTTTAAACACCATTAGGCATGGACTTCTTTCAGGCTCTATTCCAAATAGTCAGTTTTCTCAAACAAAGTTATAGATCTTTCTATCCATTATGTCTTGCCTCTTCCCCTGAGCAGAACTTCTACTCTACTCCATTGAATCTGTTAGTAGGGGAGGGTAGTGGCCCGCTTTTCCTTGAGTGACACCACTGCTCTAAGAATGGGCACTGAGGTGGTGGGCTCAGGGGAAGCAACATAGGATAATCTCTGGTCTTCTTGGCTTGCCCCTCCTGGCATGGATCCTCCATTCTACCAGCAAGCTGTTTTGGGTGTGGTCAGGGCCCCAGTGTTCTTGGATCCCTTATCCTAGGAATAGGAGCTAGGTCGGGGAAGAGGGCCCCAGTGTTTTCAGTTATGCCTGCCCATAATAGCACTTCTACAACACAGGACTGGGGAAGACAAAAGACACTGGTGGTCTACCCCTCCTATGATACAAGATGTAGCCCTAGACTAGGAGCTGGCAGGAGAGGGATTCCTGTCTTCATGGTCAAATCTGCCTGGAGAAGAGCACCGAGAATAGAATATCTGTCATTTAGTTGGGGAGGGCATGCTGTGGGAGAAGGTCATGACTCAAATGATGTAGACTGTTGCCATTCTTAATGAAATTTAGTCAGTTTTCTTGAATAAATGTCCATTTGCTGTATGTCCTTAGGAAAATTTCCAGTTTTTTTTTTTTAATGATTTTCACCAGATAAATGATTGTTTTGCTGGAAAGAGTATCCATCAATTTGCTCACACCACTATTCTAGAATATTTACAACATCCATTTGAGGTCATACTGTTGTAATTCCAAGTTTCAGGTGAAAAACTTAGGCTTGGAGAGAATACATAATTTGCTCATTGTTTAATTTCCTTAGTACAATTCTCTGGCCTATAGTATTGGATTTAACATTAACTTCAGAAAACAGTGGATGAATGAAAAAATATATCTGGGCATTCTCCTGGAATTAGAAGCTTTAAGTAATTAGAATCTAATATTCTTAAGTGTTTTATAGAAAAACTAGATCAAATACATGTAAATGTCATGAGTTGAGTCACACTACCATAATAATAAGCCTGAGATTAGTGAACAGTTTGGGTCTTGTTCGTCCTATCTTTTAGAATACAGAGTCTTTCACTCAAGAAGTTGAAAGTGAATCATCATGAGGTTTATTGAAATTATTACTACAACGTCCTTGTAAGAACCCTCCTTTGTGTAACAAAACTAGGAGAGACACATATTGAGAGATAATTGCATTGACTGTTAAACCTTTATGTGATACACATCCTTCATGCATGAGTACATTGAGTGACCTGGGATTTAAGTGGAATTCAGTGTCTGGGGCAGATGTGCTTCTCAGAGCTGAGCATCTCTCTTGACTCTGAACTTTGCCAGATGACCTCTGCTTTGGGAATAAGGTAAAGTGCTGACAGGCTCTGTATGCAAAAAACCACTGCCATTGATCAATGATTGGGTGCTTTCTCCAAGATATATGTTATCAGTCATGTTGCTTCTATGGGATCATTCGGGAAGACATTCATGTTGTGGGAAAATCAAAATTGTATAGAAATTCAGTAATACTAACTTAAATGAGTTGTTATATCAGGCCTCATGTACTTAAAATTTAAGAAGAATGACTCTATAATGTACTTAAAAGGAAAATTTCCTAGTGGAAATCCTAGGAGGTGGATTTTGTTTGGCTTTTAACAATTTGGACTTGCAGACTTTCTGATTGAAATTTGCAATATATTTCCTCTCCTTCTTTCCTTTCCTTATGTAACTATAGCTTAAACAAGTTACAATGTTTTGAAGAACAAAAGTAATAAAATTGGAAATATTGAGTTGGTTCATTTGGACAATCTTAAAAAGCTATAAGCCAAAGTACTGTTTTGTTGTGATTGTCAGTTTTAATTGATACAGTGATTTAATCCTTCATCATGGGCTATGCTAGAAAGAGTATTGGACATCTGGGTTTGCTTTCTACTTCTGCCACTTAAAAGATCTATGATGCTGAACACCTAATTTGCAATCTCTGATTAGCAGGTTTTTCATTAAAACTTCCTTAATAATGTCTACTCCATGAGATTTTTGTAAACATTGACTAAGATGACTATGTAAAAATATTCCTTTGTTCACAGTAGTGCTAAATGAATACAGCATACACACACATATACAAATATTTTCTGTCTTACTTTTCATGTAATGGAGTAGAGATTTGATTAAGTGAACATACTAAGTTTGTTGATTCTTAAATGAAACTATATATAACTGTAAATACAACTATATAAAATATACAATTTACATATATAATTTATCAATATGTTTTATATATGTATGTGTGTAGATATATAAAATATCACATATATAAACGTGTGTCAGTTCAAGAAAAAACATTAGAGAAAGGACTGTTCAGTGGTCTGGGGCCACTGAATATCCATATACAAAAAAAAAAATCTTTGATCTATACTTCACATCATATACAAAAATAAACTCAAAATGATTTATAATACTAAAAGTAAAACCTAAACTGTAAAACTTCTAGAAGAAAACCTTTGTAATCTAGTAGTAGGCATCAATTTCTTACATATGACATCAGAAGCACAATCCATAAAAGAAGTTTACAAATTGGTTTTCATCTAAATAAAGTGTATGTTGTCCCCCCACCCACACACAAAAAAACCATATAATTGATTATAATCAATATATTTTTATAATATAATATATTATAATCAATATACTATAATCAATATAATATACATATTTTAAAAACAAAAGTTCACATGTTTCATAATATCATTGCAGAATGCAATTATTTTCCCTTATCCAGTAACATGTGTAATGTAATGTAATTTACCTTTATGATAAATACTGTGTTTTTAACCCCACCACAGAAAAGTAAATCTGTTATGTGGCTTTTATGAGTTTCTTGGAATGTGTAGAAATGTATTTTTCTCCCCTCCTTTTTAATACTTCCCTTATAAAGTGATATACTGATTTCACTGTGGGACTTGAAAGGTACCTCCACTCCCCTCTCTCTAAGAAAATGATGAGTGATGGAATTAGAAGTTAATTGGAGAGGCTACACAGAAATCAGAAAGTGGTCTTTGTATGTTTGAGATCTGGGTTGCATAGAGGTAGCTTAAATCTACAACTGAGAGAGTTAATGAGCTCAGCCATGGCAGGTCATAAGTTTAGAAGTAACAGAGAAGTGTGTGGAGCTGGGCTCATGATATAACAAAAATCTGAAGCCAGAAGAATGCCCGTTGCACAGTCTGACAGTGACCCTGGAGGAGGCAAATCCAATGAAGTGGAAAAAGGATGACTTTGAGGAGACCCCTCAAATGGAGCTTGCCAGAAAGGATCTATCTCAGTAGTGCATTTGACGAACAGCCAGCAAGTCAGGTGGATTATCAATGCTCCTGTGTTAATCCTTCAGTTACAGTATGAAATAGTTCATCTGCATTTTTTAGAAGCTGTCTTCCAATTAAGATATGATTTAGAAAAACAACGCCCTGTATACTCTTAAGTCCAAATTACTCTGAGAAACCAATAGTAAAAAAAAAAAAAAAAAAAAAAAAAAAATAGCAAGGAATACTGGCTACAACAAGTTACTTTCACCAGGAGAAAGAGCTTAAGTACCAATACTATGGAGATGGTCTAAAACAAATTAATGCAGCCTCAGCTGTATGAAGAGCAGAGGAAGCCCTCTGTTAAATATAAGTTAAATTCCAAGAATAATACATTTCACAAGAAAGAGAAAGAAATGAAAGCATCTCAAGCTAAAAAAGAGCTTTTTGTTTGTTTGAAGAAAAAGTAAAACAAATCACATTCGTTTATTTTAACAAGACACAAAGAATTATTAACCTTGGTATTTTGTTTTAGAGACTACTCATTGTAATGATAGACATTTAACAACTAAACTTACATGACTTTGTGTTAGACTTTATGAATTCACAAAGTAATAATAGCTAACTGTTCTCAACAAACTTATCATAGAGGTTTGGAGGGGTGAAAGAAAGATCACTAGCAAATAAAATAAATAGCAATAGCTATCAAAGAGATACATGCATACTGTTATATCACTTTAATTTTTTAGAATGTTAATAATTTTAAAAATCATAGAAATATGTGCTGCTTATGATGGATAATAGAAACTTCACAAATTTCAATTGTTTTACAAGCCCTCTATGTAATTTCCTTCTGATTCTCTGATCCTACCAACTATACTCATCAAAAGTCCTTATGTGAAACACTGGGACAGGTCTTATCACTAATCAAGGTCAGTGTAAGGAATACTAGGTACATAACTTTATGACAAACCTTAACATAAACATGATTTTTTAAAAATTTATTAATTTCTCAAAACATTTACCTCGTGCCTACTGTGAGTTTAAGAACAATATTGGAAATAGAGATAAAACAGTGAAAAGATATAAATCTTTGCCATGGAAAGCTGATACTTTAGTGAAGAAGACATAATAAACAAATAAATTTATAAACAAGTAAACTTATACTATTATATGACACAGTAACAAATTAGGTGAAGCAAAGTTAAGCTTCTTATGCTCAAAATTAAGAGTAAGAGGTAAAGATTGAGGGAGGAAGGGGTATTTTGGATAGGTGACCAAAGAAGATCTCTCCAAAGAGTCTTCATTAAATAGAGACCAGAAAGGATTGAAGGATTGAGGAGCATATTGGGTGGAAGCGTACCACTAATAATGCTGTCTAATTTGAGAGCATGCTTGAAACATTTGAAGAAAAAAAGGCCAGAAAAGCTAAAACAGTGAGAATAAAAGGAAACGAGTTTTCTAGGAAATCAAAAAATGTGGAGTTCTAGGCCATGGAAAAGACCCTGAGTGATATTTTAAAAGTAATTAGATAACTGTTGTACACAGGTATAACATGATGTAATTCATTATTATTACTTCTTAAGTACTGTAGCTCTGGTGTAGAGAATACCATGCAGAGGCAGAAGCAAGAATGGAAGCAGAGAAAGCAGTTAGTAGGCAATTGCAGTAGTCCAGATGAAAGATGATTGAGGTAAAAGTGAGGAAACATGATTAGATCTGAAAGTAATCAATAGAATTTGTAAATGTTGGAGATGTGGTATATGAAGGAAGGCGGGGGGGATTAAAAGATAACTCCAAGGTTCTTGACCAATAAAATAAAATAAATGTTGGAGATATTTACTAAGATGGAGACCAATAGGAACATGGGTTTTGGGTGTTTGGTAATGTCTGAAACTCCTATATTTGTATACAGGAAATAAGCAATTAAATTGGTATTAGATAATGTGAGCTAGGTTTCTCACAGTTGGGGTGGGAAGCTAATATAATCCATGTGTTAATGGATTAGAGTTGGATAAATCTTTATGTCTTAATACAGACATAAAGGGTTATAAAAATGTTTATAGATATTTAGCTTAATACAGATATAGATGGTTATGTAGAAATATTTATAGATAATGTGTATATACACTGGTTAGGATATGGCATGTATATTTTCTTGCTCTGGCAGCTGCTATAACAAAATAATAGACTGAGTAGCTTATACACAGCAGATGTTTATTTCTCAAAGTTCTGGAGTCTGGGAAGCCAGGATTGGGGAGCTTGTAGATTCAGTGTTTGGTTCGTGTCTGCTTCCTAGATGGCAGTCTTTTCGCTGTAACCTCACATGGTGGAAGGAAGGGACAAGGGAGTTTTCTCAAGCCACTTTTTTTTTTTTTTTTTTTTTTCGGTACGCGGGCCTCTCTGTTGTGGCCTCTCCCATTGTGGAACACAGGCTCTGGAAGCGGAGGCTCAGCAGCCTTGGCTAACGGGCCCAGCCACTCCGCGGCATGTGGGATCTTCCCAGACTGGGACACGAACCCGTGTCCCCTGCATCGGCAGGCAGACTCTCAACCACTGCGCCACCAGGGAAGCCCTCAAGCCACTTTTATAAGAACACTACTTCCATTCATGAGGGTTCCACTCTCATGTTCTAAGCACCTCTCAAAGGCTTCAAATCCCAGTACCATTACATTGGACATTAGGTTTCAACATATGAATTTTGGGGGGACACAGACATTCAGTCCATAGTAGGCAATAACAACTGAGTTGAGAGAACAAAACCAAGTTTGTTTTTCGACACTCCACATGCAGTGGTCACTCGGTATCTGTGGGGAATTTGTTCTAGGACCCCTGCAGATACCAAAATCTGAGGATGCTCAAGTCCCGTATATAAAGTGACATAGTATTTATGTATAGCCTATTCAAATCCTCCCATATACTTTAAATCAACTTTAGATTACTTATAATACCTAATACAATGTAAATGCTATGTAAACATTTGTCAACATGCAGCAACTTCAAGTTTTGCTTTTTGGAACTCTCTGGAATTTTTAAAAAATATTTTCAAATCTGCGGTTGGTTGAATCCTCAGATGCCAAACCTGGGAATACAGGGCGCATACAGTTCTGTGTGTGGGAATGGTTTCTATTCACCACTGGTTTTTTTTTTGTGGTTCGCGGGCCTCTCACTGGTGTGGCCACTCCCGTTGCGGAGCACAGGCTCCGGACGCACAGGCTCAGCGGCCATGGCTCACGGGCCTAGCTGCTCCGCGGCATGTGGGATATTCCCGGACCGGGGCACGAACCCGTGTCCCCTGCATCGGCAGGTGGACTCTCAACCACCGCACCACCAGGGAAGCCCTCACCATTGTTTTTAAGAGCTTCCCCCAAGGGAGGCTATAATGTGCAAGAAGACAATTTGCAACTGTTGCGAATGTATTTCTCCAATCCATTGTGAACAAGGACTAAGTTCTTTTCTCTCCTATGTGTTAGTTTTAAGGAATGTGACCCTTCTCCCCATGAACCCAAACATAAGATAAGGGGGAGGCACTGATGTAACTGATCTAAGTAACATGAAAATCTCAATCAACTGTTGATGTATTTTTTTTTGCTTGAGTCCAGATATTAATACAGATGTATTACTTTCATATTATACTTGATGAAATTATACTCACCTGATCTTATGACTATTTCCAATAACAACTACGTCATAATGGGAAATTCAAGTCACATAGTCACTTGGTGTTCCATAGTGAGGAGCTAACTCTCTACTAAAGCCCTAGGGCCAGTAGCATGCCAGGAGTACCACTCCCTCCTGCCCCAAGGGGAAAATGGTTTCAGCTACAAAGACATTACTGCTCCACAATAGTAAGGGCTTTGTCTGAATATTACAACATCCTTATCAACCAGATATAGCTCCAGCACCACTGATGTGCTGGGTTCAACAGGCCAAACAGTCAAGCAGAATGCTCTGTATCATGAACATTTTAGAGCCTTTTCCAGCTCTGAGGTGTGAGTTGTATGCCCAAGTGTTGTGCATACTACATATACCTCTTGCTTTGTGATGTGAGATGCAGGGCGGTGTGAGATTTGCTTTGTGGTATGAGATTGCTCTTTACCTTAGAGAAGTTGTCCTTGGGGTTTATTTTTGACATATGTTCTCTGATAGACATGTGGCATTTTAAGGCAGTTAGAGTACTTGCCACTTCACTGCATTCACTTTATTCTCCTAGTTTTATGGTTGAAGCTCTTAGATATTCTTCAAACCCGTTTTTTGGTAATATACCATAAAGTATGATGTTAGCTGTAATTTTTTTGTTAATGATCTTTATCAAGAAAGGAAATTGTTCCCATTTTACTATGTTTTTATCCCAGTGCTTGTTAGATTTTCACTAATGCATTTTTTGGCATCTGTTTAAATAATCATGCTTTTATTCTGTGTTCTTTAAATATAGTAGGCTAGGATAGAATTTCTAATTTTTACCTACTCTTGATTCCTAAAATAAATCAAATTCAATCCTTGTTGATTATGCTAAACTTGATGTATTCAATTTGCTAAAAATATTTTTTTAGTCTATGTTCATTAGAAAGTTTGGCCGTATTATTTTTTTCTGAATATTATTCTGGCTTCATGAATTGAATGGGAAAGTCTTTTTTATACCATTGTAATTTATGAAGAAATATTAATAACATTGGTGATCTTTCTTCTTTAATGTTGAGAACAATGCACTAATGGAGCCAACCGAGACAGATTTCTTAATGAGAAATTTTAAAAATAATTATGCAAATTATTTCTTGATTAGATACATGATTAATCTGATTTTATTATCTATTATTTTGGATTTAATTTTGGTAAGTCTATTTTTCTAAGAATCCATCTATTTCACCTCAATTTTTAAATTATTGTCATAAAGTGATTCCGAGATCTTGAGTCTTTTTAATTTCTGAAAGATTTATAGTGGTGTCTTTCGTTTATAATTTCTAATGTTGTTGAGATTTACCTTCTGTCTCCCTATTTTACATCATTCTTCTATTATGTAGTTGCTTTCTATTCTAATTTTTATTATTTCTTTTGCTTTAAATTTTTCCTTTTGCTCTTAATACACATTTTCTTTTCTGACTTGTCAAGAAGGATGCATAAATCATTGATTTGACCTTTTTCTTAATTTCCAATATGAACTACAATTTTTATTTTATTTTCCAGATTTATTGATGTGTAACTGACAAATAGAAATTGTATATATTTAAAGTGTACAATTTGATGTTTTCATATATGTATACAGTGCAAGGATTACCACAATCAAGCTAATGAACATATCTATCACCTTACATAGTTACCATCTTGTGTGTGTGGTGAGAACACAATATTTATTCTCCTAGTATAAAAAAATCACCTCAAAATGGATTAAAGACCTATGTATAAGATCTGAAACTAAAATTCCTAGAATAAAACATAAGGATAAAGCTTTTTGACATTGGAATAAGCAATTACTTTTTGGGTATGACTTCAAAAGTAAAGGCACTAAAGAAAAAATAGACAAATGGTATATATCAAACTAAAAAGCTCCCACACAGCAAAGGAAACAATCAACAGTATGAAAGGTAACTTATAAAATAGGAGAAAATATTTGCAAATCATATAAGGGGTTAATATCCAAAATACATAAGGAATTCAGACAGCTCAACAAAAAAAGAATAAATACTTGATTAAAAAATGGACAAAGAGATAGACATTTTTTCCAGAGAAGACATGCAAATGGCCAAAGAGTCTATGAAAAGATGCTCAACATCACAAATTATCAAGGAAATGCAACTCAAAATCACAATGAGGTATCACCTCACGTCTGTTAGAATGGCTACTATCAAAAAGACAAAAGATAGCAAGTGTTGGTGAGGATGTGGAGAAAAGGGAACCCCTGTACATTATTGGTGGAAATGTCAACTTGTACACTCACTGTGGAAAACAGTATGGAGATTCCTCAAAAAATTAAAAATAGAACTACCATATGATCCAGAAATTCCACTTCTGGGTATATATCCAAAGGAAGTGAAATTAGTATTTCTAACGGAGATCTATGCTTCCATGTTCACAGCAGCATTATTCACAGTAGCCAAGATATAAAAACAGCCCAAGTGTCTGTTGAGAGCTGAATGATAAAGTAAGTATGATACATATTTTTAAGGCAATATTATTCAGGCTTAAAAAAGAAAGAGATCCTGTCATTTGTGACAACATGGATGAAACTGGAGGACACTATGCTAAGTGAAATAAGCCAGGCACAAAAAACAAATACTGCACCATCTCACTTATATGGGGAATCTGAAAAAGTCAAACTCATAAATGCAGACAGAAGACTGATGGATGCCAGAGCCTGAGAGGTGGGAAAAATGGGGGAGGTATTGGTCAAAAGTTACAAAATTTCAGTTATGCAGGGACGAAGGTCTTCTTCTCTCCCACCATCCCCTTGCCTGAGCCTTTTCTTCGTGCTGATATTTTCTCTATTTAGAACACTTTCTTCCTTATTTTCTTATTACTGACTCTTCATATTATTGAGATCCCAGCATATATCATCTGAATGGCTTTCCCTATCATTTTTATTTAAAATATCTCTTTCCTCCACTTGCCAACCTGTCACCTTCATCCCTTTACTTGACTCTACATTATTTTTTTCATAGTTTATGCCACTATTGGAAAATTATTAAATGTATGTGTTTTGACTGTGTGTGTATATGTGTGTATGTGTCTATGTGTGGATATGTGTGTGTCTGTGTTTTAACTTCTTACTTCGTTTCTCCCCTACTACAATGTAAGATGCATAATGGCAAGAATTTTGTGTGTCTTTTTTACTTCTTTATTACCAGAGCCAAGAAAAGAGCCTGGACATATAAAGACAGTAAAAGCTGTGGCACTATATACAAATGAGATATACAGAGTTTAATTATTATCATTGAAATAGCTACGAGTCATATGCCACCATATGCCAATAATAAAGTAATTCAGAATCAATTAGTAGATAGATTCATTAAATCAAAGAAAGTGTTGAGTCAATTTGTCTGGGATGGGTTGAGTTTACAAACATGAATGAGATCTAACAATCAAGTAATAGTTAACTTTAATTTATGGATGTGGGTTAAGAGACCAAAACCTTTGTTAAATAAAATCTCCATTTTAGTGACTATAAGAGAGCGTCAAGCAATCTCTACCCAAATTCACCTTTCCAGCCCAGATCTCTGGTTGATATGCAACTCAGCCGGGGGAAAGTATAACAACAATTTTTTTGAGATGTTATCATCAAGTGTTGGGATTGTGTAATTATTTGCTAATGACTAAGGAAAGTTTAGAATTAAATAGGTGAAATAAATGCATAAACCCTTGGCATTCATATTTAAAGTTTATCATTACATTTTGTATATTTATTATTTTTGGACTCAATTCAATTTATCGGGGAAAATTTTTATTCCATTTTAAAATATGTAAATAAATAATTGCCTTAGTCTTTGAGTTTAAGTAATTTTACTTTAAATTCACAAAAACAATTACAGTTCACTATATTTAACCTTGATTCATTAGCATCTATGAATTTGGGCATATACCCAGAGAAACCCATAATTCAAAAAGACACGTGCACCCCAGTGTTCATTGCAGCACTATTTACAATAGCCAGGTCATGGAAGCAACCTAAATGCCCATCCACAGATGAATGGATAAAGAAGATGTAGTACATATATACAATGGAATATTACTAAGCCATAAAAAGGAATGAAATTGGGTCATTTGTAGAGACATGGATGGACCTAGAGACTGTCATACAGAGTGAAGTAAGTCAGAAAGAGAAAAATATCATATATTAATGCATATATGTGGAATCTAGAAAAATGGTACAGATGAATCTGTTTGCAAGGCAGAAATAGAGACACAGATGTTGAGAACAAATGTATGAACACCAAGGGGGGAAAGTGGGGGTGGGGTGGTGTTGGGATGAATTGGGAGATTGGGATTGACAGATATACATTAATAGGTATAAAATAGATAACTAATAAGAACCTGCTGTATAAAAATAAATTAATTAATAAAATTTTTAAAAAGGATCTATGAATTACTTAAGTGCTTGAGAGAATTCATTTGGTTATTCAGACAATTTAAGGACTTAAAAAGAATATAAATTATTAAAACTATAAATGCTGATAGCATGTAAACATGTAAGTCACAATAGTATAAAAGCCTTTTTAACAATGATAAATAAATTGTGCTAAATTGCTAGAGATATTAATAAGATTTGTTGATTGAATTTAAATGTTCACTCTGTTTTTCATATATTGAATCAACAAATTGAACATCAATTTTAAAAATTAGGTCGCTGCAAATCAGTTTCTCTGTTTACAAAAAGCATCATCAAACACCATAGAACTTACCTTGAAAATGTATATTTATTTCTCAAGAAATATTTGTTGAATAAATTGAGAATGAATAGTTGGTGTTTTAGTTCTTTTAGGATAGTTCCTTTACTTAATCTGCAGAGTCATCCACGATATGTGTTAAATACAGATTTTCAGAGGTTCCCTCATCTGGAGCTACTGATCTTGGTTGAGTCCAGAAATCTGTTTTTCACAATGCCTCTTTTGATTCTCACAGTAGGCAAATTTGTGATACACTGTCCTAAGGCATGCTCCTAATTTGCTTCCTAGACAGTTTAGGTCTAAAGTCTTTTGACTAATTCCCATGTCCTATGCCACCAAACTTCATGACACAAACCATTCCTCTGCATAAATATGTATAATGCTATTTGATACTCTGCCTTGCTAGCTGGGACTTTCTACATCTACAGAGGCGTGTCATCTCTCTATGTTCCAAGTTACCCTAAGTTAAATTCACTCACATATTTGTCCTTATTTTTACTTGGTTTTTCATAAATTAAAAGCAGAATTCAGTCATTTTTACACTAAAAATAAGAATAACTTTTGTTATTCATGTCATCTCCTGCTTGAGGACAGAAAGATCAAAAAAGCAGTGTCTTGTAGGATCACTGTAGCTGCAAATTTGCAGCACCGTAATTATCCAGCATATGCTAACAAACTGTTCAGCTCATCCAGGCACAGTCAGTCAGCAAGTAAGGAAGCAAAGAGGAGGAAGATAATCAATGGTAATCATTTCTGTATTTTTTTTCCCCTTCCCTTCAAATGCCATTGTCATCTCACTTATGGAAGAAAAACAAAAAGCAATTTAGAAAGTTATCAAAATAAAAAGGAGAAAAGTATTATTTAGAGACAAGAAATATTCATGTGAGTTGAAGGGAAGGTTTGCTTTCTTCAAAATTGAATGAGTACACTTTTGCAACAAGAAAGGATAACAGCATGTTGTTATAATGACAGTGGTCATTGCAACGGAAATCCAAATGTATTGTACGATGAATTGAATTATGCTGTATGTATCAGCAGGAGATAAGCAGACAAACTGGATTAGAGATTATAGTGATAGACAGTCTGGTCCACAGTATTTTAGATTTTGAACATAACCAGTTAAAAATGAATACTCCAGTATTCTAAATATGTTATTAACTGGTAATAATTTCTATACTAATATGGCTGATCATAATACACATTAACTATCTAGTATACTTTTCTAGTGTACAGTTTTGTAGGTGTCATTGTTTATAGCAAGGCTAAAATGAACTCAAAGTCACTTCATTTCATATTCATTTGCATATATATGTATATTTTCAGGCATGAGCTTAATTTGAATAAAAACATGTATTCAAAGTAATTTAAAGTTGACATCCTAATCAAAATACCTCAAACATATATTCAAACTGCAAAATTTAATTTTGTAATATCCTTATGTCTCCTAGGAATAATAAGGTGAATTCAAATGGATGCCCTTAGATACTTGGATATTTTGAAATTTGGGGGTTAAATAGAATTGTCTTAGCTAAAATATTTGAGAAAAAGGTGACTATTTTCTTCAGAGTTTTTTTTTTTTTTCAGGTGTTTTTGCTCATAATTCATGGTGAACATCAGATCTTATAATATTTACATTTGGGGAGGTTATCAAATCTTAGTTTATTCATATTAACATTTACTTTATCATGATAAACTTAGAATCACTCTGCTGTCATCATATTTCTAATTTCTACTTTAATGGCAGGAGTCATGGAAGTAGGCAGCAGTACAACCAAAGAAAATCTGACCCAACTTTTGGGCATAACCTTGGTGTTTAGATCTCACTTGCTTTCTTTTATTTACTTTACCAAGTTATTTGACTCCTCAGATAAGCATCATACTAAAGTATATCGATCTGGATAATGTTCTGTATACAGTTTTCCAGATGCCCTGGTCATATATAGTTACCTCCAGGCCTAATGGGTAACTAGTTCTCTAAAGTGATAAGTACTTTTCAGCAAACATTTCATGATTGATCACAACTCAGGACTGATCACAATTCAGCATGTTTACCTCTTAGAGAGTCCTCAGCAAGGTATGAGCCAGTCAGACAGTAATTTCTTTTACACTGTTAAAATGATCACATGTGGTCTATTCTCTCTCCCTGTAGGTGAAACTCTGCAGATAAGAGTCTGCAATTTTCTTCCTTAAAGCTATAAGGGTGCCTATGTGTTGGACTTTTCTGTAATTTTGTCCAAAACACCTGTATTATTCCCTTATATGCCCCTGCTCCTATTGAAGTGTGCATATAAGTATTCCACCCTTATAATTATCTATTTCTGTCCCTAACATCTTGTACTTATGAGCCCTGGATTCCTTGGAGACATGAGTTTTATTTTTATTTTTAATAAAAGGTTTATTCTAGATTAGATTTAGATAAAAGTTGTTAAGGCAGTAACATACGCTCCACATGCCCCATATGCCCCATACCCAGTTTCTCCTTTACTAACATTTTATGTTACTATGGTATATTTCTCACAATTAATAAACAAATATTGAAACATTATTAACAAAAGTTCATAATTTATCCAGATTTCTCTGCTTTTTATCTAATGTCCTTTTTCTGTTCCAGAATCCCATCCAGAGAACATTACATTTACTCCTCGTGACTCATTAGGTTCCTCTTAATATAACAGTTTCTTAGACTTCCCTTGTTTTCAGTGACCTTGACAATTTTGCAGCATACTGTTCAGTTAATTTGTAGAATGTCCTTTAATTGGGATTTGTCTAGTATTCTCAAGATTAGACTCTGATTATGGGTTTTTTTAAAGGAAGAACACTGGTAAAATGGTATTGTTACATCATGGCAAGGGTGCATAATAACAGCATGACTTACTGCTGTTGGTATTAACCTTGCTCATTTGGCTGAGGTAGCGTTTGTCAGGATTCTCCACTGTAAGTTATTCTTGTTTTGCTTTTTTCCATACTGTACTCTTTGGAGGGAAGTGACTATGTGCAGCTCACTTAAAGTGTGAGGACTTATGCTCCATCTTCTTGAAGGATGTGTGGAAATTAAACAACACACTTGTAAATAACCCATAGGTCAAAAAAGAAATCTCGAAAAGTTAAGAAATATAGTACTTGAACTAAATAAAAATGAAAACACAGCTTATATCAAAATTTGAGAGCTGCATCAAAAGCAGTATATAACATTGAATATATATATAAGAAAAGAGGAAAGATCTAAAATCAATAATCAAAGTTTCCACCACAGAGAACTAGAAAAAGAAGCAAACTAAATCCCAAGTAATCAGATGAAAATAAATAAAAAGAATTAGAACAGAAATGAATATAAATAAAAATAATTAGAAATGAAATTGAAATCAGGAACAAAATAGAGAAAATCCATGAAGCTAAAAGCTGTTTAAAAAAAAAGAAAGATCAATAAAATTGATAAGCCTTAGCCAGCCTAACTAAGAAAAAGAAAGGTCACAAATTATTAATATAAGAAATGAAAGGGGTCCATCACTACAGATCCTATGGGCATATAAAGGAATATTATGAACAACTCTGTGTCCACAAATTTAAGAACCTAGGTGAAATGGACCAATTCCTTGAAAGTCAAAAGCTCCCAAAACTCACATAAGAAGAAAGAGACAATCTGAATAGGCCTATGTCTGTTAAAGAAACTGGATAACCTTGGGCATAGTGATGAATTTTTAGATACAACATCAAAGGCACAATCCATGAAAGAAACAGTTGATAAGCTGAACTTCATTAATATGAAAAACTTTTCCTCTGCAGAAGATTCTAACAAAAGAATGAGAAGATAAGCCACAGACTGGGAGAAAATATTTGCAAAAGACACATCTGATAAAGGACTTTTATGAAAATATACAAAGAACTCTTAAAATTCAACAATAATAAAATAAACAAAGTGATTAATAAATGGCCAAGAACCTGAAAAGACATTTCACCAAAGAAGATATACAGATGGCAAATAAACATATGAAAAGATGTTCAGCATCATAAGTCATCAGAGAAATGCAAATTAAAACAACAATAAGATACAGCTATATACTTATCAGAATGGCCAAAATCTAGGACACTGACATCAAATTCTAGCAAGGATGTGGCAAGGATGGAGTAACAGGAACTCTCATTCATTGCTGGTGGGAATGAAGAAGGTACAGCCACTTTGGAAGGCAATTTGGCTGTTCTTAATCTTAAATCTAAACATACTCTTATCATGTGGTCCAGCAATCATGCTTCTTGGTATTTATCAAAAGAGTTGAAAACTTATGTCAACATAAAACCTGCACATGGATGTATAGAAGATTTATATATAATTGGCCAAATTTGGAAGCAATGAAGATATTCTTCAGTAGGTGAGGAGATAAATAAACTGTAGTACTTCCAGACAATGGAATATTATTCAGTGCTAAAAATAAATGAACTATCAAGCCATGAAAAGACAGGGAGGGAACCTAAATGCATGTTGCTCCATGAAAGAAACCAATCTGTAAAGACTACATACTATGTGATTCCAACTATATGACATTCCAGAAAAGGCAAAATTATGGAGATAGTAAAATATCAATAGGGTGGGGATGATTAGGGTGTAGTGCAGAGGATTTTTCGGGCATTGAAAATACCATGTATGATACTGTAATGGTGGATTCATGTCATTATAGATTTGTCCAAACCCATAGAATGTACAACACCAAGAGTGAACCCTAATGTAAACTTTGGATGATTATGATGTGTCAGTTAGGTTTATCAATTATAACAAATGTACCATTCTGGCAGGGGATGTTGATAATGAAGGAGGCTATCCATGGGTGTGGGCAGGGGTATATGGGAAATTCAGGATCTTCCTCTCAATTTTGCTGTGAACCTGATAGTGCTTTAAAAAAAAGTCTTAAAATATCTATTTGGTTCTTTTAAAGTCTTTGCTGAGACTTTTTATCTTCCCATTTGTTTCAAATGTCCTTGTAATTGCTTGTTGCAGCATTTTATGATGGTGATTTAAAATCCTCATCAGATAATTCTAATACCTGTAGCATTCAATGTTGGCATCTGTTGATTTTTTTTTTTTCATTCAACTTCAGATTTTCCTGATTTTTGCAGCAGGGGAAAGAAATAGACACCAATTATTTGCTACCAAGTAGAATTAAGTCCAGCTTTCCCATTCAGCCTGTGTTGACACCTAGTGGGGAAGATTCTTCTGGTTTCTCAGGGGAAGGATGGGAATCAAGGCTACCCAATACGACATCCATTTGTACTGCATTGGCTGGGAGGGCAACTCCTTCTTGGCCTCCATGGTCATAGCCTCCATGGTCATATGATAAGGCAGAGTACTGACTCCACCATATCTCTTCTGAAACTTTCTCCACATAGAGGGGAAGGAAGCTATTTTACCTCCACGTAGAGGTAGAAATTCAGACTCTCTTTGAGGTCACTGACAGGGGCCAGTGGGTTATGGCTCAGTACTGCTGGGCAGTGATGAAAGCCCCTGTTCCACACTGTGCCTTGTTAGATACTACATCAGCAGGGGTCAGTGTGGGATCAGGTCTCCTCACTACAACCTTATGCCCTTGGAAGTCTGGGCAGCTGTCAATGGTGGAGGTTGGACAGCACTTTTTCTGTAGAGTAGAGTGGTCATTGTCTAAATGATTTCTATATTGCTAGCTGTCCCTTTTGGGGTTTGTTGTTTTGAGAGAGTAGTTTTTGAGTTCTTTGAGTTTTTAAGTGGTTCTATGATTATAAAGATTTTTCTTTACTTACCAGACTCTAGTTCATATTTTAATATATAAAAAAAGAATCACAGTCTAAAACATGGGACATTTTAAGGAGAAAATGTGCTTTAACCAACTGCAAGAAGGTGCATAGTAGACCAGAATAACATATTTATAGTAGCTACATTACTAGCTAAATTCAGGGTCACTTATGAATTACTTATGAGAGTCAGGTGATATAATAAGAAAAATTGGACATTTCATAACCCTATGTTTGAACTCTAGAAAACGTGAGACAAACAAATCAGATTCTAGTGATAATGATTCTCCAAATGAATGCTTAAATGGTAAAAATATTACTTTTCTCTTTTTGTTCAAAAGAAAAAGAAAAGAATCAGGTAAGACAAAGAGCTGAAATTTTGAAAGGAAATAGTTAAATAGTGACAAGTAAACACGTGAATTTTATATGTACATATATTGAGGATATATATAAATAAATATGTATATACATACATACACTCACATATATACACATACACGCATGCACACATGAGATTTTAGAATCTCAGAACCTTGTATCTTAATTATTGAAAATATGTTTGTAATGCTGTTTTTGATAAAAAAAAAACAATTATTGAAAATATGTTTGTAATGCTGTTTTTGATAAAAAAAAAACAATAGCAATGGTTTCACCTCTGGAAAAAAATACCTTCTTTAGTAAACCTGAACTTAAAACAATTTCAATGAATATGAAATCTCCATATATTTACAATTTGATGATATTGGGTGTATTAACCAAAATCCAACTCCAATGTTCAGCATTGAAACCACACACACAAGCACACATACACATGTACAGAATGTGTATACAACACAGTTTTTGCTGGTTAAAAACAAAAAGAAAAACACATTTGGTTTATCAATAGTAAAATTTGGGGGTTTTATTCAGCTAGTATTTACTAAATGTCTACTATGCGGCAGGTGCTGTTTAGGATCTCTCAAGACATACAGTGTACAAAATAAATCAAAACTCTTTCCCTTACAGAGATCACATCCCAGTGGATGAAAACACAGCATAAATAAATACATAGGAAAATATAAACTATGTCAGTGGTGACAAATGCTAGGGAGTGACAGTGCTCCGTAAAAGGGATGGCTATTGCCATAGACTAAAAATTTGTGTACCCCAAATTTCATATGTTGAGACCTATTCCCCAATGTGATGGTATTTGAAGGTGGAGCCTTTGGAAAATGATTAGGTCATAAGGACAGGGCTCTGAATGGGATTAGTGCTCTTATAAAATAGACCCCAGGGAGGGAGCACCCTCTTTCCTTCCAACAACTAAGGACACAGCAAGTAGATGACCATATATCAACCAGGAAGTGGACCCTCACCAGATACTGAATCTGCCAGCCCCTTGATCTTACACTTTTCAGCCTCCAGAACTGTAAGGAACAAATGTCTATCATTTATAAACCACCCAGTCTATGGTATTCTATTATAGCAGCCTGAACATACTAAGACAGCTATGTATACTGGGGAAGCAAGAAACTTTAGTAATATGAATCATCACTGGAATAGTTCAAGAAGAAAGCTTGGTAATATTCATGTTCATTAAACCTGAATGTTGTGAGACATAACATGGATCTTGGTGTCCTGCAATGATTATTAGGATATATTTGTTAATCTATTAGTTACTAATATTCAGTAATTTTTATAAGCAACCAAATATTTATGGATCAACTAATGTGATCTTTTTTGATTTTCAACCCACTTTAGAGGACTTCAACTTTTACATAAGGAGAAATTTGAGAGATTAGATATTTAAGACAGATTACTTCAGTTGGAAATGAGGAATATCAAATCATATATTATTAATCAAATATAACTAAGTGAATTCCCATATAGGAAATATTAATATCACCTTATAGCAATTATAGGAAAAGAGTTTAAGGAAATTGGAAAACTCCAGCTAAGAAGTAACTTGCAGTTTCTTAAAGACAGTTTTGTCAAAAAAGGTTGGAGTTTACTCTCCACATGTCAGGATGCTCCTTAGGTCAATATGCATTGACCTAAGGATCCTCTCAGATGGTTTCAACCTGAATGGAAAGAAACACAGTAATTATCTGCATTTAATGTAATATAATGAAGTGGAAACCTCAAGTCCTACACATAATGATGTTGCAGAAGGAGAACCTTAGGTACATCATGGTTTAGAAATTTGCTAGAGTTCATCTTAAGTTAAATATAAAAGTAAACATCTAAGTTTCAAGGGTAAAGGATTGATTTGCTATAGTTGACATTATTTATGTGTCAAAACATCTTAAATTTTAGAATTTAAGAATGCTGCATTTTTATTAAATTTGAATTTAAAACAATTTCAGTAATAAGAAATCTCAAAACTACGTATTCAATATTGCTGATGAAAATTCATAACCTGACTTTTATTATATATTCAGCACTTAAATTTTGACAAGTTCCTTCAGGTTCTAAATGGATTTATAAAGCTTTATGTCAAAATTTTAATTGTAAAAGTCATATAAACCCAACTGATTGTTTAAAGATGCTTTCCTCTCATAATATCTGTAATTTTGTCCTGATAAGAAAGGTAATAATCATGAAGAGAAGGATGATAAAATGATATTGAATTTTTAAATTAAATTTTTATTTTCTATTAGAGTATAGTGGATTTACAATGTTGTGTTAGTTTTAGGGGTACAGCAAAGTGATTGTTATACATGTGCATATATCCATTCTTTTTCAGATTCTTTTCACATGTAGGTTATTACAGCTTATTGAGTAGTTCCCTGTGCTATACAATAGGTCCTTATTGATTATGTATTTTATATATAGTACTGTGTATATGTTAATCCCAAACTCCTAATTTATCCCTCCCCCCACCTTTCCCCTTTGGTAACCATAAGTTTTCAAAGTCTGTGAGTCTGTTTCTGCTTTGTAAATAACTTAATTTGTATAATTTTTTAAGATTCTTCATATAAGCAGTATCATATTTGTCTTCTCTGTCTGACTTTACTTCATTTAGTATGGTAATCTCTCGGTCCATCAATGTTACTCCAAATGGCATTAATTCAATATTTTTTATGGTAATATTCCATTGTATATATGCACCACATCTTCTTCATCCGTTCCTCTGTCAATGGACATTTTAGGTTATTTCCATGTCTTGGCTATTGTAAATAGTGCTGCAATGAATGGGGTGCATGTATCTTTTCAAATAATGGTTTCATCCAGATATATACCCAGGAGTGGGATTGCTGGATCATATGGTAGTTCTATTTTTAGTCTTTTAAGAAACCTCCATACTGTTCTCCATAATAGTTATACCAATTTACATTCCCACCAATAGCATAGGAGGGTTACCTTTTCTCCACACCCTCTTCAGTATTTATTGTTTGTAGACTTTTTGATGATGGCCATTCTGACTGGTGTGAGGTGGTATTTCATTGTCGTTTTAATTTGTATTTCTCTAATAATTAGTGACGTTAAGAATCTTTTCATGTGCTTTTTGGCCTTCTGTACTTCTTTGGAGAAATGTCTATTTAGATCTTCTGCTCATTTTTTTGATTGGGTTGTTTCCTTTTTCAATATTGGGCGGCATGAGCTGTTTGTATATTTGGGAGATTAATCCCTTGTCAGTTGCTTCGTTTGCAAATATTTTCTCCCATTCCGTGGGTTGTCTTTCATTTTGTTTACGGTTTCCATTGCTGTGCAAAAGCGTTTAAGTTTAATTAGGTCCCACTTGTTGATTTTTGTTTTTTTCGTTACTCGAAGAGGTGGATCCAAAAAAGATACTGCTGCGATTTTTGTCAGTGTGTTCTGCCTATGTTTTCCTCTCAGAGTTTTATAGTATCTGGTCTTACATTTAGGACTTTAATCCATTTTTAGTTTATTTTTGTGTATGGCATTAGAGAATGTTCTAGGTTCATTCTTTTACATGTAGCTGTCAAGTTTTCTCAGCACCACTTATTGAAGAGACTGTCTTTTCTCCATTGTATAGTCTTGCCTCCTTTGTCATAAATTAATTGACCACAGGTGTGTTGGTTTATTTCTGGGCTTTCTCTCCTGTTCCATTGATCTATATGTCTGTTTTTGTGCCAGTATCATACTGTTTTGATGACTGTAGCTTTGTTCTATAGCCTGAAGCCAGGGAACATGATTCCTCCAGCCTCATTTTTCTTTCTCAGGATTGCTTTGGCTATTCGTAGTCTTTTGTTTCCATACATATTTTAAGATTTTTTGTTCTAGTTCTATGAAAAATGCCATTGGTAACTTGATAGGGATTGCATTGAATCTGTAGATTGCCTTGGGTAGTATAGTCATTTTGACAACATCAATTCTTCCAACCCAAGAACATGGTATATTTTTCCATCTGTTTGTATCCTGTTCAACTTCTTTCGTCAGTGTTTTATACTTTTCAGAGTACAGGTCCTTTGTCTCCTTAGGTAGGTTTATTCCTAGGTATTTTATTCTTTTTGGGGTGATGATAAATAGAATTGTTTCCTTAATTTCTCTTTCTGATCTTTCATTGTTAGTGAATAGAAGTGCAAGAGATTTCTATGTATTAATTTTGTATCCTGCAACCTTACTGAATTCATTGATGAGCTCTAGTAGTTTTCTGGTAGCATCTTTAGGATTTTCTATGTATAGTATGTCATCTGCAAACAGTGACAGTTTTACTTCTTTTCAAATTTGGATTTCTATTATTTCTTTTTCTTTGCTGATTGCCATGCTTAGGACTTCCAAACTATGTTGGATAAAAGTGGCGAGAGTGGACATCCTTGTTTTGTTCTTGATCATAGAGGAAATGCTTTCAGCTTTTCACCATTGAGTATGATGTTAGCTGTAGGTTTATCATATATGGCCTTTATTATGTTGATGTATGTTCCCTCTATGCCCACTTTCTGGAGAGTTTTTATCAAAATGATAATTTTTAATATTTAATGACAATTCTAAAACAGGCACTGTACTAAATGCTTTGTGGATAATCTCAATTACAGTTTACAGATTCATCTGGGTGGTTGCTCAGAATCACACCTAGTAATGGATAGGAGCAATACTCTAACTCTAGACTAGCCCTGAAGTGGGTGTACTTAATCCCTATTACCCTATCTTGAATCAGGATCTGATTATTTTTTTAAATCATCGTGGTTATGGATAGAATAAACAAAATATGTTCCCCAAAAATCATAGAATAATTGTACCATGTGATGTTTTTAACATCTAGAAGAGGTAAAATTACTATAAACATAAGAAAAGAATCATTTAGCTTACTGTTGAAAAAAATAAGACTTTGGCTAATAGTTTGACAAAGTGGTTGGGGGAAATTTACAAATACCTTAACCATAATATATTTACTAAAATTAGTTAGGATCTCTATAGATTTTGCTATACCTGTGGAGAACATCAATTACTATCTTATTTTTATCATCCCTTCAAGCCACTCACCGAAATTAGATTCTAAAAAATTGAAAGACTGTGCCTAATACTTACAACATGATAATTTTTATTCTTAAAACTAGTATTTAGCCCATAGTAGGTTTTTAATTCTTAATTTTTATCACTTGTGTAATAACTCTAGGGAAGTATTCAGGCTTCACATCTCGCCATATACATTAATACTGTCCGGTTCAGCCTCCGCATTCATGCATAGCACCTGCAGCTTTTCCCAGTTGACTTTCAACTGTGGCTCCAGGAACACATGTATAAGATTTATCTTAAATTGAGCGTGTTTACTAATAGGAAGTGAAATGATGAAGCTTTTTCTACAAGGGAAAAATAAAGCAAGTTGTATTTTTTTAGTTGTCCTCATATATAATCTCAAATCCTGTACCTGTAGCTGACTTCAAGATCAATTAAAATTCTAAATGTCAAAGGAAGAACAAAAGATAATATATTTTATATTTTGAAAAATAAGTTCTGGAAAGGAACTTTGCATCAGCTTTCAAATTTTTATTTAAGAATTATTTGAGTAGCACTGTACCTAATCATTGCCAAGACACCATCATGGACAGAGTTGTCTGTAGACCATCAAGCTGGTGAGGGTTACCAGGTTCTGGGTAGGATAGGCTCTTGCAGGTACAGTGCACACACATGCATATGGAGTTCAGGTAGGTCACCAGCTGCTCCATCAACTACAATGTGAAAGGCCCTGTATGGAGGGCGATGTGATCATACTGTTGGAATCAGAGCAAGAGGCTCAGAGACCACGTTGATCCTGCTGAGCCCTGGATGTCTGGGTCAAGCACTTAGCCCATGTTTAGGATCTGCAAGAGTTACAAAGTATCTAGAATTAATGTTAAAAGATAAAAATAAAAAACAGGGCTTCCCTGGTGGCGCAGTGGTTGAGAGTCCGCCTGCAGATGCAGGGGACACAGGTTCGTGCCCCGGTCCGGGAGGATCCCACATGCCGTGGAGCAGCTGGACCCGTGAGCCATGGCCGCTGGGCCTGTGCGTCCAGAGCCTGTGCTCTGCAGCGGGAGGGGCCACAGCGGTGAGAAGCCCGTGTACCGCAAAAAATTTTGAAAAAAAACAAAAAAAGCAAAGAAGTATTTGAATAAAATAAACACCTATATTTTGAAATAAACCATTTCCCAGAATGGATAGCATATTTTTAAGGATAATTTTATGTCCATTCACATCCTAATGGGCAGTCAGTAGATTGACAAAGAGAAAGAGGCTAAATATAACTTATTCAGCTAGTCCCAAAATGAAAAATAATATTGACAAATAATACTTATAACTGTATAAAGTTTAGTTCTTTGCAAAGTCATTCACCTCACATAGAAAAATACACACATGCATGTACACACACACACACACACACACACACACACACACACACACACACCCCTAGACTGCTATACTTGCAATAGTATCTGAACTAATGCTGAGAACAAATACTTTCTACATACTATACTTCTGATGATTCTGATAGCAGACAAGGAAAACAAACGTTTCATCTAAAAATCCATCTGGCTCTAAGTCAGTGATGTACCTTCCAGTTCTCCCCTTACCTCTAATACCTTACCACATCCAAAGAGTGGAAGATGGGGGGTTATCAGTACTCTAATCTATTACTTTTAAGTGGGTAATATCAAACTCTTAAAATCAGAAAAATTGAACATGATAAATGTGGGCTTCCAGCTTCTTCTCTGAAGCTTTATTTTATCCTATATAGTTAACTCTATATGATATTGAGCATAAAGCTAGCTGCTAAATTTACTGAATGTGTAAAGATATTAAATAGACATCATGGTCCAATTTCTATTCAGATTTCAGGATAAATTTAGCTTATTCCATCATAAAGACATCAAACGTCCATTTTCATAAATAGAATACATGGATGGCGCCAATTAAAGCAAAATGATAATTACAGTTAAAGAAATGGAAACTATAGTATCACAAAGTCACAGCCAATAACTGAGCATTTTAGATGGAATCAAAGGCAATACAAAAACGAATTGATCAAGTCTGCATAATTAAAGATTTTTCTTTGCACAAATGAATAAACAATGACTAAGCTTTAGAAATGATAGTCCTGAAGCAAGAAGCATATATCTCTGTGCAATTTCTCATTGTACAGTATGGAATTCATTAAAAAGGGACTAAAAGAACCATGATTGTTCATGATTGTATTTAGATAGTTGGATTCAGTAAATTATTTTAAATCATTACCTAGACATCTATATTTGGAGAAATCAAGATAATAGTCTTGATTAAGGATATATTTCTCAAATAGATTCTTTGGTAAGCAGAATTCTAGATGGTCCCCAAGGTTCACACACACTGGGATACATATCTTCTACAATCTCTCTCCTCAATTGTGGGAAGGGCCTTTGAATATGATGAGATAAATTCTAGTCATTATGTTATATGACAAAAATTTTTTTCAGATGTAATTAAAGCTACTAACCAGTTGTCTTTGACTTAATTAAATGGGAGATTTCCCTGTGAGGGCTTGACCTAATCAAGTGCAAGTCTGTAAAAGAAAGACTGTGACCTACATGTAGGTCAGATATGTTCTCTGGCTGGCCTTGACAATATAAGCTGCTGAGTGACAGTGTTTATGCAGAGGCCAAAGGGCAAGGACCTCATGGGCACCTTTAGAGCTAAGAGTAGTCTCCAACTAGCAGCTGGTAAGAAAATGGAACCTCAGTCATACAGCCACAAGGAAATGAATTCTGCTAACAACCCCTTGGGTTTGGAAGAGGGCCCTGAGCATCAAAAAAGAATGCTGCATGACAACCACTTTCATTGTAATTTTTTGAGACCCTGAGAAAAGGACCCAATGACGCTATGCCCAGATTCCTACCCCACAGAAACTGTGAGGCAATACATGTATATTGCTTTATACTGTTTAGTTTTGGGTAATTTTTGTAGTCATAAAAAACTAATACAGACTCTAACCCTAAGAGTAATCTCCAGCTCCTACCTATAGAAACAGCCTAAGCATTCCCCATTATTTTTATGATAATAAACAAATTTTTAACTTTTTATGTCATATTAATCAATTTCTTCTCTATTATTTTATGATATTTCTTAATCATGTTTCTTAATTTCTCATTTTTCAAAAATATGCATTTTTTGTCAAGAATATAATTAATCAAGAATCCCCTACATATTCCTATCTGAGGGAAAAATATTCTCTATTCATTCAGACACAGGTATAATTTGAATAAATCCCTACTTTTTAGTTTCAAACAGGCCCACTCTATTGATATTTCACTCATTAATGCATATCTAGTTGTGAAAACGTAACACCCAGAGTTGAAAAAGTAAATGTTTTATAGTGCATGTAGCAGCCAAATTTACAAAGTACATTAATGCAATACACAAAGAGTTGTAGAAACATGCAAGTCATGTACAAGCATAACTACTTGAGGAAGGAAATCATTGCTGAGATGAGTTTTAGTTTGCTGTGTTTGTAAATGAGACACAATAAAAGTAACATTTTTTAGGAAAAGCAAAACATATTGTTATCTCTGATATTCATCACGTTTGCTTATAAAGGTTACTTGTCCAACATTTATGAATGTGCTAACCAGGGAGTTATTGATACTACTTGTAAAACACTCTTAAATATACTCTCAGGGATACCTAGATTGTTAACTCCTCACAAAGGGCTTAAGTCTCTTCGTAGACTGTAGTTATTGTTTTCCCTCCTCAGAAATAATTAACTCTTGATTCAAAATGTTTATCCATAAGGATAGATAATTAGAATAAGACTATAACATTTTATTTATTTATTTATTTTTACATTTTTCACATTGTGGGAAATCATAACACTTCAAACTAAATAATCATTCTTCATATGCTTGCACTCTGTATGACTAGAAAGGGGTCTGATTTCCTGCCCCTGACTCCCTGCTGATAAATCTTCCCAAACAACTTTTACAATTTATTAAGCTTCCACAATGGGTAAGCCCATTGTTCACGTTTATCTTGTATTTCTTACAGTAACTCTAAAGGTAGGTTTCAACCCCAAATCTAAAGGCTAAAGTTTAGCAACGTACCCTGAGGTCATAGCCATTGAAGCAGAGAAGAGACGCTAACCATCTATCTGACTCTGAAGCCGTTTTTCTTTCCCAATTCAATGCCACTCCATCTTGTCTATGTCTATTTTTTCAGTAGCAGCTAAATAAATTGGTTTCCCCTCTTTGATTTCCTCAGAGTTCATCCTAAGGCTCATGGCCCCTAATCACCCAATTCCGAAGCCACAGTTAATGAGAAGAAAAAACAAGATGGAGAAAAATAAAGAACCATGTTCTGCCTTTTATATGCTTTCATTGTGAAGCTGGTAAAAAGACTGACTAGGAGGCATGCTTAGAGATTTTATTCTTCTATGGGACTGGGCAATCTTATTACTGAATCACTGAGACTAAAAGTGATTTGTGGACTGTTTATGATATATAATGTCAAGTAAAATTATGATCCTGTTAGAATTTTCATCTGGATCAGGGAGGTTTACACTCAATCAACAAAGCTTAGGAGGACAGTGGAAGATGATAAGTTGGTCTTGTTCCAAACTAAAATTTGAACATCTTCTTACCTATGTCTGTTTGCTTTCCATGCCGCTCTATAATCTTGCTCAAATAGATTTAGCCTCTATAATGAACTATTTTGGTGACAGAAAAATCAGTGCAAACTGGCTTAAGCAACCCAGGGAATATATTGATTCAATAAGCACAAATGAAAATGATGGCATTGGTTCCTGGTTTATTTCTACCTTCTTCAGTGTGTTCACTTAATTCTGTGGCTGCACATAAGAGCAAGGTATGTGTGTACAAGAGATATCCCCTTGTTAAAGTCCCATGGAAGGAGATATTGTCTTGAGGTGGTTTGAAAAAGCCTTGAGAGTCACTTTTATCAGATTAGCTTAGCTTGTGTTCACCCCTAAATGCATTATGTGGCCAAGAAATCTTGTTCGGGGGTGGACCTGGTTTACATATTCCAGGTTGCTAGAGGTAGAACCTCAGTTTCAGGCCACGTAGACTGAGAATGGGGGAAGGATGGAAGACCAAATGAAAAGCAGGGGCCATCTCAGGAAGAAAAAGGAATAGATGGTGGGAAAGCAAATAACTGTCCAATGAGAACAGTTTTTATGGAAGTTCTGTTCTAGCAGGATTTATTTCTGAACTTTCCAATAATTATACCAGATTTTAAGAACCACATTCTTTCTGCTGTGTAACTCCAGTCTTCATACTTCTTTTCATATTAGCTTTTACATCCTTCACTGTTATCTACCAACTGCAGGTGTTCAGCCCTGGGTTATAATAAGCCTTGTTCAATGACTTTTCCAGAAGCTTGATGACAGTCTTTCTCCCTTGGCCCATTGTCAAAGGTGGATTCAAGCATTGCTTATAAATGTTTCAAGAAGTTAGATGAAATGTCTAAATCAGCCAAATGAACGGCTATATACGATTTGCAGTCTGTGTAGACTTTGTTTGATTCTACATTACTGAGATTTTCTCAGAAAGACTCCAGAACTACAATTTTTCTAGAATTTCTTTGTGAAAACACTGAGTTTAAAAAGATGAACTGCAATTTTTCTAGAATTTCTTTGTGAAAACACTGAGTTTAAAAAGCTGAACTGCAGTGATGAAGCCATATAATGACCTTCAATTCCATAGCCATTTGCTTCCACTTGTTCATTTAAATTTGTGGTAGAAATCTAAGTGTTTAGCTTAACTGCCCTACTATGAAATACAGAGAGTTATGAAAAGATGTTAACAGCCTGTCCCCATGCTATCATTGAAAAGGCTCACTGGGTATTCAATAATAGGAAAGAAAAAAAGCATAAGTGCAAAGAGGCAAAAATTATTTAGATTAACATGGCAAAGGTTTCTAGGGTACAAAGGAAAATTAAATCAAACAGTGGGTTTCTTTTCAATTGAGTCCTTTAAGGAAGCAGGCAAGATGTTATGTTCTTTATTTGTCAGACAAGTGACAAGGTTAATCAGTGCTAATTGCCCAAGATTGGCCTCTCAGTTACATCAGTTAAAGTACACTCTCATATATACTGACCGAACCCTTCTGTGTGGTGGGTAGGCAGAGAAAAGAAAGGCATATATAGTAAGACCCTCTTCTAGTTGGAAAAAGAAATCAATACTGATTTACTTGTAGCAGAATTGAGCCATTTCGTCTGCAGTCTTTTTATCTGCAAGGCCCCCTGGCCAACAGTGTGGGAAAACATTCATGGAACGAATGCATTTAGCAAGAGTAATCATCATCATCGTGAAGTGCTTATCAGAAATGAAGACAAAATGCAATTAGGCTAGATTTACAGTTGGACCAATAATTACCACTCAGATGTTTCAGCTGAATGGAAAATACATGATTCCAAACCATGACATTTGTGTTCGATTGCTTTCTCCTCCTTTCTCTTGTGATCTCTAACCCTCCTCCATTTTCTTTTCTTTTTTTTTATTTATAAAATATGTCAGTCATGATGTAGCACAGCTGAATAATTGTCATAGAGTCAAATGCTTGCAGATGGTTAATGGAAACAGAAAATTAAATGAACAGCAGTAAAGAAACTCATACAAAATTAAAGAACTCTATTGCAAATTTAAAGGGTCATTTGGTTTCATCAGAAATCAAATAATATGAATATGTTATCCTCTGCATGAAAGAGACTATGTTAAATTGTTTTGAGAGCTGAAAACTGAGCAATCAATGGTGTGCTAATGAAATTTGTGAAAAAATCATGCACTATTGAAATATGCTGTAAATTGTCATTTATTCCCTACAGAAGAAGGTCTACTTTGGGGGATCAATTTTTTTGAGCTATTGTTTACTTAAATTATTGAACTGATGATGGGACTTGAAACAAGTTAAGACTGTTACTAGAAAGAAATGAGAGTAGGATTAAACTTAAGCAGACGTCTCTGAGTTGCAAAAAAAAAAAAAAAAAAAAAATACAACCCACCAAACTAGTTACTCTTTCAAAAGTGTCTTGTCTGAGATTTTTTTCCTCATATGACAGAAACCCAGCAATTCATAACACATTCATGATATGTCCAAAGAACAGAATCAATGGCCCCATTGACCTGCCAGGACTTAAAACGGTTTAGGCCAACTAAGCTGTCATCTGCCTGGCATTTTTCAAATATATAACTGATAAAACTTTTGTGAAAAGAAAAGCTGTCTTTCTGGTGAAGCATTAGATATAATGTTGTATGGTGTCGTTCAGAAGTGGATTTCAGTTACAGATTCTTTAAGAATAGATTTCAAGATTACGAAGAATTACATTCTTTATTCACTCCTTTTTATTTTTCATTATCCTCTCCATTTTCTGGGAAACCTAGAAGTCAATATGAAATGTCTTTTGTCCATGATAGAAATGATTTTCGTGTTTGATGGTTGCTCATATCAAAGGGAAAGAAAAATAAAGACATATAATTGAGTCTTCATTGAAAATAACTCAGGCATTTGTGACACTGCCTTGAATGGCTATCTAATAGCTGAATATTTTTAATGACTAACAAAGTCTTAGAGGGTGTTTGAAAGTGAGTCAGTTTTTCACACACACAAAAAACAGGTCTACAAAATAAACATTCCTAAAAGAACAGCTTTAAAAAGGTTAAAATAAAATATGTTAAAAAAAATAAATCCCTTAAGATGCTTCATAGTCTTTTCAAGTGCAAAACAAAATGTATCTTACCTTGCACTAATGAGAAAGAAATATTATAAATATATATATTTTTTTCTTTTCAATTATACTTCATGCTTTAAACCATTAAAACTATCTTTGATCTTTTTTTTTCTGCTCTCACACTTCTGAGTTGTCAGTAGCTCGTATAAAATTGATTGTATCAATATAAAATTGATGAAAATATTGATTCAACTTTTCATTTAAGTACAAAATACCTTATTTTAAATCATACCTGACAAAGGTAACATTTAGTTGCTTCCTATTTCATGTTAAAGTAAGGTGAGAACAAAAATAGCTCAACAATTTGAATAGTTTATATGAATAAGTTATAATGAAATGTCCAATTTTATTGAGTTGAAACATTTTTCTGTACATTTTCAAATGTTACTCCAATTTAAAGGACTTTATGCCTTTTTTCTAACTAAAGCTCTTTAATACGCCTTTTTTACATAAGAGTGATATTGTTGTCATTTTAAATCCAGCCATCTAAATACCAAATGTAGAAGCATTATCTAGACAGTATACAACAACAGCACTCTTTGAAGATTCATCACTAAAAAATAATTATCTGTAGAAGAAATCTGTAGCAGAGACATTGCTATTAATCCCACTTAATATCATCATTCTCCAGTTTTTCTTATAAGTTAAAAATTTACCTTTTTTTCTTTTCAAATAAAATGTAAGAGATTTTCATGCCAGAAGAAAACATCTTTATTTTGTTGTATTAAATTGCAATTTCTCCAAATATCCCAACTCTATTAAAGGCCTGTATTAAATACTTCTGTTCAGTACAAAGTACATTTCATACACATACAGTACAGTGCATGGGTGTGCCTGAAACATTATACATCTTGATAAATAAATTCCATTTTTGATAAGTATATTCCCTTAAATTAATACATATCACAGCTGCAAACCTGAGGAGAAAATACAAAACATTTATACTACTATTTAGAGTGCTCTTCTGGGTTCAAGATGGCACTAGAAGTTGGGGAAGATGTTTTTTAACAGTTTGAGATTCCGTGGATGAGACAAGTCTAACAACCATGAAATAAGTACAAAAATAAGTATAAGTACATTGTAATTTTAAAGAGCTGTCAAGGTCAAAAGAAGTTGCAGAAAGATGACAGTGGGAGGCATGTTACACTGCTCAGGTCCACCTTCAGAATTAGGGCACTCATTATCCCAGTTGGCGGGAGTGTTTGCCACTGACAGCTCACAGCTGAGTCCCTCCCTTAGAATTACCCTTCAGCACCTAAGGGAACTGCCTCACAAACTTGTCTGCCTTCACCTCAGGCTGCATCTGGTGATTAATGTGGGTAAAAGGTGTCAGCACCCTCGTCTCGCTTCCAGGCATTGTTCAAAGGCCACCACAGTTTCAGTGTTCCCCATGAGATCAGAAAAAGCCACTGTTATTACTTCCTTAATTTGCCCAATACTACGTTCCTCATTTAGTCATTGTGGGTCACTTGAGAGTAAGCCTTAATAAACTTCTTGCACAGAGATCTTAGTCTCAGAGTCTCATAGCCAGTAACCCAATCTAAGTGTGAGACCTTAATTTGAACTTGAGTGATTGGCAGCATTTGGATGATTAGAGAAATGAAGGGAAACCATCTTAGCCTGGTGTGGCATGGAATACACAAACCAAGGTGAAAAAGTGGAAGTGGCTTGTTACGTTTGTAAGATGGTGAAGAGACTCTGGTCTGATCATCTGAGGGATTTTCAGGGAATTATTTGAAATGAGAATGTACAAGACAGATGGCAGTAGAATGTGAAAAGTATTAAAAGACATGTAAAAGATTTGGATTTTATTGAGTAGATGTTTGCAAGTCAATCTAAGACTGAATAAAAATGTAATGTTTAAGAAAGCTTGATATGACAAGGATGTGAAGTATGGAATAGAATCAGGAATAACACCACAAATTCATGTCTTAGAGAATGAAGGCCTGTGTAGGTGACAACAGAAAAGGATTTCTTCTCTCTCTTTCTCTCTCTCTCTCTTTCTGGTGTGTTCTGTGTTGAGAAAAAAAGGAAAAAAAACCTCACATATACATTTTTTTAAAGATTGTATTAAATCTTTGATCAGGACATCATCACATCATCTCTTGCTGAGTTAGGTTATATCCACAAGTGTATTTTCGCAAAAAATAGGTCAATAATCTTGGTATCTATTTTTTAAATTTTTATACAATTTTTAAAGGTTACTTCCCATTTAAAGTTATAACAAAATATTGGCTGTTCCCCGTGTTGTGCAATACACCCTTGAGCCTATCTTATACACAATACTTTGCATATTTAGAATGCCCTTCTGCTGACTTTTTTTTAAAATTGAGGTATAGCTAAAGTACAATATTGTGTAAGTTTCAATTGTACAACATAGTGATTCACAATTTTTAAAGGTTATATTCCATTTATAGTTATTATAAAATATTGGCTATATTCTCTGTGTTGTACTATATAACCTAGTAGCTTATTTATTTTATCCTTAGTAGTTTGTACCTCTTAATAACCTACCACTGTCTTTCCCCCTTCACTCTCCCCACTGGTAACAACTAGTTTGTTCTCTATATCTTTGAGTATGTTTCTTTTTTGTTATAGTCATTAGGTTGTTTTATTTTTTTAGATTCCATATATAAGTGATATCATACTGTATTTTCTTTCTCTGTCTGACTTATTTCACTTAGCATAATATGCTCCAAGTCCATCCATGTTGTTGTAAATGGCAAAATATCATTCTTTTTATGGCTAGGTAGTATTCCATTGTACATATAAACCACATCTTCTTTATCCAATCATCTGTTGATGGACACTTAGGTTGCCTCCATATCTTGGCAGTTGTAAATAATGCTGCTATTAAAATTGAGGCTCACATATTTTTTCAAATTCGTGTTTTCTTCCTTTTTTTTTTTCTGGGTAAATACCCAGGAGTGGAATTGCTGGGTCACGTGATAGTTCTATTTTTATTTTCTTGAGACACCTCCACTATTTTCCATAGTGGCTGCACCAGTTTACCTTCCCACTAACAGTGTACCAGGGTTCCCTTTTCTCCACATCTTCATCTACTTTTGTTATTTCTGGACTGTTTGATGATAGCCATTCTGACAGGTGTGAGGTGATACCTCATTATGGTTTTAACTTACATTTCTCTGATGATTAACAATACTGATCATCTTGTCATATGCCTGTTGGCCATCAGTATGTCTTCTTTGGAAAAATGTCTATTGACTTCTTCCGCCCATTTTTTAAATTGTGTTGTTTGGGTTTTTTTGATGTTGATTTGTATGAGCTGTTTGTATATTCTGGATATTAACCCTTTATTGGTCATATCATGAGCAAATATTTTCTCCCATTCAGTAGGTTTTCTTTTTTGTGGATAGTCTCCTTTGCTGTGCAAAGTCATTTAAATTTAATTAGGTCCCATTTGTTTATTTTGCTTTGATTTCCTTTGCTTTAGGAGATAGCTCCAAAAAAATATTGCTACAATTGATGTCCAAGCATGTTCTCCCTATGATTTTTTCTAGGAGATTTAGGTTTTCCTGTCTTAAATTTAGGTTTTTAATTCATTTTGAGATTATTTTTGTATATGGTGTTAGAGAATGTTCTAATTTCACTCTTACATGTAGCTGTCCAGTTTTCCTAGCACCATTTATTGTTGAGACTGTCTTTTCTCCATTGTATATTCTTGGCCTCCTTTGTCATAAATTAATTGGCCATAAGTGGGTGGGCTCTCTATTCTGTTCCACCGATCTATGTGTCTATTTTTGTGCCAGTACCATATTGTTCTGATTACTATAGCTTTGTACAGCCTGAAGTCAGGAAGCATGATTCCTCTAGTTTTCTTGCTTGATATTATTTCAATTTTCTTAAATTTACCAAGGCTTATTTTGTGGCCTAGCATGTGGTATCTTGGAGAATGTTCCATGTGCACTTGAAAAGAATGTGGATTCTATGCCTTTGAATGAAATGTTTTATATATATATATGTATGAGGTCATTTGGTATAATGTGTCATTTAACATCAGTGTTTTATTGATTTTCTGTCTGGATGATCTGTTCATTGATGTAGATGGGGTGTTAAACTCCCCTACTATTATTGTGTCACTGTCGTTTTCTCCCTTTATGTCTGTTAACATTTGCTTTATATATTTAGGTACTCCTATGTTGGGTGAATATATATTTACAATTGTTATATCTTCTTGGATTGATCCCTGGATCATTAAGTAATGTCCTTCTTTCCTCTTGTAGCAGACTTTATTTTAAAGTCTATTTTGTCTGATACAAATACTGATACCCTGGCTTTCTTTTCATTTTCATTTTCATGAAATACCTTTTTCCATTCTCTGACTTTCTGTCTGTGTGTGTATTTAGATCTGAAGTGAGTCTCTTATAAGTAGAATATATAAGGGTCTTCTTTTTGTATCCATTTAGCCACACTATGTCTTTTGATAGGAGCATTTAGACCATTTACATTTAAAGTAATTATTGCAGTGTATGTTCCTGTTACTATTTTGTTTATTGTTTTGGGGCTGTTTTGCAGATCTTTTTTATGCCTTTCTACTTCTTTTGTTCTCTTCTCTTGTGATTTGATGATTATCTTTAATGTTATATTTAGATTCCTTTTTCTTTTGTGTGAGTGTATCTATTATAGGTTTTTTGGTTTGTGGCTACCTCTCTCTCTCTCTCTTTCTCTCTCTCTCTTATATATATATATATATATATATATATATATATATGTGTTATGTTGCTGATCTCTTAATTTCAAATACATTTTAAAAACCCTGCATTTGTATTCTCCTCCCCTTATGATTACTGTTTTTGATATCATGTTTTATACCTAACTATTTTCTGTACCCCTTAACTGCGTATTGTGGATACAGATGATTTTATTACTTTTGTGTCTTAACCTTCCCACTAGCTTTGTGCATAGATGATTTTCTACCTTTATATGTTTGCCTTTCCTGATGAGATTTTTCCTTTCATTATTTTCTTGTTTCTCATTGTGTCCTTTAAATGTGTTGTGCTACTCCTTTCTAGCCTGCAGGGTTTCTGCTGAAAAGTCAGTTGATAGCCATATGGAGTTCCTTATTGCTTTCCCCTTGCTGCTTTTAATATTCTCTCTTTATTTTTATTTTTGCATTTTAATTACAATTTGTCTTGGTGTATTCTTCTTTGGGTTAATCCTGTATGGGACTCTGTATTTCCTGGACTTGGATGACTGTTTTCTCTCCCAGATTAGGGAAGATTGCAGCTATTATGTCTTCAGTTATATTCTGAAGACATAGAGCCCCTTTCTCTCTATCTCTGCTCCTTTGGGATCCCTATAATGAAAAAATTAGTGTGGTTAATGTTGTTCCAGAGGCATCTAAAACTGTCCTCATTTCTTTTCAACATTTTTTCTTTTTTCTGCTCAGCATCAGTGAACTCTGTTCCATTACTCTGTTCCAGTTCACTGATATGTTCCTCTGTTATTTAGTCTATTGATTCTTATATTGCATTTGTTTTATTTCTGTTATTGTATTCTTCATCTCAGTTTGATTGTTCTTTATGTTTTCTATCTCTTTGTTAAAAATTTCTAACTTCTCATTCTCTGCATCCATTCTTCTCCCAAGTTATTTAATATCTTTACAATCACTACCCTGAACTCTTTCAAAGTTAGATTACCTGTCTCTATTTCACTTAGTTCTTCTTATTGGGTTTTATCTTGTCCCTTCCTCTCTCCCCACATTTTGCCTAACTTGCTGGGTTTTTTTGTTTTTTGGTGTTTTGTTTTTTATTGAAGTGTAGTTGATTTAAAAGTTTGTTTTAATTTCTGCTGTACACCAAAGTGATTCAGTTATAAATCTATCTATGTATCATCTATCTATCTATCTATCCTTTTTCAGATTATTTTCCACTACAGGTTACTACAAGATATTGAATATAGCTCCCTGTGCTATACAGTGGATCCTTGTTGTTTACCTGTTTTATATATAGTACTCTGTATCTGTTAATGCCAAATTACAAATTTGTCCCCCCACCCTTTACACTCTGGTAACCATAAGTTTTTCCTATGTCTGTGAGGCTATTTCTGTTTTATAAATAAGTTCATTTGTAACATTTTTTTAAGATTCCACAGATAAGTGATATCATATGATATTTCTTTGTCTGACTTGCTTCACATAGTATGATAATCTTTAGGTCCAGTCATGTTGCTGTAAATGGAAGTATTTCATTCTTTTTTATGGTTGAATAATATTCCAACATATATATCATGTCTTCTTTGTCCATTCTTCTGTCGATGGACATTTAGATTGTTTCCTTGTCTTGGCTATTGTGAATAGTACTGCTATGAACATAGGGGCACATGCACTTTTTTTTTTTTTTTTTTTTGTGATACGCAGGCCTCTCACTGTTGTGGCCTCTCCCGTTGTGGAGCACAGGCTCCGGACGCACAGGCTCAGCGGCCATGGCTCACGGGCCCAGCCGCTCCACGGCATGTGGGATCTTCCCGGACCGGGGCACGAACCCATGTCCCCTGCATCGGCAGGCAGACTCTCAACCACTGTGCCGCCAGGGAAGCCCCCACATGCACTTTTTGAATTATAGTTTTGTCCAGATATATTCCCAGGAGTCAGTATACTGGAGCATATGTCAACTCTATGTTTAGTTTTTTAAGGAAGCTCCACACTGTTTTCCATAGTGGCTGCACCAATTTACATTCTCACCAAAAGTGTAGGAGGGTTCCTTTTTCTTCACACCCTCTCCAGCATTTGTTATTTGTAGATTTTTAATTATGGCCATTCTGAGCAGTATAAGGTAATACCTCATGGTAGTTTTGGTTTGCATTTCTCTAATAATTAGGGATACTGAGCATCTTTCCTTGTGCCTCTTAGCCATCTTTATGTCCTCTTTGGAGAAATGTCTATTTAGGTCTTCTGCCCATTTTTGTATTGGGTTGTTTCTTTTTTGTTGTTGAGTTTTATGAGCTGTTTGTATATTTTGAAAATTAAGCCCTTGTTGGTCACATCATTTGCAAATATTTTCTCCCAGTCTGTAGTTTATCTTTTTGTTTTGTTTATGGTTTATTTTGCTGTACTAAAGCTTGTAAGTTTGATTAGGTCCCATTTTTTAATTTTTTCTTTTATTTCTATTGCCTTGGGAGACTGACCTAGGAGAACATCAGTACGATTTATGTCAGAGAATTTTTTGCCTATGTTCTCTTCGAGGCATGTTATGGTATCTCATCTTATATTTAAATCTTTATGCCATTTTTAGTTTATTTTTGTGTATGTTGTGAGAGTGTGTTCTAACTTTATGATTTACATGTGGCTGTCCAACATTCTCAGCACCATTGCTGAAGAGATTGTCTTTTTTCCATTGTATATTCTTGCCACCTTTGTCAAAGACTAATTGACTATAGTTGTGTGGATTTATTTCTGGGCTCTCTATTCTGTTCCATTGATTCATATGGGCTTGAGGTGTGTGTGTGTGTGTGTGTGTGTGTGTGTGTGTGTGTGTGTGTGTGTGTGTGTGTGTGTGTGTGTGCCAATACCATGCTTTTTTAAATTACTGTAGCTTTGTAGTATTTTCTGAAGTCTGGAAGGGTTATGCCTCCTGTTTTGTTATTTTTGCTTAAGATTGCTTTGGCAATTCTGGGTCTTTTATGGTTCCATATAAATTTTAGGATTATTTGTTCTAGTTTTGAGAAAAAAGGTCATGGGTAATTTGATAGGGATTGCATTAAATCTGTACATTGCTTTGGGTAGTATGGCCATTTTAACAATATTAATTCTTCCAATCCAAGAGCCTGGGATATCTTTTCATTTCTTTGAATCATCTTTAATTTCCTTTATTAATGTTTTATAGTTCTCAGCATATAAGTCTTTCACCTCCTGGTCAGGCTTATTTCTAAATATCTTTTGGATGCATTTTTAACAGGGATTGTTTTTTACATTCCCTTTCTGATATTTCATTGTTAGTGTAAAGAAATGCAACCAATTTCTGTATGTTAATCTTGTATCCTGCTACATTGCTAAATACATTTTCTATATATAGTATCATGTCATCTGCATTTAATAACAATTTTAGCTCCTCGTTCCAATTTGGATAACCCTTATTTCTTTTTATTGTCTGATTGCTCTGTCTAGGACTCCAGTACTATGCTGAAAAGAAGTAGTGAGATTGTGCATTCTTGTCTTATTCCAGATTTTAATGGGAAGGCTTTCAGCCTTTCACTGTTGCTTATTATATTGGTTGTGGTTATGATCTATTTTATGTGTTGTTGGATTCGGTTTGCTAATATTTTGTTCAGAATTTTTGCATCTATATGCATCAAAGATATTGGCCTCTAATTTTATTTTTAAAATAGTAGTGTCTTTGTCTGGTTCTGGTATCAGGGTTATGGTGGCTTCATAGAATGTCTTTGGGAATATTCCCTCCTCTTCAATCTTTTAGAAGAGTTTGAGAAGGATCAGTGTTAGTTTTCTATTGTTTTTTAAAAATATCTATTTCATTTATTTCTTCTCCATTCTTGATTATATCCTTCCATCTGCTGACTTTAGGTTTTGTTTGTTCTTCTTTTTCTAAGTCTTTTAGGTGGTAGGTTAGGTTGTTTGAGATTTATCTCATTTTTAAGGAAGGCCTGTATTGCTATGAACATTCCTATAAGAACAGCTTTTTTGTTTAGTCTCCGTGTAATCATTTTTTTCTCATTTATTCTCCTGTGGTTGATTTCTAGTTTCATGATATTATGGTCAGAGAAGATGCTTGAAATAATATCTATACTCTAAAATAAAATTTGTTGAGGTTTGTTTTGTGCCTTAGTATGTGGTCAATCCTAGAGAATGTTCCATGTGCACTAAAAAGGAATGTTTATTCTGTTTTCTTTGGGTATAATGTCCTGAAAATATCAAACTGTTCTACTGTATCATTTATGATTTATGTTGCCTTATTGATTTTCTGTCTAGAAGATCTACTCATTGATGTGAGTAGGGTGTTAAAAGTCTCCTACTATTACTGTATTCCCAACAGTTTCTCCCTTTATGTCTGTTAGTATTTGTTTTATGTATTTGGGTGCTCTTATATTGGGTGCACATATGTTGACAACTGTAATATCCTCTTCTGGTATTGATCTTTTTATCATGATATAGTGTCCTTAATGATCCTTCTTTATGGCCTTTGTTTTGAAATCTATTTTGTCGGATACGAGTATTGCAATTCCTGCTTTCTTGTCATTTCCGTTTGCATGAAAAATCTTTATCCATCCCCTCACTTTCAACCTATGTGTGTCTTTTACCCTAATGTGGGCCTCTTGTAGTCATATTTTAGGCTCTTGTTTTTTTTTTTTTTAAATCCAGTCTGCACTCTATGTCTTTTGATTGGAGCATTTAGTCCATTGACATTTAAGGTAATTATTGATAAATATGTATTTATTGCCACCTTAAACCTTGTTTTCCCATTGGTTTTGTATTTCTTCTTTGTTGTTTTCTTTTTGCTTTTGTGGTTTGATGGTTTCCTTTTATATTATGCTTGTGTTCTTTTGGGTTTTTGTGAATCTATTGTATGTATTTGATTACTGGTTACCCTGTTTTTCAAGTATGTTAACCCCTTCCTGTATCTATTTGCTTTAGACTGATAGTCACAGAGGCTCCAACACATTCTAAAAAACAAAAAAATCTACAATTTTCTTACTCTTCTCCCCCACATTTTATGATTTTGATGTCCTCTTTTACATCTTCATGTTCATCCTTTTTTTGTTCCTTGTGTTTATCATCACTTTCATAAAAATTTTTTTGAGTTTTTAATCTGTATATGACTTATTTAAATGATTTACTTTCCAATTGTGATTTTCTCTTCCCTATAGATTCTTGCTTCCTTTCTATTTCGAGAAGACCTTTCAATATTTATTTTATGATAGGTTTAGACTTGCTGTTTTCTTTCAGTTTTTGCTTGTCTGAGAAATTCTTAATCTCTATATTCTAAATAATAATCTTATTGTGTAGAGTATCCTAGGTTGCAGCTTTTTCTCTTTCAGGATTTTGAATATATCTTGTCACTCCCTTCTGGCCTGCAAAGTTTCTGCAGAGAAGTCATCTGCTATCCTTATGGGATTTCCATTGTAATTAACTCTCTGTCTTGCTGCCTTTAGATTCTTCTTTTTATCTTTAACTTTTGCCATTTTAATTACAATATGTCTTGGTGTAGGACTGTTTGGGTTCACCTTGTTTGGGACCCTCTGTGCTTCCTGTACTTAGATATCTGTTTCCTTCTTTAGGTTTCAGAAGGTTTCTGCCATAATTTCTTCAAATATATTTTCAATCCTCTTTTCTCTTTCTGTTCCTTCTGGAATCCCTGTTATACATAGATTGGCACACTTTATATTATCTCATAGGTCTCTTATATTGCTTTTTAATGTGTGTGGTTTTCTGTCTGGTGTTTTGATTGGCTGATTTCCATTATTATATCTTCCAGATCACTTATTCATTATTCTGAATTATTCAATCTGCTGTTCATTGATTTTAGCTCAGCTTTTGTCTCAGCAAATGAGTTTCTGAACTTTTCTTGGCTCTTCTTTTTAATTTCTAGTTCCTTTTTACAGGAATCTGTATTTCTATTGATAGCCTTTCTTATTTCCTTCAGTATTTTCATTATCTCCTTTTTGCCCTCAGTATCTATTAGACTGTAGAGGTCTGTTTCATTTTTTGTTCTTTCAGAGGAATTCTCTTGATCTTTTAATTGAGAGTGGTTCCTCTGCTTCTTCATTTTTCTAATATTTCTCTCACTCTATGAGTTCGGGAGAAACTATTATCTACTGTGGTCTTGGAGGGCTATTTTTATGTGGGCAAAACCCTATGTATCCAGCGTGGGTTTAATATTTTTGGTGTGAAGGCTGTTTTTTTTATGGATGCTTGCTGCCTCTTTCCTTAGTATGTGCTGGCCATTGTCACCTTGATAAGGGGTGTGACTGGTGTTGTGGTGACCAGAGCCTGCACTAGATGGTTAGCAGGGCTGATTTTGAGTTTAATTAGGCTCCATTTGTTTATTTATGTTTTTATTTCCATTAGGAGACAGATCAAAAAAGATATTGCTGAGATTTATGTCAAAGAGTGTTCTGCCTGTGATTTCCTCTAGGAGAATTATAGTATCCTGTCTTACTTTTAGGTCTTTAACTCATTTTGAGTTTACTTTTGTGTATGGTGTTAAAGAATGTTCTGATCTCATTTGTTTTTACATATAGCTGACCAGTTTTCCCAGCACCATTTATTGAAGAGACTGTCTTCTCTCCATTGTATATTCTTGACTCCTTTCTCATAGATTAGGTGACCATAGGTTTATGGGTTTATTTCTGGGATTCCTACAGATTGCATTGAATCTGTAGATTGCCTTGTGTAGTATAGTCATTTTGACAACATTGATTCTTCCAATCTAAGTACATGGTAAATCTTTCCATCTATTTGTGTCATCTTCAGTTTCTCTCATCGTGTCTTATACTTTTCAGAGTACAGGTCTTTTGCTTCCTTAGGTAGGTTTATTCCTAGGTATTTAATTCTTTTTGCTGCAATAGTAAATGGGATCATTTTCTAAATTTCTCTTTCTGATCTTTTGTTAATGTATAGAAACGCAACATATTTCTGTGTATCTATTTTGTATCCTGACACTTTACCTAATTCATTGATGAGCACTAATAGTTTTCTGGTAGCATCGTTAGGATATTCTATGTATAGTAATATGTCATCTGCAAAGAGTGACACTTACTTCTTTTCCAATTTTGATTCCTTTTATTTCCTTTTCTTCTCTGACTGCTGTGGCTAGGACCTCCAAAACTATGTTGAATAAAATTGGTAGAGTGGACATCCTTGTCGTGTTCCTGATCTTAGAGGAAATGCTTTCAGTTTTTCACCATTGAGAATGATGTTAGCTGTATGTTTGTCCTATATGGCCTTTATTATGTTGAGGTAGGTTCCCTCTCTACCCACTTTCTGGAGAGTTTTTATCGTAAGTGGGGGGTTGAACGTTGTCAATAGCTTTTTCTGCATCTACTGAGATGATCATATGATTATTATTCTTCAGTTTGTTGATGTGGTGTATCACACTGATTGATTTGCAGATATTGAAGTATCCTTGCATCCCTGGGATAAATCCCACTTGATCATGGTGTATGATCCTTTTAATGTATTTTTGGATTCGGATTGCTAGTATTTTGTTGAGGATTTTTGCATCTATATTCATCAGTGATACTGGCCTGTAATTTTCTTTTTTTGTGGTATCTTTGTCTGGTTTTGGTATCATGGTAATGGTGGCCTCATAGAATGAGCTTGGGAATGTTCCTTCCTCTGCAAATTTTTGGAATGTTTTCCAAAGGATAGGTGTTAACTCTTCTCTAAATGTTTGATAGAATTCACCTGTGAAGCAAGCTGGTCATGAACTTTTCTTTGTTGGGAGTTTTTTAATCACAGTTTCCATTTCAGTACTTGTGATTGGTTGGTTGATATTTTCTATTTCTTCAAGGTTCAGTCTTGGAAGATTGTACCTTTCTAAGAATTTGTCCATTTCTTCTAGGTTGTCCATTTCATTGGCATATAGTTGCTTGTAGTAGTCTCTTATGATCCTTTGTATTTCTGTGGTGTCAGTTGCAACTTTTTTTTCATTTTAATTTTATGGATATGCGCCCTCCCCCTTTTTTTCTTGATGAATCTGGCTAAAGCTTTATCAATTTTGTTTACCTTTTCAAAGAACCAGCTTTTATTTTCCTTGATCTTTTCTATTGTTTTCTTCATCTGTATTTCATTTACTTCTGCTCTGATCTTTATGATTTCTTTCCTTCTACTAACTTTGGGTTTTGTTTGTTCTTCTTTCTCTAGTTGCTTTAGGTGTGAGGTTAGGTTGTTTATTTGAGACTTTTCTTGTTTCCTGATGTAAGATTGATTGTATTGCTATAAATTTCCCTCTTAGAACCGCTTTTGCTGTGTCCCATAGGTTTTGGAGTGTCATGCTTTCGTTTTCATTTGTCTCTAGGTATTTTTTGATTTCCTATTTGATTTCTTCAGTGATCCATTGTTTGTTTAGCCTCCAAGTGTTTGTGCTTTTTACACTTTTTTCTTGTACTTGATTTCTAATCTCATAGCATTGTGCTTGGAAAGGATGCTTGATATGATTTAAATTTTCTTAAATTTACTGAGCCTTGCTGTGTGATCAGTCTTGGGGAATGTTCCATGTGCACTTGAGAAGAATGTGTATTGCGCTGCTTTTGGATGGAATGCTCTGTAAATAACAATTAAGTCCATCTGGTGTAATGTGTCATTTAAGGCCTTTGTTTCCTTATTGATTTTCTATCTGGATGATCTATCCATTGATGAAAGTGGGGTGTTATAGTCTCCCACTATTATTGTGTTCCTGTTGATTTCTCCTTTTATGGCTGCTAGCATTTGCCTTATGTATTGAGGTGCTCCTATATTGGGTGCATATATATTACAAGTGTTACATATTCTTCTTGGATTGATCCCTTGATCATTATGTAGTGTCCTTCTTTGTCTCTTGTAACATTCTTTATTTTAAAGTCTATTTTATCTGATATGAGTATCGCTTTCTTTTGATTTCCATTTGCATGGAATACCTTGATCCATCCCCTTGCTTTCAGTCTGTATGTGTCCTTAGATCTGAAGTGGGTCTCCTTTAGACAGCATATATATGGGTTTCGTTTTTGTATTGATTCAGCCAGTCTATGTCTTTTGTCTTCCTTTTTGTGTGTGTATCTATTGTAGATTTTTGGTTACCATGAGATTTTGATATAGCAGTTCATAGATAAACAAGATTGTTTTAAGTTGCTGGTCTTTTAACTTTCAATATCCTGAATTTGTGCTCTCCTCTTCTCACAATTGCTGGTTTTGATATCATATTTGTGTGCAGATGATTTCCTACCTTTACTGTATGTTTGCCTTTACCAGTGAGCTTTTCTATTTGTAATTTTCTTGTTTCTAGTGTGGCCTTTTCTTTTCTGCCTAGAGAAGTTCCTTTTGCATTTGTTGCAATGCTGGTCTGGTGGTGAATTCTCTTAGATTTTGCTGGACTGTAAAGCTTTCGATTTCTCTGTCAAATCTGAATGAGAGCCTTTCTGGTTAGAGTATTCTTGGTTGTAGTTTTTTCCCTTTCATCACTTTAAATATATCCTGCCATTTCCTTCTGGCCTGCAGAATTTCTGCTGAAAAATCATCTGATAACCTTATGGGAGTTCCCTTGTACATTATTTGTTGCTTTTTCCTTGATGCTTTTAATATTTTTTCTTTGTTTTTAATGTTTGTCAACTTGATTACTATGTCTGTCAGAGTATTCATCCTTGGGCTTATCCTGCCTGGGACTCTCTGAGCTTCCTGGACTTGGATGCCTGTTTCCTTTCACATTTTAGGGGAGTTTTCAGCTATTATCTCTTCAAACGTTTGCTCAGCCCCTTTCTCTTCTCCTTCTGGGACCCCCTATAATATGAATGTTGGTGCATTTCATGTCGTCTCAGAGGTCTCTTAGACTGTCCTCATCTATTTCCATTATTTCTTCTTTATTCTTTTCTGCAGTGGTGATTTCCACCATTTTGTCTTCCAGATCACTTACTTACTTATGCGTTCCTCTGCCTCAGTTATTCTACTATTGATTCCTTCTGGTGTATTTTTCATTTTAATTACTGTATTCATATCTGTTTGTTTGTTCTTTAGTTCTTCTAGGTCTTAAACATTTCTTATATCTTCTCTATCTGTGTCTCCATTCTTTTTCTGAGATCTTGGATCATCTTTACTATCAATCATTACTCTGAATTCTTTTTCAGGTAGATTGCCTATCTCTACTTCACTTAGCTATCCTTCTGGGGTTTTATCTTGTTTCTTCATTGGGCACATATGCCATCTCAATTTGTATAATTTTCTGTGATTTCCATTCTGCAGGTTGCAGGGTTGTAGTTCTTCTAGCTTCTGCTGTCTGCCCCCTGGTGGATGAGGCTGTCTGTGAAGCTTGTTCAGGTTTCCTGGTGGGAGGGACTGGTACCCACCTCTGGTGGGTGGAGCTGGGTCTTGTCCCTCTGATGGGCAGGGCTGTGTGTGTGGGATGTGTTTATTATCAGGCAGCTGTTTATTTAGAAAGACTTTAAGCAGCCTGTCTGCTGATTGGTGAGGCCCTGTTACCACCCTGTTGACACTTTGGCCTGAGGCGTCCCAGCCCTGGAGCCTAAAGGCTACTGGGTGGGGCCAGGTTTTAGTGAGAAAATGGCAGCCTCCCTCCAAGAGGGCCCATGCCAGTAAACACTCACCAGAGCCACTGCTGACAGTGTCCCTGTCCCCACAGCTGGTGCCATCCCCCACCTCCACAGGGGACCCTCCAGTACTAGCAGGTAAGTCCAGCCCAGTCTCTTAGGAGGTCACTGCTTTTTATCCCTGGGTCCTGGTGCATATGAGACCCTGTGTGCAGCCTCCAAGAGTGAAGTTTCTTTTTCCCCCAGACCTGTGGAATTCCTGCAGTGAAATCCCGCTGGCCTTCAAAGCCAGACTCTCTGGGGGCTTCTCCTCCAGTTGCCACACTCCCAGGCTAGGGAGCCAATATGAGGCTCAGAACTTCACTCTTGCAGGAAAACTTCTGTGGTATAATTATTTTACAGTTTGTAGATCACCCACCCAGCATGTATGGGATTTGATTTTATTGTGCCCCTCCTACCATCTCATCGTGGCTTCTTTGTCTTTGGATATAGGGTATCTTTTTTTTGGTAGGTCCTGGCATTTTTTTTAATTGGTGTTCAGCAGTTAGTTGTGATTTTGGTGTTTCTGTAAGAAGGAGTGAGTTCATGTCCTTCTACTCCACCATTTGTCCTCAGTCCCACTGTGCCATCTTGTACAGTCCCAGCCTCACATATATTTTCTAAGGAAGCACTGTGAAGATGTGAATAGGTCCTTCAAGACTTTGCTGTTATGAATTGTTTTGCTAGATCTGTCAACGAAGAGATAAATTGCTTGGTATATTTTTTCTTTGATTACATATTTTCTATTCTATTTCTGTTAACTGAGTTAATTGTTTTTCTTTTATCACCCTGAAATTTGTGTTCAAATCATCTCCCCAGGATCCAAGTTGAATGAAAAAACGCACAGCTGAAATAGTATCTTATTTGAGGTATGGTGAAGAAGTAATTCAGTTACAGAAAATTCACTAAGTGCTCACCACAAATCTTGTCCCCCAGGAATACTTTCAATATTGCTCTTTCCCACTAAAACAGGGACTCCTTGAATATGACAAAAATCTTTCACCCTTCAGTGAGTTAGCAATTATATCAATATATTATCATTAATATCCAAAGAAAAACCCTAGGAATAAATTCCTGACACTCTTATTACCCTCAAGTATTACTCTAGTATTTCTATTATTTATTCTAACTTCTTCAAAATTAGGAAGATGTCTAATTCAAACTACAGCTATGGGCTCCAAATTTTTGTCTTCCTAAGAAAGGAGTCCTTCAAATTCATTGGTTTAAAGAGTTTGGTGTAATATCATTTGAATTTAAATGGTTCGTCTTCATTTTTAGTTTACCTTCTTAAATAATCCAATGTAGACCCAACATCTAAATTCCTCCAAGTTAAAAGGAGGGTGGAATAGAATACCTACTTTAAACTTCTACAAAATATTAAAGTTTCATCAACTTAACTGAGGAGACTCAGATTCACATTTAGAACTACTATTTTTCAAACATTCTGTCTTGCATGATTATGGAAAGCTTGAGTCCTGATGAAATCCCTTATTAAAAAATTTTAACAAACATGGCCTATTCAAAAAATTAAGGACATAATTTTTTTCACAAGTCATTGATTCTTATACGCATTATCAAAGAGCAATGATGTTTCATCATACCTAGCATAATATAGGCATTTAAGAATGAACCATAATGTACTTTGTTGCTCTTTCTGCCTACTTTTCTAAGAGTGTTTTGACTTGATTTTGTGATACAGCAGAGGGAACTGGATCTATAATTTTTCTCCTCCATTTCTATTTTCTTGTTAGAATTGTACATATGGTTTTGAACAAAATGACAATAGGATGTCTTACATAATATGAAAATTATTCCAAGGATGCTCATAGCCATGGTGACAGTGGTGCTATAACTCTATCCTGGCAACTACATTGTTACCGGAAATGCAAGTTTGATTACTGGAACTCAAGTTGAAGAATCAGTGCTTGAAAATGCCTGGAATCCTCAAAACCTCTTTTTATAATAGCCCCTCCCCTACTGTAACTGAGTAGAACCCTCTTGGGCCTTCCTGGGACAGACACCCCTCCCCCTGCCATGCCTTTCACTTGCCTCTTATTTTTAGAAAGACTGTAGTCTCTGAGACCTCCTCTGAGTCAAAAAATGCTAACTCAAGAGTTAATAATTTGAAGAGTATGAACATGTAGTAACAAAAAATAGCAGTTGGGCTAGAACTGGTAGCAATTTTAACAGTAGATCATTCGTATAGCAGAATCAGAAGGATATAGGTAACAGTGTCTGACACACATTCCTGAGTTATTTCAGATACGAAAGAAAGACACCCCCCCCCCCCACCAGATAGAAGATGCTAACTGCATGATGATCATGAAGACAGCTCCCAAAGCTCCAAAACCATCTGGAGCCTGAGGATTGATAATGTTTACCTCTGTGACATCACTCTGTTACTGCACCATCAACAGGTCAGAGAATTGGGCAGGAGCTGATCAAACACCCAGCAACTCTCTCCCTCACTTTGCCTTTAAAAACCCTTCCCTGAAATCAATCAGGGAGTTAGGGTCTTTTGAGCAGTAGCCTCCCATACTCCTTGCTTGCCCTTGCAATAAATGGTGTAGTTTCCTTCACCACAACCTGCTGACAGAAAATTGGCTTTACTGGGCACAGGCAAGCAGACCCAAGTTTGGTTTGGTAACATGCTGACTGGGCCAAATGGTATTTTCTAAAAAGTTTCCCAAGCAGGTCTTTTTGTCCCAATCCCTCTGTCTTTATATGAAGTAAAAGCTATTCATTGTTACTGCAGTTATTGAGCCCCTGCTTTGTTCAAGACTCATGGTAGGCCCCAGTAAGAATGACTGATAGACATGGATTGAAAATCTTACTGATTTCAAATTTTGATGAGAAAGAAAGATATGTGCTGGTAGAGGAAAAAATGCAGGCTTTTTGTATGGGAAAATATAGTAAATTAAATTAATATCAGACAATCTAGAGATAGTGTCTCTTAGGTGATGATAAAACAAATTAGTCCACATAAATTAATTCAATTACATCCATATTTGTTACTCTTTACTTGAGCTGTCTTTATAACACATTTTATTGTGCTTTTAAAAGTTACAAACATTAAGCTAATCATGGAAAGGATACCTAAGAAGACACCTCTTCTGCCTACCTCAGATGCCAAATACAAAAAGATCCCTATTCTTAAGGCAAATTGGTAAAATGGGGCATTGATATCCACAGACTTCCATTCATTAATAATTAATTATAGGGACAAGATTAAGCTAAATAATAATGGTGATGATAATAATTAATAACAAAGTGTCAGTTATATCCTAAATGCACTCAGTAATAGTGCTGGTTGGGGGTCATTTCAGTATGGTGGAGTAGGAGGATGTGGAGCTCACCTTCCCCCCACAAACACATCAAAAATACATCTACATGTGGAACAATTCTCACAGACAACCCATTGGAAACTGGCAGAAGAACTCACTCACTCCTCTACAACAAAAACTGCAAGAAAGATTCCCATGTAATGAGGTAGGATGGCAAAAAAGACATACAATTGAGACCTCCACCCAGGGAGGGATCTGAAAGGAAAAGAAGGTACACACTAGCAGACCCTCTCCCTGGGCAGCAAGCAGGTCAAGCCACAGACTGGGCGTCCCAGTCCTGGGGTCCTACGTGGAGGACACAAGCCTGCTTGGCTGCTGGGTCAACCACTGGGACAGATAAGAGGGTGGAGAATCCTAGACAGACACTCCGCTTGTAAAGAGTGCATGGGTGCTGGCTTGCCAACAAACATGGCAGAGAGAGTTCTGTGCTGGTGGCTGCCACCTTGCTATACGCCCAATCCAAGTGAGGCAAGCACCCTGGCCCTTCCCATTCCACATCACAACTTGGTGCAAGATCTGGGCCAGCCATGTCCTGAGAAAAAACTTCCCCTAGCTATGCAGAGACAACCTTGGGGCCTGGGGTGTGATCCTGGTGAAGCAGCAGCAGCCACTGCCAGTGCTTTCTTAAGCTGTGCCTCAGAAACCACCATAACCAGCAGGCCATGGCTGGTCCTGCTCTCAGCTCCACCTACTTCACACCACAGTCTGGCACTGGATCTGGGGCAGACAGGTCCTGGTGGAAGAGTGGATCTAGGGACACAGAGAAGGCTCAGAGGCCTGGGGTGTGGGTGGGGTAGCAGCAGCCCAGATCTCTGACGTCTGCACAGTTGCTTCAGTTCCCAGAGCCACAAGGGCCTGATCCCCACCCAGCCTAGCAAATATTCCAGCCTGACCACTCCATGACACAGCCTTGCATTAGATCTGGAATGAACACAACAGTGGAAGGGACACAACCTTGGGCTGTGCCTCAGTGGAGCTGTGGCTTCCTACATAGGCAGCTCATCAGACCTCTGCGAGCACACAAGTCTCACTTACTTCAGTAGTCCCGTTCTTTGGGGCAAAACACACACTCAAAGGGAAAAGAGACTGCTTGGGCCTGACCCTCTGGGTTATTCCTCCAGCAGTTTGAAAGCAGACCTTACCCCTGAGAGGGCAGCACAGCTACAGAGCAGAAAAGGAGTCCTGCCTCACACCCTATGCAGGCTTTAGATCCTCCATCAACCACATTCCCTACCAAGGTGGCAGTGGCCAGTACACATTGAGGAAAGCTGTGGCTGGTGTCCACATCAAAACCAGACCTTGCACAAAGATATTGGACACACAATGTGCATAGGAATACTTCCACACAAAAATTCCTCTTCAAAACCACAATAGATAATTATTTCTCCTAAATTCATAGAGAAAGTTAAGTAAAATGAAAAAGCAGAGGAAGTACTCCAAATAAAAGGGCAAGAGAAATCCCTTGAAAGAACAAATAATGAATCAGAGATCATTAGTCTACCACACACAGAATTTAAAAAGGTGGTAGTAAAAATGCTAACTGAACTAAGAAATATTATCAATATAAACACAGATCATTTTAAAAAGGAACTAGAAAATAAAAGATGACCCAAACAAAAAAAGCTAATTGAATTTCTGACATAAAAAACAATCTAGAAACAATTAATAGCTGACTAAATGACACAGAAGAATGAATGAGTGACCTGGAATATAGAATAATAGAAATAACCCAATCAGGACAACAGACAGAAAAGCAAATTTAAAAAAATGAAAGCAACATATGAGCTCTATGAGGTAATATAAAATGCCAAGTTATGCATAATAGGGATTCCAGATGGAAAAGAGAGAAATGGGGATGGAAAATGTATCTGAAGAAATTATGGCTAAAAACTTCCCAAACCCAAAGAAGGAAACAGATGTCCAGGGACAGGAAGCACAGAGGGTTCCCAACAGGATAAACCCAAATAGATCCACACCAAGTCATATTATAATAAAAATGGCAAAAGGTAAAGATAGAGAATTCTAAAGGCAGTAAGAGAAAAACAGAGAGTCATATACAAGGGAATCCTCATAAGACTATCAACTGATTTCTCTGCAGAAACTTTGCAGGCCAGATGGGAATGGCACAATATATTCAAAGCCTGAAAGGGAAAAACCTGAGACCTCAGATACTCTACCCAGCAAGATTATCATATATAGTAGAAGAAGAGAGAAAGAATTTCTCAAACAAGCAAAAACTGAAAGTATTCAGCAATACTAAACCAACCCTAAAAGAAATTATGAAGGGTCTTCTCTAAGTGGAAAAAAAGCAAGAATCTACAGAAAAGGGAAAATCCCAGTAGGAAATGAGAATATATAGTAAGGATTGAAGATCTCTTAAATAAGCCAGCACATAGATTTTTTAAAAATTGTAATATCAACTATAACTGCAATAAACAGTAAAAGGATAAGCATGAAGATGTAAAATAGGACATAGAAAACACAAAATGTAGAGGAGGGGAGTAAAAATTATAGATCATTTAGAATGTGTCTGAACTTCAATGATTATCAATTTAAAGCAAGTAGATATAATTATGGGTCAAAATACATGAACCCCATGGTAACTAAAAATCAAAAAGCCACAAAAGATCCACAAAAATCAAAGGAAAGGAACTCAAATATACTACAAAAGAAAATCATCAAAACATAAAAGGAAAAACAAAAAGAAGGGAAATGAACAAAGAACTACATAAACAACTGGAAAGCAGGGAATAAAATGACAATAAGGGGCTTCCCTGGTGGCGCAGTGGTTGAGAGTCCGCCTGCCAATGCAGGGGACATGGGTTCGTGCCCCGGTCCGGGAGGATCCCAGATGCCGTGGAGTGGCTGGGCCCATGAGCCATGGCCGCTGAGCCTGCGCATCTGGAGCCTGTGCTCCGCAACGGGAGAGGCCACAACAGTGAGAGGCCCGCGTACGGCAAAAAAAAAAAAAGACAATAAATACATACCTGTCAATGTCAATGGACTGAATGCTACAATCAAAAGACTTAGGAGGGCTTACTGGATTAAAAAAATAAGACCTTCAACATGCTGCCTACAAGAGACTCACTTCAGGGTGAAAGACACACACACACTGAAAGTGAAGGGATGGAAAAAGATATTTCATGCAAATAGAAACTACAAGAAAGTGGAGGTAGTACTACTCATATCAGACAAAATAAACTTTAAAACAAAGTCTGTAAAGAAAGGTAAAGAAGGGTACTATATAATGATAAAATCAATACCAAAAGAGGATATTACAACCACTAACATATATGCACCAATACAGAAGTACCTAAAAATATAAAGCAATACTAAGAAGCATAAAGGGAGAAACTGACAATAATCCAATAATAGTAGGAGATTTTAACACCCCACGTACATCAATGGACACATCATTCAGACAGAAAATCAACAAGCTAACAGAGGTCTTAAATAACACAATAGACCAGTTGGCCTTAATAGATATTATAGGACACTACAACCAAAAAAAGCAGAATATACATTTTTCTCAAGTGCACATGGAACGTGCTGCAGGATAAACCAAACACTAGGTAAAAAAACAAGCCTCAATAAATTTAAGAGGATAGAAATTATATCAAGCTTAGAAATCAACTACAGAAAGAAAACCAGGAAAAGAACAAACACATTGTATCTCATAAGAGGATATTATGAATAGTCATATGCCAACAAATTGGACAACCTAGAAGAAATAGACAAAATTCTAGAAACATATAGCCTGCCAAGACTGAGTCAAGAAGAGACAATTTGAATAGACTGATCACTAGAAGTGAAATAGAATCTGTAATTAAAATAAAACTCTCTACGGGCTTCCCTGGTGGCGCAGTGGTTGAGAGTCTGCCTGCCGATGCAGGGGACACGGGTTCGTGCCCCGGTCTGGGAAGATCCCACATGCCACGGAGCAGCTGGGCCCGTGAGCCATGGCTGCTGAGCCTGTGCGTCCAGAGCCTGTGCTCCACAACGGGAGAGGCTACAACAGTGAGAGGCCCGCGTACCGCAAAAAAATAAATAAATAAAACTCTCTACAAATAAAAGTCCAGGACCAGAAGGCTTTACAGGGGAATCTGACCAATGATATAAAGAATATGAGGACTTTAGATGCAAAAATTCTCAATAAAATATTAGCAAACCGAACCCAACAATATATAAAAAGTATCATACAACATGATCAAGTTGGATTCATTTCAGGGTTGCAAGGATAGTTTAGCATGTGCAAATCATCAATGTGACACACCACATTAACAAAAGAAAAGACAAAAACCACATGATCATTTTGATAGATGCAAGAAGAACATTTGACAAAATTCAGCATCCTTTCATCCTTTCAAAGTGGGTATAGAGGAAACATATCTCAACATAATAAAGGCCATTTATGACCAACCCACAACCAACATAAGACTCAAATATGAGAAGCTGGAAGCCTTTCTGCTAAATTCAGGAAAAAGACAATAATTCCCACTCTCTCTGCTTCTATTTAACATAGTATTGGAATTCCTAGCCACATCAATCAGACAATAAAAAGAAATAAAAGTATCCAAATTGGAAGGTAAGAGGTAAAACTGTCCTTATTGGCAGATGATGTGATACTCTATATAGAGAACCCTAAAGACTCCACCCAAAAACTATTAGAACTAATAAATGAATTCAGCAAAGTTCCAGGATACAAGGTTAATATACAGAAATCCATTGCATTTCTATACACTAATAACGGAATATCAGAAAGTAAAAAAAAAAAAAAAATCCCATTTAAAATCACATTAAAAAATACCTAGGAATGAACTTAACCAAGGAGGTGAAAGACCTATATGCTGAAAACTGTAAAATATTGATAAAGGTAATTGAAGATGACTCAAAGAAATGGAAAGATATCCTGTGTTCTCCTAGAAGAGAACACAGGCAAAACATTCTGACATAAATTGTAGCAATATTTGCTTAGATCAGTCTCCCAGGGCAAAAAGAAATAAAAGCAAAAATAAACAAATGAGACCTAATTAAACTTAAAAGCTTTTGCACATCAAAGGAAACCATCAACAAAATGAAAAGAAAACCTATCAAATGGGAGAAAATATTTGCAAACAATGTGACAAGAAGTTACTATCCAAAATATACAAAGAGCTTATATAAATCAATATTTTAAAGAAATAATCCAATCCAAAAAATGGGCAGAAGACATGAATAGATATTTTTCCAATAAATGCATACAGATGGCTAACAGGCATATGAAAAGATGCTCCACATCGTAAATCATTAGAGAAATGAAAATCAAAACCACATTGCAGTGGTTTCACCTCACACCTCTCCGAATGACTATCATCAAAATGTCTATAAATAGCAAAGGTTGGAACAGATGTGGAGGAAAGGGAACACTCATACACTCTGGGTGGGAATGTAAATTGGTACATGGAAAACAGTATGGAGTTTCCTTAAAAGACTAAAAAGAGAAGTACCATATGATCCAGAAATTCCACTCCTGGGTATATATCCAGCAAAAACAAAAACACTGGGCTTCCCTGGTGGCGCAGTGGTTGAGGTTCCGCCTGCCGATGCAGGGGACACGGGTTCGGGCCCTGTTCCGGGAGGATCCCACATGCCGCGGAGTAGCTGGGCCCGTGTGCCACAACTGCTGGGCCTGTGCTCTGGAGCTCGTGGGCCACAGCTGCTGAGCCCATGTGCCACAACTACTGGGGCCCGTGCGCCTGGGGCCCATGCTCTGCAACAGGAGAAGCTACAGCAATGAGAAGCCCATGCACCACAACGAAGAGTGGCCCCCGCTCTCCGCAACTGGAGGGGGCCGGCGCCCGGTGGTGGGGACCCAGCACAGCCAAAAATAAATAGAATAAATAAATTTAAAAAAAAAAAACCACTAATTTGAAAAGATACTTGTATCCCAATGTTCATAGCAGCAATATTTACAATACTTAAGATATGGAAACAACCTAAGTGCCCATCAACAGATGACTGAATTAAGACAATGTGTATATTCTACAATTAAATATTATTCAGCTATAAAAAGGTGAAGTATTGCCATTTGCAGCAATGTGGATGGACCTAGAGAATATTATGCTAAGTGAAATAAGTCAAAGACAAATACTATATATTGCTTATATGTGGAATCTAAAAAATAATACAAATGATTCTATATACAAAATGGAAACAGACTCGTAGACATAGAAAACAAACTTATGGTTGCCAAAGGGGAAAGGGAGTGGGGGAGGGATAAATTAGGAGTATGGGATTAACAGATACAAACCACTATACATAAAATAGATAAGCAACAAGGATTTACTGTACAACACAGGGAACTATATTCAATATCTTGTAATGAACTATAATTGAAAATAATGTGAAATATATGTGTATATATATATGCATATATATATATAATGGAATCACTTTGCTGTACACCTGAAACTATCACAATAATGTAAATCAACTATACTTCAATAAAAAATAAAGTGCTAGTTATATCCTCACCTATTGAAAATGTACTGTGTGTCAGGTATGACACTAAAAGCTGACTTACTCTCAGTCTTTGTAGTTTTAATAGTCTAGTGTAGCACAAAGCTATTGACAAATAATAGTTAATCTGGAAGTGAGAGCATCTCTGATGAAGAAGTAGCAGATACCTGAAGAAATATTGAGTTGAACTAAAAACATTTCTTGCAGAAGAAACAGTGTACACAAAACTGTCTAGCTGGGAGGAAACAGGTGAGGCTGTATAATGGGGAAAATTGCTAGGAATGCCCTTACGTCCTAAAAACTGCAATTTGCCCAAAGTAACTTAGATCCAGCCTTTATTTATTTCTATTTGGCATGATTGCTTTATTTTTTTCTGATAATTTTTTTAAGTTAGTATGGATTCTCAAACAGCATTGCTCTAATGGTTTCTCACAGATTACACTGAAACTTATTTGTAAAACAATCTTTTATATCTCAATTTTAAGGGATTTCTGGATCTTGAGATTCTGAGACTATGACTTATTCCAATGTTATTGTAATCTGAAAGAAGGTACTGATAATCTTATAGATAATGAGCTCTGAACTTCAAAATATATATTATTTCAATGTCCAATAAAAAGGCATAATTTCTTACAGTATTTCTATATTTATTTAAATAATGTATATATTTTCAGAATGCTTTTCCACAAAATCAGGTTTTCTGTAGTTGTATGCTCAGATTTTATATTGCAAGAAACTTTATTAGACTATAAAACTTTCAACTAGAACAGCATTAAAAAAATCTTAACAGAATGCAAATGGAAAAAACCCATCTTTTGTGACAGCTAAAACATAGGTTTTTCACAAGAACACCTTTGTTATTGATTCTTGAAAGCAAAAATCATTTCCACAATAGGGAGATCCTATCAGCTATAGCACTTAACATCTTCCTTTCCTTCTCGTTGTCAGAGTCTATCAGAATAGTTTAATAAGAGGAGCAAAGATCTCAAAGAGAAAAAAAATGAAAGAAAACTGAAATTGCTGGAACTAGTTAAACATGTTTTTTTTTAATGATGTTCAATACTGCTTCAAGCTTTTTTTTTTCTCATTTATTCTCAAATTACTACATAAGAATGCATTTGACATTTTCACACCATCTTTCCCTCAAAGATGTATTTTAAGTTGTTAAAGAAAAAGGCAAGTGAATATGAGCATTCTAAGAACAGAGGCCTTTAAAAAAGTCACTGACACTGTTATAAAACTGTAGGATAATATTATGCAGAGGGAATCAGGAATCAGTATGATTTGGAGGAAATATTTTTAGAGGAGGGAATGAGAACAAGATAGAAATGAAATATTGAGATGGAGGAGGGATAACTCTGGATAGAAAAAAATATATTTTATAAAGGAGGTAAAGAAATGGTGATACCAAAGAAATAAAAATTTCTTCCTATATCAAAACTAGAGAATATACTGCATATTGTCTTTGGGTTGTAAGAACTGACTAAAGGTATTTGAAAGTTGACAGCTGTGGAGGGCTGTAGAACTCAGGAAGGCCAGGAGAAGAAGTGAGGGTGCTGTGAGCATTGATAAGCTTTCCACTTGGTGAAAAAAATGCGGCCCCTATCTCTAGGTAACAAAAGATGGCAACAACAGGAGGTTGGGGACACTGCACCATGTTAAGAGGGAAAGTAGGATTACCTAGAATGTCGTTATCAAATTCAAAGTAAACATATAATTGTGTTAACTGAATTATGACTACTTGTGATACACATATATGACAGATGGTAACTACCTGGGTTAGATTAGAAGTTTACAATTTATGAGAAACACTGGGATCCTCACAGTGTGAAAGTCTCATTTATGTTTTGTCCCTCTTGCCAGCTATAGAAACAGTAAAAGGAAATAGCACATGATTTGGAGTAAAATAGAACAAGGCGAAAATCTTACTTCTACATCCTACCTGTGCAAATCATAAAATCTCTCAATTTCCTCATCTCTAATATGGAAACATGTATCCTCATACAAACTAGTTCATAGGTCAAGAATGGGAAAGAGCTAGGAAGAATATCACTCATATTAAATGTTAACTATATCTTTCCTTCCTTTTCTATTCCTTTCCATTTCCATGGCCTCATTTAGATTCTCATCTCTTCACCTTTAGATTACAGCAAGTTATATCGTCCATGCTTCCTGGTTATCTCTCTGAACAATTATGTATCTGTGTCCATCACTAGTATGTGTGAAATGAATCTCATTTCATTCTCAACCCACTAAGCTATGACTTCCCCAGTGAATTAAACTACTTGGTATAGCTAACATGGACTTCTTTAAACTTGTTTCCTACATTCCCACTCATTTTTATCTCCAATTGCTAACTCACATGAATCCTAGCCAACTCTCTCTGTTATTCACATTATCTTTACCATCTCCCCTATAATTTCACATTTTCAAAAATTTTGAGGTTCAATTCAAGGTCTAGCTCTTCCTTGAAACTATATATTTGTGTATTTAGCACAAAATTATTTCCTAAAACTTTGATCTCTTATTACATTTATTCCCAGAACACTGTAAAACAAGTCTTTCCACATTTAAAAGACTGGGGGCAGTTTGTTCCCACAAATAGATAAGTTCCCAGAAGCATGGATGTTTTATACTATTTTTGTATCCATTGTAGAGCCTAGCAGAATTCTGAGTGCATGATCATTAATTAAATAAATACTTAAAGATAGGTTATATCTGAAGGTTACAGGTAGCTTTCTAAATATTAAAACTGGACTGCCCTTGAAAGGCTGTTCAGCAGAAGGTACTGATTAAAATAGTCTGTTCATTTACAAGAGGAGGTTTCCAGCTGATAGATTTTATTGCCTGTTATTTAGACAATCCAAACACTGTAACAGGGAGTATCTTGTAAACAAAATTTGCCTTGACTATTGGGCATAACCAGCTTTAACTGCTACTTTCAATCTCCCCTAAAGGCTTAGAGGGAAATGAAATGTGAAGCGTTTAGCAGGGAGATGGACCAAAAATCAAGTTACAGCAGAAAATAACTTGAGTAAAAAACAGAGAAGCACAGAAATCGTGCGTGTTATAGGAATGATCTGCCCTATATTTCTTCATATTTTTCATTCATTCATGTTTTTGTACTGTACATATTACATCTTCACTCTTCCAATACTCACAAGTCTAACTTGCTATAAATCTTGTCTTCAAAGAGAGGTTTATACACTTTAGTCTTCCATTGATTTATCGATTTCTAGCTCCTATCATTTGGATAATTGAAAGCTGCCCACCTCCTTCCTTTGTCCCACGATCTAATTTAATCATGAGTTTTAATCATAATTTATGGGGTTGAGATTAAACCAAAAAAAAAAAGGACTGTCATTTATGTCTTGTAGATCACCTAGAATTTTATAATAATAGAATTACAGAGTTAGAACTTTAGAAATAATCTTGTTGAAAATTTTGGATAATTATATTTGCTCCTTGGTCTTTATGATGATTGAGATAAAAATATGAAAGTCACTTGGAATTACAAATATAAGAAGTCTTATAAATGAATTCTTAAAAAATGAAATACTCTGGTTCCTCAAAATGTTAAGCATAGAATTAACATAGCACCCATCAATTCCAGTCCTAGGTATATACCCAAAAGAACTGAAAACAGGTATTCAAGTAAATATTTGTATACATATATTCATGGCCCAAAGGTGGAAACAACTTAAATGTCCATTAATAGATGAATGGATAAACAAAATGAGGTGTATACAATGGAATAGTATTCAGTCATCAAAAAGGAACGAAGTACTGATGCAGGTAACAGTGTGGATAAAGCTGAACCTTGAAAATATTACGCTGAGTGAAAGAAGCCAGACATAAAGCTTACATATTCTGCAATTCCATTTATATGAAATATCCAGAGGAGGTAAATCCATAGAGGAGGAAAGCAGATTAGTAGTTGCAAGAGGTTGGTGGTAGATAAACATGGTACCCTGCTTACAGAGACTCCTCTGTGGATAATAAAGTCTTTTAGAACTAGATAGAGATGATGGAACAACATTGTGAATGTACTACATTGCATACTTTAAAAGGGTAAACTTTATGTTATATGAATTTTACCTCAGTTGAAAAGAAAAGAAAAAAATCCCAGAGGTTGAAATGTTTCTATCATACAGCTCATGTTGCAACTGACAGCATAATCTAGTTTAAATCCTCTAATTTTTGGTTGTACCCTCACCACTTTCTCTTCACGGTCCATATTAGTTTCACTAATATCATATTTAGCAATTCAGAGATCTATCCGACATAAATATCGGCTTTTGTTTTAAAGTATGTCCATGTTAATTGGTTGATTTTAAAAAAGAAACAGTGCACATGACTTTAAAATAAAGATTATAACTCTCCTGTGGTTTACATTTGAATGTCATTTATGTTGCAGTTGCACAGCCTTTGTACAAAAAGCTGCATGCTTCAGTTTGTATTCAGCAATATCCACCACTTTAAATTGTTGGCAGGGAGTAGCTATTTAGCATTAGTCATTTTGTACAGTTTATAATGTAATGATTATAATCCAACCCAAAGTACAGAATACTATATTGCCAAGAATGGGACTGGACTAACATTTCTCTTTAATGGATAAGTACATTCTAGTTTAAAATTAAGAAAAAAAAATTTTTTTAAGTAAGCAGCAGTCTGGACTTCCCTGGCAGTCCAATGGTTAAGACTCCAAGCTTCCACTGCAGGGGATGCAGGTTCCACCCATGCCGGGGAACCAAGATCCCACACATGCTGCACGGCATGGCCAAAAAAAAAAAAAAAAAAAAAAGGCAGCAGTCATGGAGGGTCAGAGTTGGCAAAATCTGTTATAGACGAGCTCAGGCATTACTTTTTGACTGTTCAAGCAACTAGTGAATCACCTATGACAAGTCTAATTAAAATAATCTCATCTCTGTAACTGGGATACTAAGCAGATGGTAGAAATAAAGATGTGCTGAACTAGCCATAAATAACTGAGATAGGAAAATGTACAAAGGGAAGTGCAAGCTAGTCCCAGCAGTTCGTGTGAGCACATATAGTCTCCCAATATGGTGGCATATGCCTTTAGCATTGTACCTTTGCAAATACACATTGTGAGATATATGACATTATCCTTGGAAGCTGAGACTTTTAGATGCTATAAAGATAATCCATAAAATGTAGCTAAGGCTTATGATATAATAATCTATTGAGGAATGATATAAAAATGAAAGCATATAAATGTGAAATAGACAATTGGAAGGCAACATAAGGGTTCATAGTACCTATGAGCCGTGAATTGATAGTAGTAATTTGATTATATAATTTCTCATCATAAAGCTAATACTCATTTTCATTGTGAAATCTGTTTCTCTTCCTCTGCAGAGGCTTCCAACAGAATGGAGTTTGACTATGATGGGGTTTAAAATGTTAAAGGGGAAAATGAGCCTTTACAAGTCTGTCTAAACCATACAATAGTCAGGAAACTGCACAACACAAACACGTGACGTTGTGTTCACAAAGCATACATTCCCAGAGCGGGTTCCTTGACCTACACTATTACCCATGACACTCAACCAAACAGCACTTCAAGGGCTCACTTAGGGGAAGTGGGTGAAATAGACCTAGGAATTCTGGGGTGTAAATAAACAATGCAGGCAACCTATTTTCTCTGTTCTACTTTCTCAGCATGCATCACAAATAATAGTGAAGTTCGAATATTAAACAAGAGATGTCATCTGCTCAAGGGTCTCCTGGCAGTCTGATCTAAATGTAGTGCTGGCTTTGGTGTAATATAAAAGCATCCATGAGAAGTCATCAGATATCAGAAGGATAATATTCAATGTTTTTCCTCCTCTTTAAAAATACTTTCTGGATGAACACACAGTCTAGAAGGGGCAGCAGCTTTAAGTGAACTTTAAGTGAACTATAGGAAAGGGCACCAACTCTTCTACATGATGCTTACCAATACCACCACTGGGACCACCTCCGAATTTTCTCACCTTCATTTCCCTTGAACCTTTATTATTATTTCCAGTATTATACTATCAGTGTTTGCATCCCATAATTAAAACAGCTTGAATCTATAAGAACTTGAGTTACCAAAGAAATGAAAAAGAAAATAAAATGCAACGATGAACAGTGGCATGAAATTAGCCCATAATCTGCTTGCCCCAAATGGCAATGTTCTAAAGTGACGTGAGGTTCTTTAACATCTGCTGATTTATGAATACACTTCTTTTTCTTTTAAAAGTCATACAATATTTGTTCTTTTTTATTGTGATACTTACCTTCTCTGTTGACTCTAGACTTTTAAAAGTACTTCCTGTACTTGGGCTGTTACTATTTAAGAACTATCTGATAGTTGGCATACATGTTTATTTGATTACCTGCAAGCTCATTAGTGAGTACTTTTGGTTAAGGTATGTTTGATTCCTGTTCCGATTAAAAATAAGTAGAGAACATCTGAGGTTTGATTTGGGGAACTGAGCTAATGCCTGGGTATAATGAGTGGAAGAATGGGATTTTACTAAAAATATTTAAGAATTACTGCAGAAGATTGGAAATAAAAGTTGCTTAAAAATTTGAAGTACCATTTGATACTTTATGAAAACACAGCCATTTAGGAAACAAATAATGACTCTAGAATAAAACAATGATTCCAGAATGATTATTAAAAAAACTGAATTCATTTCAAAATTATCTCTAAATAACTCTTAGATTTTCAACTAGAATTTTTTTTTAGCTTTTTTTCTCTCTTGGTTTTTACAGTCCTCTTGGGTTTTGATGCTGCTTTTAGAGAAAGTGTTCTTAATTTTAACTCAGCTGGGTATGCTCTCCCAAAATATATTTCACAGACTGTGGAATTATTTACTACCTTTCTTAAGGCAATATAGTTTAAAGAAAGCTTTAAGTCCCTATTTTCCCTTCTAATAAATGCAGCTCTGTGAAAACTGGTTAATATAAGGAGATTCTTAAGTGGGGTGGAGGGAGGAACAATGCAATTATTGGAAATGATAAAAGTTTCTAAAAGTGAAAATAGAAAATGAACCAACAATGAAATGTAATTTTGCTTTCGTGAAGGCTTAAAGAATGATTGCCTTTATGAGGAATGATAAAATTAAATTTTAGAGGCAGGAATGTAGAGGTCTATAGAGGAAGACTTATCCTTTCTGTTAAGACTAAAAATGATAGTTCTACTTAAATCTCTTTTGGCACTAGAAAAATCTTGTGAAATTGAGTTTCATATTCCATTGACGTGTCAAGATATCTTATTCACCGGAGAAACAGTTTCCCCTAAAAATATGACTTGTTCTGCACCATCACAGGGCTTAATTTAAACATAGCTCCTCTACTTTCAAGGAGCATCATGCTTGTATCAGCTCCATCAGGGTTACAAGGCAAGTGGAGAATTGAGGCCATCAATTTTAAGGCCATAGAGTTGAAAAGTCTAGTTTTTAGAAACTGACTTAAAACATCTTGTATGGGTTATATTTATTGGTTTGGTGCCACAGCATAATGAAATCCATGAAAAAACTATTTTAAGTCTGAATTTATGATTAAATCAGTAAGCTTAACTTGTCATTCATTTACAGAAAGATGTCATAAGAGGGCAGTATTAGAAAAGCAGAGGTCATTTAAAAATGCATCTAAAGGTCACTAGTTCGAAACTCTTTCTTTCACATAATAAGGGTGAGTACAGTCTGTTTTAAACAGTATGGAGGAAAAATGAATATATAAATAAATATTTAAAAATGCAGACAAGGGAAAAACAAGCCTCTAATGAAAGATAACACTTTGCTTTAAAAGAACTGAGCTAGTTTCTCTTTATGGAAATCTCACATGCAATTAAAGGAAATTAAAGATCCAAATCAACAATATTGAACCACAGCAACTTTCAAAAGGGGTAGCACAAATGTACTTTCAGGAAATATTTTAATTAATAAGTGATTCACTTGGGTGACTTTGTCTCAAAGATGTAGGTGGAAAATTAAGCTGATTATACTCTGACAATTATAGTAGCCAGGAAAATGTTACTGCATTCTTCAGTTTATGCTACTAAAGAATATCCAGAAGGTAATATGAATAATCAGCAAGGTGGTAGTAAAGGAGAAACTGCTAATGGACTTTCTGTTGTAGGAAAAATTACACAGGGTTAATACCTTTTTAATTGAAATGTGAAGCCATCTATTTTCAGATCAGCAATCCCAATGATTGCCAGGTTGGTCTATAGATCTTTCTTACTTGGAGAAGTATCCTTCTCATCTCTTACTAGCCTGAATGCAGTGGAAAAGGATGTCCATCTTGAGAAAGAAGTAACATTCTTTCTTCAAAGATACTGATTTTCTTCAAAACTATTTGTTAAGCATTTACTTTACCAACAAATGTTCTAGCCACTGGCAACAAGCATGACTTTACACATTTCTCTCCCTATGGGGAAATGTTGCTTATGCAGTTTGTCCTCTGCTAGATGTATGAGTATTTTTATTTCTCTACTAGAATTGTTGGAGTGAGCAACATGGGTCCAGCTCATTTACACTCTGGACCTTGGCTATTAATTTAGTGTTTCTGAACCTGCTTGCTTTCATGTTAGTATTTCTTCTCAAGACCAAAGGGATACTAATTAACAATGTTGAAACAAAAAAATCAAGAATCAATTAAAATTCTTTTACCCTTAACTCTGCTGAAGGTCATCCTGGCATTTCTTGAGACATCAACCCATTAATTAGTCAGTATAATCCACTCATGTTTTTAAATATTGGATAACATGTTTAGCAACAAGAAACCTAAGAAGCTTGTTAGCAATCTTCTCCCCATCACCTTCAGGGTATCATTAGTAGATAGTACCATCCTTTCAAACCAGCCATTTGCCTAAAAGTGATAAGGTATAATTATGACAATTCTGATAGGGTTTGTGCTCTCAAATTCTTTAAACACTACTGGAATAAATGTAATCCTTTATCAAACCCAATACTTGTTAGCCACTCATGTGTTGCAAATAACTGCAAAAGAACTGTTATTTTAGAGTCGGAAGTGTGAACTGGAGTTAAAAGCACTTCCCATTATTTTGAGGTGAAATCTATTATAATCAAGATGTACTCTCCTTGGATTAGTCCAACTCTATCAGGATAGAATTTTGACCAAGATTTTTTGGTCACTTTTCATGGAAAACTAGGAGATTTTGGTGATCATACACATGCTAAAAAAATAGGTAATTTTATATAAAGAATTTGAGTATGAGCTAAATCCTCTATTTCTTCCTCATGCTATATGCCAATTGAAAACCTGTTTCACGTCTTTACTCTGGGACTCAGTCTAATAAAACAGTGTCCATCCAGAATATTGCCAATCATTATGTCACAGGACAGAAATATTTCAAAGCAAGATCTGGCATTTAAAAATATTCTGCTTCAAACTTGCACACACCAAACCAAGTCTAGTGGCCATGACTGGATTCAGCAGGGTGGGGATATAGAATTGTCCCACACCAGGAGTGCCACAGAAAAGGCAACATGAATATTTAATGCACAACATTTACATTTATCTTGATGGTAAACTGTTGAAAATTAAATATCGTCATGTTCTGTGATATTTTATAGCCAGTCTTATATTGGGTTGGCCAAAAAGTTCATTCGGGTTTTCCATGTTACAGAAAAACCTGAACGAACTTTTTTGGCCAACCTCAATATTTTACATGTCAGTGGTGCAAAGAGAAATTTATATTAATTTTAAAGTGGTAATGGAATAGAAGACAAAAAATATGCTTAGCGTCATGCATCATCTTGGCAAATCCCTGAATATTGCTAAAAAATACATTATGAAATACTGTAGTAATAGTTATGCTATTAGTTATGCTATGGTTAATAATAGTTATGCTATGGAAAAAGAACTCTGTATAAATGTATTAGCAACAAGAAGCTTTGAAACATCTTGTTTTGACATTGAAAAAACTAAGTTCTATATCACTGTGCCTTATCTTCAGTGAGGTAAATCCAGGAGCAATGATATGACATCTAAACTGGTGACACTGGATGATACTTTTCCACATTTTTTCTTTCCCCAAAAAACTCATATAGCCTGTGTGACTCTATCTAAAGCCATTCGATCATCTATTTATTACATGAACATGATTCTCTGTAGTTTGCATCATACTTGAAAGCCCTAGAATTCAGAAAAAAAGAAAATGAAGAAATAACAAGGAATTCTAAACTGAAGTATTTTCTATGGAAAGAACTTTAATAAGTGATGGTAATGATCCATTACTAGCCTCATGTGCTTTCAGTGAGAAAAAAAAAATCACATTCTCTGAGTAAGTACAGTGCTTTTGTGCACCTCTCCTTCCAGGTGGATATAGTCATGTACCATGGCACAAGGCTTGGACACCACAGTGTGGACCAGATTTCAGTTTCCCTAACTCTCTTCGGCTAGACAACAATGAGAAATTCAAAAGCTATTCAAGTGTCGGTGGTTTGATGATTGAGCACCTATTGTAGTTTAGTTAAAATAAGGTCTTGATGAATTTGGCAAGACCCAGTTGCACAGAGTTTGCTCCAGAACAAGTTTGGGGTATAGGTATTGCTCAAGTGCTTATTTCACATTTTATTTCCACTCTCTGTGATGATCTGGCCTCTAGCTAAGTCTCTGGCTTATTCTCCTCCACTGTTCACCCCCAGCAAAAGTTACATTCCAATGATACTTGCTGTATTTGTACTTTCTGAGTCATAAATTTGCTTCAGATGTCCATGCCTTGCAAGTATTGGCCCTTCACTTTAACAGTTTCCCATCCCACCTTTATACCTGACATAGCTCCTAAAAATACAGCTTGCAATTTCATGTTTTCTATGGCAGCCAGGATAATTCACCATAGAGATGTCCTGCCATAGGAAGCATTGATGGGTGGCCCTGCTACTTCTACCAAAATATTTAATAAAAGGCCACAATTTTATTAAATGGGCTTATAAATGGGCTACTCCTGGCATGGATACAAAGGCAGGTCCATTC